>NC_053492.1:285858937-286201437 GCF_905171775.1 Rana temporaria
TGCACAAACTCTGGGAATTTGTAGAATTAGAATCAGGTGTATAATTAATCAAATATGCCAAGTAGATGCTATTGATCATCAATGTAATACACAGGTTGAAACACAGTCATACATTGAAACAGAAACCGCTGTATAGGAGGCTTAAAACTGGGTGAGGAACAGCCAAACTCTGCTACTAAGGTGATTTTGTTGAAGATGGTTTCATGTCACAGGTCATACACCATGACATGACAGAGCAGCAAAAAGACACAAGGTAGTTAAACTGCATCAGCAAGGTCTCTCCCAGGCAAAGATTTCAAAGTAGACTGGGGTTTAAAAATGTGCTTTTCAAACTCTTTTGAAGAAGCACAAAGAAATAGTTAACGTTGAGGACCAAGACAGTGTTTGGCCAAGGAAACTTAATGTAGCAGATAAAAGTTTAAGTGTCACAGCACCAGATTATTTGGAGATTATGATTTTTTGACTATTTATTCATTTAAAAGTAAAACATGAGCACTTTTTGTGATCTATGCATGATAGCACTTTTATGTAAAATGTATGAATTGTTTACATAAATAAGTTGCATTACAGCACATTTTAGGTGTGTACACAATAGATTTACTGTATAACCAAAAGATGACACTATGGATACACGGGTAACTGCGTGCCAACACTATTAAAGCGGAGGTCCGGTTATAAAAAAAAAAATATTTAAAGTCAGCAGCTACTAACACTGTAGCTGCTGACTTTGACTAAGGAGACTTACCTGTCTAGGGTGCTCGCGATGACGGTAGCCGATGCCGAGCAAACGCTCGGGTCTCGGCTGCCCCGCCGCCATCCTCGGTAAGGAAATAAGGAAGTGAAGCCTTTCGGCTTCACCGCCCGATTCCCTTCTGCGCATGCGCGAGCCGCAACGTGAATGGATGATGTCTCCTGGGACACACACAATGTCCCAGAAGACACCGCTCCACCATTCCACAGGAGGCAGCCGAGGAACAGAAGAATGAAGATTGACCGCGGATCAGGAAGTGGCAGATTAGGACGATCTGCCTAGCAACAGGCACTCAGGTATGTATAATTTTTTTTTTAAAAAAGCATTTAAAAAAAAAAAAAAGTTTTTCTTGGTGGAGCTCCACTTTAATAAATTTGGAAAGAGTAAATGAAAAATAGGAATGGACTTTATAGGCACACCCATTAGTTTGTTTAAAATATAATATTTTTCATTGATACATACATATAACTAAAAACGTTCCCGCATGGAGCCCAACATACCACCATTAGTACCAATTGTTACCATTTATGAATATATACACAAAATAAACGTAATTGCATATTGGATCATTCCAAAAGTTGATGCGGTTGGTGATTAAGGCACAAAATGGATTGCTCTATATGTTACGCCCATTGGCGCGTCTTCAGGAGATTGGAAATATTGTCATAAATATATCAAAAAATAGCAGAGCTCCCAAGATTAACCAAAGGTCTCAATGAAAAAGACTCAATGAAAAAGATGTATATCAGTAAATCTGTGAGGCAAATCATTCAACCCCAACAGGGGGTGAGGTAATCGCACAAAAACACGGCTCACCGGCAATTAACATTTTTGGTCTAATGGGGGGGGGACATTAAATGATGCCAACGCTAAAAAAGTGCTATTGCCAAAAAGGTTGAAAAACACAATGCAAAGCTACTGGCATCTTTATAAGGTTATTATAACGTCCAGTGTGCATGAGACCTTACAGGCGTGTCTATAAAGTCCTTTCCTATTTTTGATTTACTTTTCCGGTGTGGTTTAGAATGACGCACACTTTTTTTTTTTTAATATGGATATGAATTTTGCTGTATCATTTTTTTTATATCAATTTTGTATAGGTGCAGTTGCACTTGAGCACTTTTCATTTAAAGGCACAGTGCAGCTTTGTGGTATAATTTTTTCACACCTGCCGGAAACTTTTGCACAATACTGTACATTAATAGGTTTTAAAATTATGTTCTGTTTATAGTGATGTAAAGGTTTTGATTTATGAGGTTGTCTTGTAATAATTTCTACATTAAAAAAGTTGCAAAATGTATTGTTCAACCCAGGCTGAAGCTTTTTGTTCTACATTTAGATAAAATAGAGAATGATGTATGTGTCTCCACTTGGAAGATTTCTATTTATTGGATGTCAGACACCATGTCAAAAAACACTGCTTTTAGTAGACTGGAGAAAGATTAAAACCTCTCTGTCAGGATATTGAAGGCCTGGTCCCCTTTGTCCAGGTGACGTGTTTCACATAGAACAAGGACTTAACGGTGCAACAGATGACAATCAAAATTCAATGCTATGGAAATAAAAATAAGTTCTGTCTGGAGTTGGTTAGACCTTCAGAGTGATGCCAGTCCTGCACAGCTGCTTTAAGTCTTAATAGAAGGAAGATTCTGATTTGCTGTTTCTTTATGCCATTCAGTAAAAACATTCTTGTAGCAAAAAAAAAAACAAAAAAACAGGGTACACAAATACTGAGTGAAATATTGGGATTTTTTTTTACTCTGAAAAAGGTATTTTACTGTAAGTCCATTGAGGTAGACTGCTTGATGGTAATTAAGCTACATTCTGCCAACTACAGGAGAAATGAACACTAGGCACATGAAAACTGAAGGCCTGTACCCCAACCCCTTATAACCTTGACATGTCACCAGTTGCACCAAGCAGTTCAACAAGGAAAATAAAGCATACAAGGGGAGGGAGCCGTGTCCCTCAATGGAACACAGTTTGATGATAATTAAGCAACATAGGGACTTCCAAAAGCAATCCAAACAGATGAAAGTGTATGCCAAAACACCAGAAGTGATCCAGCCAAACAAGAAAACACCCAGAAGAAGGGAAAAATCAAGAGCTTTAAACCGCTGCTTACAAAACTTTTTTGGTTTTTACTTGGAAAAAGCATCTGGGGAGCAGAAACATTGACCCTATAAAATTTAGGCTGGCCATACATTATACAATTTTCTTGTTCAATTTCCTTTAGATTTACCTACAACTATGTCGTGCAAGAGCCTGCCTGAATGCATACAAATTAAAAGTGTTAGGTTTAAAATCATATTATATGATTTTGGTAAATATAAAGGAAAAGTGTACAAGAAAATTACTGTATTTATCGGCATATAACACACACTTTTTTCCTCTGAAAACAGAGGGTAAAGAGTGCCTGCATGTTATACGCCGATATCATGTTTTACCAATAGGGGGCGGGGATCGGGCAGTCCGCCCCAGGCAGCTGCAGAATTTACAATCTAATCCAGGGATGTTTAGATCTCCAAATAAGGTCTCTAAACAGGGTATCTATTTGTTGTAAAAATTTCAATGGTAGCCATATGGGGAAATTATGTAGCAGATATAATAATTGTGGCACCCATATCATATTTATCTTTTTTTTGTTTCATAAAGTTTTATTTGGAGCTTATATAAAATAATTCTTATATAAGATAATCATCTTTATCAAATTCGCTCTGCCTATTATTGTTAAAGGCAAATTGCTCCAGCTTTTCCCCACTTGTCCAAGATGCTTAGGTAATGGGACCAAGTTCCTCTACACATATGTACTCATTTGTGATTTAATAGGTATCCCTAAATATTTAAATGTAGAAACTACAGCAATTTAAGAAGCAGAATTAGGCAGATTGGGACAAGCCAGTTCTTTTACTGGTGGACCCTCTGGTGACCTTAACGCCTGAAAAGGAGCAGAAGCTCCGAGTGGTGTTCCTCTTTAGAGTAATCTAAACCAGCAGCAGATGTCCGCTGTCAAAACGTGCACCGATGTTACAAAATCGACATCTGTCCTGTTCAGCTGTGAATCAGCAGTGGGATCCCCTGCTGAATGGAGCCGACAAAACTTGTGTGAAAGGAACGAAAGACATCGAAGTTGCTAACAAATTAATAAGTAATTTTTTTATCTGCTCTATAACAGATCTAGGGCCTAATGCCAAAGAGATTTTCTGAAAACTTTAAACAGGTTTCTAAATGATAATAAACACCTTCAACCACCAAAATGGAGTTTGCTACTGCCACCCAGGTGGACAGTAACGGATAAAAATGTATAAGCAACTCTTCATGTTGAAGCATTGTTTATCAGTGAGGGACAAACATATTAGAGCCCACAATTTACTTAAAATACTAAATGAAATAAAATAGGAAAAGTCATAAATGTGTCATACATTTGCATTTAAAATTCTATATTTCACATATAAACACCAGTTATTAAAAGTTCATGTGATTCCAAAAGGATCTATAGAGATTATAGTTAGATCAATAAAAGTGCACCCTAGATGAAGCAAAACACTTGGTTAGGTATAATGGTAAAAAACAAGGAGAAAGGGCAAGAACAGGCTTTTTTATCTTGGCAATTTCGCAGGTCAAAGAATTGTGTGCCATCTCACATGGCAATGGCAACTATGCTTTCAGCTGGGTGTCCTGTAGGCAGATCTGACACTCTCTCTTTGTGTGATTTTATACATACAAACTTAAAGTGATACCACCAGAAAGGGAAAGTCAGCTGAGGTTCCACTCATTCCCATACATTGTGAGCATTTATGCAGTGACTGGGCATGCACTTGGGGGGAAGCTGAACTGGAAACATGATTTAACACAGAGCAGCCACCTCAGTGTCACCCAATATCTTTTAAAGACATAGCCTATTGAAAATAGATTAAATCATGGCTTGGAAATGTAATGGATTATGCAGTGTGAGTGGATGGTAAGCATCATAGGCCAGTTAGTCTACTACTCCTCCAGTATATATGTAGGGTTATTCTGAATGGGATTGCACTCTTTAAGTACACACATGTAGGCCCTGATACTTTAGAGACACCTATACCACTACACAATCTGAACATATGAAATGTTCATGCCAATAAAAAAAACATAAAAAATATTGCTAGCACATGTCATGCAATACCACAACAGGAAAAAATGTTCTCTTTAAATCATGGGACAACTCACACACCTTGAATCGGATATTTATTTATTTCAAATAGATTTTCCGAGAGCCCAAAGATTACAGTCCTGTAAACATCAAGATACACATTTCGATACAATGTGGCAATCACAAGTGTTCTTTACCTGGACCACAACGTTTTAACTTCTTGATCTCCCATTAGGAATTTTTCTAAAATGTGGCCCAGGGCTCGGCTATAGCTTGCCTTGATTCCCATAAGTTGTGAGAGTAATTTGATCCATAGGTACAAGTGTTTGTGGAAAACTTTACATCACTTTGGTCCGGCTTTTAAAGATGGTCCAGAACCAATCAGTCACATAAACTTGAGTTCACCAGTATGAGCACAACAAAACATCTTCAAAACATTGCTCTTGGGTTAATGCAAAAAACAGATGCCTCTTACTTACACTCAATACATACAAAAATAAACTGCCGTCAATTTCAGCAAAAAGCTTTCCCCAGGAAAAATGACTGTTCCTTCAGCCGTCAAAAGAAAGGAATGTAAATAAGCAATAAATACAGAGTGTGCTTCTCCATATTGACATATTTACAATTGACTCTTTGGCTTATGTTAGGGATTTGTTTTTCCAAAATAATATATATGGTATGATCCAGCCATCAACATATGAAAAGAATAGTAAGCCAAGTACAGATCGGTGACACTTAAAATGTAAAAGAGAATTTACCGCCAAATCTGCACGGCTTTCCTTTGCATCGTTGTTAAACATATTTTCTTATAAAAAAAAAAAAAAAAAGTGTGTGAAAACTGCCACATTGTAAATATAGACACATGCAACATATTGGCTCTAAAGTTGTCTCATGAGACGGCTGCATATACAAATACATACAAATCCTTGTGACAGAGACTTGTCCTGCTTCTGCCTCCAGCACTGCGTGTGATAATGTGGCACCAAATCCATCAATTCTCTATACAGTCATAAAAACAGTTCAAGTTCTTTTTTTGAAGATACAGAAAGTCATAAGAAAAATACTTTCTCTTCATATAGTTTTTTTTTTTGTTTAAAACGTAAGGTCCGGTGTAAAAATCCCCTTTGCACAGCTGGAGTAATATCTGTCCAAACATTAGGTGCAGGTTGGCACATCCAACTACGACGATTCGAGGTATTCTAACGAAACATCATAGCAAAAACGGTATTGTTCCTGTTAAAAACAAAAAGAAAAGAATAGTAGGTACCACCTTAAAACAGTTAGCAAATAAGAACATTGATAAACGTTTACAATGACCACTAGTAGAGTCTAAAGAAATGTGTTAGAAACATTTTACTCAAAAGATCTGATAGCATTCACTAACCGGCATGATACGATCTTCCATGATTTTACCACTAGCTCTATAAACCCAAAACTTTTCTCTTGGCATTTATACTGTATTTATCGGCGTATAACATGCACCCTAACTTTAAGAGGGAAGTTTCAGGAAAAAAACTCTCCACGCCGCCTGCGTATAACACGCATGCACAGTTTACCCTCTATTTTCAGGGTAAAAAAGTGAGTTATATACGCCAATAAAAACAGTATTTAAAAAATTGCAGAATTTATTATGCACCTTTTCTTATCTTATATATTTTGATAAATACTTAGTGAATCCTGCTGTTTCCAATGTACTCCCTCTTCTTAGTGTCAACAAAATAACAGCAGATTGTGTGGCAATGCAACAGCCACATACTCTACGCTTGCTCCACAATGTCTTTTCAGTGCCCTGACTACTTTCGGCTTGGCTGGGCGATTCCAAAAGGTAGAACTGTAGCAGTGGTCACGATTGAGAGGATTACTCGTCCCAGGTTTACCAGGTTTAGCACAGAGCTGCTGGCAAAAGTAATCCGTAAATTGTCCCTATAGCCTATGCCTAGTGTGAAACATGTGACCTGTAAACCAGGGAGAGAAATATCTTCTCAATACTGACTCCCTGTGTGAGCAGACTGGTTGCTATTCTATTGAAGTGTACTGCAATGATGTTACAGTTTGCATTTGAGGTCACTCTGCCCACTGATCTCACACTGTGGTGTTGAGCTAATGAAACAAAGTCACTACAAAATGGTTTACAAGGCATTAAAAAGGTATTTAGAAATGTTTCTTTAAACTATAAGACAGGCATCCAGGTTTAATGCTATATAACCATAATATAAACTGAAAAATGTGGCAGTGGGTTTAATATCACTTTATTCTTACTGACCACACAACTTTGTAAACCTGTAAACCTGAAAATAATGTAACCTAATCCAACAAGCAGTGATTTCATGATTTTCGTCTGGTCTGCAAGTGAATATACATGAACTAAGGGCCAGATTCACGAAAGAGATACGACGGCGTATCTCCTGATACGCTGTCGTATCTCTGTTTTAGGGACGTTCTAACTATGCGACTGATTCATAGAATCAGTTACGCATAGCTAGCCCTAAGATCCGACAGGTGTAATTGAATTACACCTTCGGATCCTAGGATGCAATACTTCGGCCGCCTCTGGGGGGAGTTTGCGTCGTAAACCAGCGTCGGGTATGCAAATTAGCAGTTACGGCGATCCACAAAGGTTTTTCCCGTTGTTACAAGTTTTAGATTCCCGTCGAAAAAATAGGGGTACTTTAACATGGTGTAAAATTACTCCACCATGTTAAAGAATGCCCGTCTTTCCCGCGTCGCTTTTGAATTTTTTTATTTTCCCGGCGTAAGTACGTTACGCACGTCACGATTCTCAACACGTCGGCGCGTCGTAATTTCGCGCAAAGCACGTTGGGAAATTTGCGAACGGAGCATGCGCAGTACGTCCGGCGCGGGAGCGCGCCTAATTTAAATGGTACCCGCCCCATTTGAATTGGGCCGCCTTGCGCCGGACGTGTTTACGATACACCGCCGCAAGTTTACAGGTAAGTGCTTTGTGGATCGGGCACTTAGACTGAAAACTTGCGGCGGTGTAACGTAAACGGGTCACGTTACGCTGCGCCGCAGGTACGAGAATCTGGCCCTAAGAAACCATTTTTACTCATAAAAAATGTATTGTCAATCAGATTACATTTAACATAACTATATCTGCCAGATAAGGATGCAAAACACACAGAAAGTGCATGTGTGTGCATTTGCGGTGGTTAGATGGCAGCACACTTTCTTTTGGCATGCAAGTGAGTGAGGAAAAACTATGATAACTAGGATGTTTAGCTCCTCTTAATTTTTTTGAGAAACCCAACGGTGAAGAGACAGAATAAGAGACAGTGTTTGAATATTATACTAGCCTACACACTAAAACGTTTAAGTGGTAAATCATGTTGTCCAAGAATGCTTTGATTCTGGTATTCTTTGCCAAGAACTTATATGCAGGAAAAAGGGTACGGAGTCAAGATCAGCATTTGTAAAAAGGCCCTAAAGAGGATAATAAAATGTGTTACTTTGGGGAGGCGATTCTATGACAGCACCTGGCCATGCCACCTCTTTGCAAAATCTAAAACCTTAACGCTCTAAAGTGTTTACACATATGAAGTGACTATCAGACAGCAATGCCTGAGGCTTTTCTTTCTTTAGGCACTGGAACAAGCAAGGTGGGGCTCAATTTTTAAAGTATCATAATGCCTATATCTACCTTATATTGCTAAATTAAAATGCTATGCACAAACTGTGTGTCAGGGGGTGGGGTTAACTAGTGACTGGATTGGATTTCCATCCCAGCGTTTACTTTGTTTTACTTATCTTCTGAACATCCTTAAAACTATGGGGCCCATTAATAAAGCAGCGGTATAACCAAAAAGTTTTGATGCAATGGCATTTAACTTCCTCCCATGTTTCCAAATACATTTCTGAGCACTTCTCTTTTGAGGTTGCGAGCAGGAGAGAACTATGTTACACATACAGTGGATGGACCCTAAGGCACAGAGGCTGTGGATTATAGTATACTTGCTAATACATACAGTTTTTGATTGTAAACTGTTTAAGGATCCAGTTGACGCCTTGTGGAATATGCCCCCTTTACAATCGCAAAACAGTCAAATTAATTGGGTTTTTTAATGCCAAACTATTGCTCACTACTGAAAATCTTCCTCGTTGAATTTCCAGGTGGTTAAAAGCCTGCCAAATGGTACAATGATCAACAAAAAATGTACTTTGTCGAAGGACAAATATAGTAAATTTTGATCCCATGGACGAATTATTCACGACCTGAATGGTGTTACCTCTCAGACTTTCCTTTCATAGGTATATGAGGTCCTGTGGTCTCAGGGATGGGATATTGTCTCCTTTGTGTAGTGTCCCTTACCCACTTCCTTCTCACAATTTCCATTTCCTTCCCTCTTTCCACTCTTTTCTCGTATTCTTCTTTTATTGTTTCTTTGTTCTAAGGCCTTGTACCTAAAGCATGGCCTGAAGTAGTAGCGCATGTTCCACAAATGCATTGCCATGTTCTTGCATTACTTCGGGTCGTGATGTCACCTCTGCCAGGCTCTTCATCTCAAAAACTCAGGAAGCATTGGGAGCCTCCAGTGCTTCATACAGCCTGGACTACAGCCATCCATCTCTGGTAGATAGAGACTGGGACTCTTGTTGACAATGACATTCTATACCCATCGTGACATGCTTGAGTTTCATTCTCTTTTGTGAGTGATATTTATCCATGTTAAAGTAATTTTAACAGCTACACTTAGTTGGCGCTGGTCTCTCCCTCTTTGTGCCTACAGAGCTCTTTCCAGCACCTTAGACTGAGCTGCCATGACAGTAAGCACCTCCTCACATGGACATTTAGACATTTTAATACTTGTGGACTTTAACTCCACCTATCTTCCCTTGTTTGTACCTTGTGAGAAATGGCCTGTTCAGTTACGTAATATATTGTACACATTATATGTATGCATATTGGTTTATTATTACTTTTATTTCATATTTTCGAAAATCTTTATTTCGCATTTTGCTAAATCTTTTAGTAACTATATTAAACTGGAGAAATTAACTAAGGAAAAAAAAAGGCCTGAAGGAGAGCTTGGTCACATGTGTTAAGCAGTGGGAGTTCTGTAATACATCTCAGTCTCCACACCATGGGCTGCATTTTATAAATGGGCTAGCCGAAAAATACAGGTTGTGGGGTGTAGTAACATAGTGGAGTATAGCAGAAAATGGAGAGCGCTGTCCACTGTCCATTATAAATGAACAAATGGGAGAATACATTGCACATATTAATGACTGCAGTTCTCTCACAAGACCATCTTGCTGCCAAGAAACAAATTGGTGATAAAACTCAACTACAGCAAAAAAACGTTCTCCTGCGTTTATTGTGGTCTGTTCTCACTGAGGCAATTTCTCCTCAATTCCTGTCCCGATGAGGGATTAGAAGGCATAGGAGTCACCAGGGAAGAGAGCATACAATAAAAACCTGACAGATGTTTCAACCTCTTCTCACTATAATAAATAAATGTGTTTTGTTGCATGCTCTTTCTGCATTAGCAAGAGATCCCCTCTCTTCCTGTTTTTGTAAAACCCAGTTATGGGCCTGGAAATTACAATACATTTCTCCAAAGGCAACACAGACAGCAATAAAACGCCTGACAGGAGGTCCTTACCATTACCAACTTTGTATAAAACAAAAAATGTTGTGTCTAATGTTGGTCCTAAAAGATAAACTGAGTGGTCTTTCTGACGGTTGCGTCTCATACTGTATATAGCAGTTTATTAAATTATTAAAGCGGTTACCTGGAGTTGTCCTCAGTTGTTAAATTTGAAGGTAGTGTAAAAAAAGTTTGAGACCACAGCCTAGTGCTTTGTGCATTTAATATGGTATTGGATAGTTTTAGCTCTGCTCCAGGAGCAGAAACATTCACTAAAAGGTAAGTATATATGGTATTTATTGCAGTACATGAGCTGTCACATAGAGAAGTAAAATATGATGCTCAGGAAAGCTATGGGTTACAAAAAGGTTAGCTAATCATTGATCACAGCTATCAAGGACAAATAAAAAAAACGTTAATGAAGCATTTGGAATGAGCTTCACTATGATAAAATTGTGCCACAGATGTCAAAACAAATGAATACATCCATGATCACCGCACTACCTATATCTAGATATATTTCCTTGAAAAATGTGTTCAAGTGCGTGTCGGAAATGTAAAGTCATATTTTTTTTTCTGCTATACTGCAACAGTATGTGTAAATCACATTACCTTTGACTTCACAGCCGAGCGGCATCATAAAAATGAGTTAGTACCTGATCTTCAGCAGGCACAGTGTGTTAACTTCAGCACGGTTAGTCTTGGCTTGTAGATATAACAGTATGTGAGAACCAAGCACGTTTGTTAATGTGAGAGCCAAGTTTTCAGAACAAGTCAATAATAGACAGAAATGAACACAAACTGCCTTCTAGATTGATTTATCTTAGTGTCTGTTTTTTTTTTACTGACAGCATGCCTTCATATCCATTTATATCCTCTAAAACCTGAAAGTTTGTAATTTTAGAAGGCTAGAATTAATTAAAACTCAATATAAAAAAATAAAAAAGGAATTCACTTAAAAAGAAGGCCAATGATAATCTAGTAGTAAAAGGGGATAGATATATAGATATTAGGGTTGTCCCGATACTAGTATCGGGACCGATACCAAGCATTTGCCCGAGTACTTGTACTCGGGCAAATGCTCCGATGCTTCAGCCGATACCTGGACAGTCAGGGTGATCAGTACGGTGGGGGAGTTACAAGCACTGATCACCGCTGACTGTCCTCGTATCCTCCTCCAGCCCCCCTCTGTGTCCCACTCCATACTGCCATCTCCCTCCGTGCTGCCATCCGTGCTGCTGCCGCCGTGTGTCTTCTCCTCCTCTCCCCCCCCTCTCTCCGTCCATGCTGCTGCCGTGTCCCCCCCCATGCTGCCGCCGTGTTTCTCCCCCCTTTCTCTCTCCGTCCATGCTGCTGCCATGTTCCCCCCCCCCCCATGCTGCCGCCGTGTTTCTCCCCCCCCCGTGCTACCGCCGTGTTTCCCCCCCCCCGTGCTGCCGCCGTGTTTCTCCCTCCCGTGCTGCCACCATGTTTCTCCCCACTCTGTGCTGCCGCCGTTCCCCCCCACCCTCTCGTGCTGCCGCCGTGTCCTGGATGGAGACGATCTGTCAGGATGGAGAGCGGCGGTAGGAGCCGGTAAATCTAGCTCCTACCTTTTCCGAATGTACAGAGTCAGTGATGACTCTGTACATTCACATAACTGAAACATCGTAAACTGTGTTTACAATGTTTCAGTTTATGAATGAAGAAAAGCCGCTGTCTTCTCTCTTTTTCAGTACAGCTGAGGCTGCAGAGAAAGGGACTGGGGAATCTGTGTCCCTAGTCCCTTTCTCTGTCTCGAAGGGGAGATGTCAAAGGTCTGTTAAGACCCCGGATATCTCACCAAAGCCCCCAACAGAGCTGATAAAAAAAAAGGAATTGCAATAAATAATAAAAAAATTGTAAAAAAATAAATAAAATAAAAAAACACACCAACACTGTCCACCCCCCCCCCCCCCCAGGGAAGGAAGCATTGTAAAAAAAAAAAAAAACTGACACATGTGCCACTGTCACATGAGATTTAAAAAAAGTATCGGTAATCGGTATCGGCGAGTACTTGATAAAAAGTATCGATACATGTACTCGGTCCTAAAAAAGTGGTATCGGGACAAACCAAATAGATATGCCTGCTTACACAGGCGTAAAATGTATAGAAATTTGAAAAACAAACAGTGATTTCAATAGGTGTTGTCATCTCCAGAAGAAAAAATTTATGTGCCCCATAGGGTCGCTGTGCACCTGGCTTGTGTCCCCATTAAACTCCAAGCAGTGGAAGGCCCCTTTCACATGGGTGGACCGGTAATGGCCGCCTGTCAGTTTTTTAGGCGGACCTGAACGAACGCTCCTTGCACCTCTACAGAGCGACGAATGTCAGTGGTGACATATCCGCTGACATCCGGCCTGCTCCAATCCACTCTACGGTCCCTCTTTATCCGATCCCCCATAGGGGAGAGCGGTGCTCTGACAGGTCGCTCCCTGCACAGTGTGCCGAGACAGACCTGTCATCTGCCTGCTCAGCGGGGATCGACGGAGTGATCCCTGCAAAGCAAAGCGGAGCACAAACACGTCCGTGTGAAAGGGGCTGAAGTTAAAAGTAAAATAAATCTTTATTTTTTGGCATTGCTGAGCCCCATCCCCACTACATTCTGCAGTGCGGTCTCCCATTATTTCTTCTATATTGTTTACTTTGGAGCCTGCTATACAGGGGAGAGAGTGGAAACTGTCAGCTTGTGTTGTGAATGACTGCAGCTGGAGAAAAGGGCTTTAATTCACAAAAATACAAGCTGACAACAACACAAGGTACTTACTATATTAGGCTGTCTCAGATAAGTGTAGGGGGCAAATGTGTACTATTGTCAGCGTGTGTTTTTGTGAATTAAAGCCCTTTCTCGCGCTGCACCCATTCACAAAACAAACTGACAGTTTCCACTCCCTCCATGCCCCTGAACATCAGACTGCAGCTCCAGACTCTCTGTAAACTAAAAAAGATAGATGAAGAGTCATGACTCTACAGCACAACAGAGTTCTGACTGGCAGCTTACAGTGAGGGAAAATTTGATCGCCTGATTTTGTACGTTTGCCCACTGCCAAAGAAATGATCAGTCTATAATTTTAATGGTAGATTTTTAACAGTGAGTGACAATGTCAAAAATATCCAGAAAAAACACATTTAACCACTTAAGGACCGCCTGGCGATATACGTCGGCAGAATGGCACCGCTGGGCACAATCACGTACCTGTACGTGGTTGTATAAAGCCCAGAGGTGTGACGCGGCGCGCTCCCGCGACCTGGTCCGAAGCCCTGGGACCCGGTCCGCAGGATTCGCGGACCCGATCGCCGCTAGAGTCCGGCGATCGGTCCCCAGAGCTGAAGAACGGGGAGAGCCGTATGTAAACACGGCTTCCCCGTTCTTCACTGTCGTGTAAACCCTTTTATAGGGAAACAAATCAATGACGTCACACCTACAGCCACACCCACCTACAGTTAGAAACACAAATGAGGTCACACTTAACCCCAACAGCGCCCCCTAGTGGTTAACTCCCAAACTGTATTTTTAACAATAAACAATGCATTTTAAATGCATTTTTTGCTGTGAAAATGACAATTATCCCAAAAATGTGTCAAAATTGTTCGAAGTGTCCGCCATAATGTCGCAGTCACGAAAAAAAACGCTGATTGCCATTAGTAGTAAAAAAATTTTTTTTTTATAAAAATGCAATAAAACTTTCCCCTATTTTGTAAACGCTATAAATTTTGCGCAAACCAATCGATAAACGCTTATTGCGATTTTTTTACCAAAAATAGGTAGAAGAATACGTATCGATCTAAACTGAGGAAAAAATAAATGTTATGTTTTTGGGGGATATTTATTATAGCAAAAAGTAAAAAATATTGATTTTTTTTCAAAATTGTCGCTCTATTTTAGTTTATAGCGCAAAAAATAAAAAAAGCTCTATTTGTGGGAAAAAAAGGACGCCAATTTTGTTTGGGAGCCACGTCGCACGACCGCACAATTGTCAGTTAAAGCGACGCAGTGACAAAATCGCAAAAAGGGGCGTGGTCTTTTACCTGCATTTTGGTCCAGGTCTTAAGTGGTTAAGGTGTCTTCTCAACAGGTAACGAGCTGAGATTAGGAAACTCTCTTAAAGGGAGTGCTCCTAATCTCAGCTTGTTACCTGTATAAAATACACCTGTCCACAGAAGCAGATTCCAATCTCTCCACCATGGCCAAGATCAAAGAGCTGTATCCAAACATGTCAGGGACAAGATTGTAGACCTACACAAGGCTGGAATGGGCCACAAGACCAACAACAGTTGGTACAATTATTCGCTAATTGAAGAAACAATTCAAAATCTCCCTCGGTTTCGGGCTCCATGCAAGATCTCAGAACTACATGGAATCTTGTCAATGATCTCAAGGCAGCTGGTAACCATAGTCAACAAGAAAACAATTGGTAACGCACTACGCCGTGAAGAACTGAAATCCTGCAGTACCCGCAAGGTCCCCCTTAAGTTTGTTAATGAACATCTGAATGATTCAGAGGAGAACTGTATGAAAGTGTTGTGGTCAGACGAGACCAAATTTGAGCTCTTTGGCACCAACTCAACTTGGTAAAAAAATGTGGTGATACTGCGCTGTCTGATAAGTGAACCTAAAATTAAAGTTACAATGCTAGCAGCTTAAATAGTGAGATACCCACAAAAAACTAGTACAATGGAAAACAAGCTGCGCAACTAATATAAACATACAAATATCTATAACACATACATTCGCATGGAACAAAATGATTTGTCCAAAAGGTGAAATTAAACAGTCCCAAAGGTTGTGTATTAAACCAATAGAAAAATAAAGTGAAAAATGAGTCTATCAATACAAAACATGAAACACAAAAACTTGCATCTGATGATGGTTACTGACAGTCAATTATCATTTTCCTTCAAGTGGATAGTGACATCAATGCAAGAAAACCTCAGAATAGTGCACGGATACAGAAGACACCTCCACCTTTCAAACACACTGCCCCTTACCAGAGGGGAAGATCCCAACTAGAGATCTTCTGACGGCAGATGGCTTATTCCCCAGCCCAGGGCTTGTGTGGCAGGATATCTAAAAACCGAGATTTCTCCCACAATGGACCGATGATTAGTGTAGTTTAAAACCAATGTGGAGAAGGAAAAGAGCTGACATAGTGTGAATCCATATAGCAGTTTATTATAAAAAAATTAAAATCACACTTACAAGAAAGTAGATAAAATTTGCTTGTGAAAATATAGCCGGCCGGCTAGCACAACCCGTTCACTCCGGGACACAGTATGCCCCTGGACGAAGTCTTCTAAGACAAAACGGCGTAGGGTAGCGGCGTGCTGACGTCTATAACCGCATACTGTGTCCCGGAGTGAACGGGTTGTGCTAGCCGGCCGGCTATATTTTCACAAACAAATTTTATCTACTTTCTTGTAAGTGTGATTTAATTTTTTTTATAATAAACTGCTATATGGATTCACACTATGTCAGCTCTTTTCCTTCTCCACATTGGTTTTAAACTACACTAATCATCGGTCCATTTTGGGAGAAATCTTGGTTTTTGGATATCCTGCCACACAAGCCCTGGGCTGGGGAGTAAGCCATCTGCCGTCAGAAGATCTCTAGTTGGGATCTTCCCCTCTGGTAAGGGGCAGTGTGTTTGAAAGGTGGAGGTGTCTTATCTATCCGTGCACTATTCTGAGGTCTCCTTGCATTGATGTCACTATCCACTTGAAGGAAAATGATAAATGACTGTCAGTAACCATCAGATGCACGTTTTTGTGTTTCATGTTTTGTATTGATAGACTCATTTTTCACTTTATTTTTCTATTGGTTTAATACACAACCTTTGGGACGGTTTCATTTCACCTTTTGGACAAATCATTTTGTTCCATGCAAATTTATTTCATCTGTATCATATCACTACGTGTTATAGATATGTGTATGTTTATATTAGTTGCGCAGCTTGTTTTCCATCATCAACTCAACTTGCCGTGTTTGGAGGAGGAGGAATGCTGCTATGACTCCAAGAACACCATCAAACATGGAGGTGAAAACATTATGAAAACATTATGCTTTGGGGGTGTTTTTCTGCCAAGAGGAAAATTACAACTTTACCGCATCATAAGGGATGATTGACGGGCCATGTACCAGCAGATCATAGAAACTCCTTCCCTGCTGGGTATTCCAGCATGAAAATTACCCAAAACACACGGCCAAGGCAACAAAGGTTTGGCTCAAGAAGAAGCACATGAAGGTCCTGGAGTGGCCTAGCCAGTCTCTGGACCTTAATCCCATTGAAAATATGTGAAGGAAGCTGAAGGTTTGAGTTACCAAACGTCAGTCTCGGAACCTTAATGACTTGGAGAGGATCTGCAAAGAGGAGTGGGACAAAACCCCTCCTGAGATGTGTGCAAATCTGGTGGCCAACTACAAGAAATGTCTGACCTCTGATTGCCCACAAAGGTTTTGCCACCAAGTACCAAGTCATGTTTTGCGAAGGGGTCAAATACTTATTTCACTATTTAAATTGAAAATCAATTCATAACTTTTTAAAATGCGTTTTTCTGTTTTACTTTTGTTGTTATTCAGTCTCTCACTGTTAAAATAAACCTACTATTACAATTATAGACTGATCATTTGTCAGTGGGCAAATTGACAAAATCAGCAGGGTATCAAATACTTTTTCCCTCACTGTAGAAAGAGTGCATTCCCCTTTCCCTCATGAGCTGCCACTCAGGAACCTCTCTCAGTTGATCTGTGTTGTTGGATAGCTAGGTGGGTGGGCAGAGCTCGTTATTGGACACCAGTTTGGCAACCCCTGCATGGATATAGAAAGGGACAAGTGCTATGTGCACAGGATGCCCTGGGTGGTTTAACAAGCATTATGTTCTTCTGACGATAGACCTTTTTTGATGCCAACACACACTATTGTGCTACCCTAAAAAATATTGTTTGTATACTAGATTCTTGGTATGTTGACCTGCATAAGTTAACTCATTGAGGTCTCTCAATGCACATAACAATGCCTCAAAATATGCATGTGTTAATGCATATTAAAACATGAATTTAATGTAAGAACATAGCCTAATTGTTTCTAATTGTTTCTAAGTTCAGTTAACTCAATATCAGTTTAGATCACTATACAATAGTGAATTTCATGATACAAGAAACAAATAACTGCACAATGTTGCAGAATTCCTAGCATAGTCTATTAACTACTAAAATATCTGTAGCACATCACAATGATAAGCAATGACAGGCAGCTACAGTGCCATGCTGGAAAGCACTTTGGAGTGGCAATGACAGGAATATACCAGGGATGGATTCCATCACTAGGCAAACAACCTGTTGTGCTCTCTGCTAGGATTACCTTGTATACAAAGTATTTTTACTCCTTTCAATTGTTTCTTGTCTGGCACCGATCAGACAGAAAGAGTTGAGATTCTCCCTCATGTACCCAAATGTGGCCACAAACCGCTCATTTACATATGTTTTAAGCCTTTCACATGCTATACAAAGCGAAAAAAAGGGCTAGCCTTCTTCCATTGAGGAAGTACAAATCCAGCTCTTGATGTACTACTGGCTCTAGTTTCTTCTAGCAGCGATCAAAGTAAGACTACAGAATTAAAATGTACACTAGCAATATGCAATTATAGATTGACCACCACTTAGAATTTTTAGAAACAAAACATGTTCCATTTTAAATACACAGTATATATAATCATATTAACATCCTCTATAAAAATAATAATTAGAAAGCAATTATCCAAACAAACATTATTTCTCATTAACTGCACCGCTCATTTGAGGAATGTTTGCTTTGGAGCATTTCCATAATTTGCCTTGGTTTCCTTATTTCCTCAGCAAAAGTGATATGCTGAAGATCCTAGGGGACACCACATTTTGTGCAAACAGTACATTACCATGAATTGATGAGCAGTGTTAAATATGGATGAATTGTTGTACTGTAATGTAAAAGGCATTTGAGTGAATTTTTTCAAGATAAAAGGTAAAATGAAGAATTCATTTGGAAACAATTCAAATACCTGATCTAGATATTTTGTTGGCAGCATTTTTCAGAATACAGATCAGTTCTATTGCTCTAGTTACAAAAAAAATCTATCCCTGTAAATATTTTATCAGCTACAACATACCCCAAAACAGATTAGCTATTGATATTGTCTAGCCCAATGTTGTAAATTTGAGGTATTTTGTAATAAACGTGATCAGACAAACACTGTGCTTGTATACTACCTTTAGACATCCAGGAACAAGATCTGCAACAAGGCCTGCTCTAAAAGAATTACCATCAAACATGGTAAACTTCTGGTCAAACCTGGTTGCTGTTCTCACATTCTCCATACTTTAAAAAAATTTCCACTGTTGGACAAAATAGTTGTACATGGTAGAAAATATTCAATTACACCACTGAAGGTGTAAAGTTAAAAGGTCAGCTTCTATATGATGGAATGTTCAGTGTAGTGTTGACTACACTGTTTAACCCAGGCATGTCCAAAGTCCGGCCCACGGGCCGAATGCGGCCCTTGTTCCAGTTTAATGTGCCCCCCCCCCTGGTAATTTGGATATATATATATCTTTTGCGGCCCCTGGGCTACTAAAGATATATACTGTATTTATTGGTGCTACCTCAGAGGGGACAGGGAAGGGGTATAACCAGCGCTTACTCAGCGGCATCTGTACTAGGAAGTTCTGTCTCCTGGGCTGCCTTTGGACAACTGTTCTGTCTATCATAGAAGGCAGGACTTGGTATTAAAGAGGCCGTCGAGAAAACAGGATATTCTCCTGCATGTAATCTGTTAGCGCTCATCCCGCCCCCTCCCTGTCCCCTCTGAGGCTGCAAATGGGCATGGATCAGGCTGCATTCAGGGCAATGGGGAGGCTGCATTCAGGGCAATGGGGAGGCTGCATTCAGGGCAATGGGGAGGCTGCATTCAGGGCAATGGGGAGGCTGCATTCAGGGCAATGGGGAGGCTGCATTCAGGGCAATGGGGAGGCTGCATTCAGGGCAATGGGGAGGCTGCCTTGATGGGCACTGAGCCTTTTTTTGCTTCACAGTTCTTAATTTAAAATTGTTTTTTTCCCCCCCTGAAACTTCCCTCTTATGCGTGTTATATGCCAATAAATAAGGTATACATAAAATAACACTCCCGAGCTCATCCTTAGTGTTGAGCGGTGCTCGGGGATTCACTGGGGCCACAAAAGATATATATCTATATAGATATACATCTATATAAATAGATACAAATAACATGCCCAACCTTAACTCTTCACCACACACAGCCACAAAGGCAGGAGAATTCTTGTTGGGCAGTGTATTAGCGCTCGGACAAACATACTTAGACCGAATTGTAATGGTTTAAAGAACATCAGGCAAAAATGGTCGGCCCTCACGCATGTTCACTATCAAATCTGGCCCTCTTTGAAAAAAAGTTTGGACACCCCTGGTCAAACCTAAAGTTCAGATTAATGGTGTGCAATAAAATAATGCTACCACCAGATTCAATGTTGCACTTGCAATGTTGAAAACTTTTTTCCCAGGCAAAGAAAACTCCTTGAACAACAAGGAAAAAAAATGCCATGATGAAATAACAGAATAGAAAAAGTTGTATCAGCTTATCGAATGGAAGCTAAGCCTAATTCACAATATTGGAATGCAGTAGGGTATACTATTAATACGTCACAGCTGGCTTTTATCTAAACACAGTAGAAGTTTACAAGACAATGATTATACTCGCACTTACCGGAGTCTCTACCATATTTGGCTTGCTGTTGCGTAGTGTTTTTACCGCATGGAAAACATCCACCACATTTTGCCTCTTTATCATTTCACACACAATACTAATGGCACAGAACACTCCACTTCTTCCTCCACTGTTCCTAAAAATATAAGAGATGTTAAAAGCAAAAAAAAAAAAAGGATTTACTGTGAATTAATATATGTTATTGGTGGCATCGGTCCAATCTAAAGTGAAATTCCAGTTTAGAGGCCAAATAGCTCACTCATCCATTAACTTTTCATACCCCCGAAGGACTCTATGGGCAGTATTCTTTATACCTAAATTACACAACTGCTTACCTGATGCAGTCATTACAAGGGGGGTTTTACATCTCAGTCATCCTGAATACTTTTGACATTAGAAGTAAAGCAAAAAAAAAAAAAAAGACCCATGACCTGCAGCATTAGGATTGAGAACTCTAGGTGGTAAATAGGGCAACTATACCACTGGGGAGATTTCACTGCAAAAGCCTCCAGAAAAATATAAGAAACCACAGTAATTTAGCTAGGAAATAACTGATACTTTGCACAATCCAGTTGCCAATATGGCATATTTTTCATTTTAGACCAAAGAAAAAAACAAAATCCAGCACAGAAAATAGCCAACAAACATGAATTTTTTGCCCCATTTGCACAGAACAAATGTGCATGCACTTTAACTGGGTGAATTGGAATGCAATTCTTTAACAAGCATTCAACAGGTAGTAATTATATGCAGCAAGCATGAATCTTGCAGAAAATGCAGTTTATATTTGGACTTCCAATATGGACTTCATGAAAGCACGAAAAATAGAGCCAAACAAAAATGAAGAAAAATTTAAACCAAAACATTTATTCACTAATTTCTAACTTTAAACCATACAATTTGTCACCAGTATAACCAAGCCAAGCAGTAAGTACATTAAAAGGACCAGAACGATGACACTATGGTACACAATGTCTCAATAACTTACAGGCAGTGAATGATAGTGCGTCCTTCTCCTTCATCACACTCGTCTTGCCATTTCTCAACTTGCAGAATTAATTTCAGAAAAGATCTTTTGGAATTTGGTACTTCTCTGTGAGCTGCCCATCCCAAGTACTGAAACTGCTGCACCATAAGATATCCTTCTTGAGGCTGTTTAAATAATAATAATAATAAAAAAAGGGTTTAAATTGTGCACTCATCAATATTAAAGCCATGTATGAATCTGATCTAATGTATCAACATTAAAGGGCAAAGCATCCATATTAGAACTGAAATGCCTTTCAAAGTGCCTTAAACATACAATAGGTGGCTAAAGACTGTCACTTCGAGTCAAGATTTTGTGGCACACTTTACAGAATATCATAACAAAATAAAAATCTTAAAATTTATATGTACCCGTGTCAGATTGCATATCCTGAAGATTCTGCTGATTACATCACAGTCCATTGAACAGGACATGCACTCCACCTGGATTGGACCATACCGCAACATGCCTTCTTCAGGCCAATACTGTGGACATCCCTGTACCAAGAGATCAAATTTTGTGAGAAAAACATGTCTTAAGAGCAATTTGTTCCCGATAAGTTACATATAAGTTAAAAACAAACTGACCTGTGTCAAATCCACTTCACTGAGCATCACTAATGAAGAACATCCGTAGTCATACACCAATCTCCAGAAATCTTTCACAGTGTTTGGCAGGGGATGCTGGGTGACGATGAAGGCAGCTGGCTGTCTGTAGCTCTGCAAAAGATTTTTATTTATTTTTTAAAGTACCGGTATGTCTCACTTTTATGTTTCCTTGCTGTATTTCTAATGCTGGCTGCAAACTGGGCAATTTGACCACTTTCACAGTCCATGGAAAACCTACCACCAATAGTTTTATAAAAACTATAAGACAAATGGTTGGTGGTAGGTTGCCAACAAAAGCTGGCTAGGATGGCCACAAACCTAAGAGGACAACCTACATTCGATTTCTCACACCTCTTTTGCATTTTTGGCCTGCTGTTGGTTATAAAGCAGAACAGGTTTATTACAACCCAGACTACTTCTTTAACATTCATAAATGGAAAAAAAAAATGCTGGTTTAGTAGATGTGTGACCTCTATGGAATAGGAGAATCATAGTTTTGGCAACAATGCCAATTGGCTGGCTATGCCTGAAAGTCATAACATAAGTGTTTTTTGGTTGGTCTATAGACAGATGGTTGGTATAACAGGCAAGCCTCCACCATGACAATGTCAGGCTAAAAGGTCATTCAGATACCAGGCATTGCAACACAAAATGTGATCGCAAGCATGTCTAATCTCTGTTATGAGCAGATACACAACACTGCAAGGGGTCTATAAAAGGTACTGGAGAAATGCTAAGAAAGGGGATATGTGCCAACAGTTTATGCTGTTAGCTACCTACAGTAGTACTGATTTTTGGTTACAATTTTTGATTCACTCTACAGGTTTGCTACAAAATGATAAAGAATGTGTGCATTTCGAAGAACAACAAGCTAGATAGGTGCTAAAACATGTTTTCAGCTATATTTCTGAAATAAGTAAAATGCTTGTTTTAGCATTGTTTTACCAATGGAAGCTGGGCAGAGGGAGAGACCTAGTCCTTTCCAGGGTTACTCACAACTACAAACAAAATATAAGCAAGACTGAGCTGTTATAAATAAAGCACAAACCATAAGAGAAGATGGATATTTTAGGTTTAAGCCAAGATATTTGAAACCCAGCACCATAAACACAGACCAAGGCATATTTACATTTGATTGCCTTTCATTCTCCTGCATAACACTTAACCAATTAAACAAAATGAAACAAATCGCAATGCCTGTTCAAAATGCAACAGAAAATGTTCAGCCTAATGTAGTTCATTACAATCTCCATTTGCAATTTAATGTATCCATTAATTATTCAGCCTGAGAAATTGTTTAGTGGGAATTTAGCAAATAACATGGAACGCGTGGTATTGCGGTTCTGCGATATATAACCAAGGATATATGCAGCCATAGAAGATAACAATTTCAGCTCTCTGTAAAAGACATTTAAAAATACATTTTAGGTGTTCATGCATGCGTGTAAAAAAAAACTGAAATTAAAAATATACTTCCCAATTTGTTTGGTCTAATTACACATTCTCCAAGTACTCTTGGCTTTAGCATACAACCAGTCCTAATAGAACAGCTTGTGCCATGCAGTCAGCTCCCTTTAAGTGAGTGATATTTGGCCACAGAAACAAGCAGATGTGAATGGGAACTCTCACAACATTGAACATAAGAAAGCGAGGAGCACGCATTAGAGCTAAATGACATCTGGGAAGATATGAACACTTTTGTAACTTCTCACAGAGCACAGTGGCCTCGGAGCTGCAGTCAGATCCTCAGCCTGTGTCTCTTTAACCTTGAATGCTTCCAGGCGTTGTGTTAACAGCTAGAGTGGAAATAAATGGGCCATGTGAAACAATCATTCCCACAAGAGGTGAACCCTGAAAATGACAAACAACTTGCCAGTATTTCATGAGAATCCAATCTTAGTGAATGACAACAGGGCTTTAATTACTGCCCATTAATTTCCTATTTGTTTTGGCATAGTTTGCAGTGCTATTTCATCAATCATGCTGGATCAGCTACGACTCCTGTCCTCTACACACATCAAACAGAAAGGGGGATCTCCTTACATCCACCAGCGCTGCATTGATGTAATTGCTGCTCTCCCCATCTATGGTAATTAAGAAAGGCAGACATCTGTCAGGAGGCAGCAGGTCCATGAAGCGGTTCTTGTCATGGTTCCTGGGCAAGCAGGCTATGCTACAGTCCTCGGCTTGTAGTCGCGGGGTCACAGAATTCAGAGTCTGTAGGAGAAAAAAATCATTAGAGGCACAGTACCACCCCAGTGATCATTAAGACAGGGTTTCTGCTTCATGCTATAGCTAATGCTATGTCTGAAACTATTTCAAAGATTGCCATTGAAAATGTGCACATGCAACATATATTCTTAAAAAAGGAAATAGAAATCTATTCTTTAAGGAGTACAACAATAAAAAAAGAGCATATTTGTATTGTGATGAACAATTCATTAACTGTGGAAAGTTCTTGATTACTCTGGATACAAATAATTTGTTTTGTTATAGTCAGAGATCCAAGAAAAGCTTATAGGCTGTAAGAAAAAGAAGCAGTCCCTAAACAATACTTTTAATGCATATGATGTAACGGTTATGCTGATTATAACACAATGATGCTGTTTAGCAATGTGGGACTGCTGGTCACTTACAAATGTGATTGCAGGCTTTCTGCTCATTATAACTTCTGCAATTTGTATCCAAATCTTGCATTGTAATTGTCATGTTTATTTTCAATGAATTTTATGTATTTTTTATGCGTTTTAAAGCTTCATGAATTTCTGTTTTGGTCAATGACTAGCAATATCTCTCGTCTGTCTAGGGGAGGGACTCTTAATATGGCAAAAAAAATGCATCTGAGGCCCCATCTGCACTTGCAAATGGGGCTGTTTGTGATTATACAAAGGAGACCCAGTGGTGGGTTCCCTGCGATTAGCTGGGAGTGGGAATCCCCACTGAAAACAATTTGTTACTGTTTGCACATAACTGCTCATGCAGCAATTACCTGCAGATGATATCCTGGGGTAATCACTGCATAAGAAAATACATGAGAACATATGTGAATAGCTGAGGGCGCTGTCAGGCTTTCCATCCACAACTAATGGCAGTGAACCCTGTCGAGTCTCCCATCGGAAATCACAAATTACCGTTTTTGATGCAAATTCATTAACGTTGATGGGGTCAAAATCACACTAATGCCTCGTCCACACGATCGTAATTTCCGCTGGAAAAAGTCAGACAGACTTTTTCTATCGGAAATTCCGACCGTATGTATGCCCAATCGGAGTAATACCTTCGGAAATTCAGATGAATTCCATCTGAGTTTACATAGAGAACGTGTTCCCTTTGCCTCCGATGAAATTCCGTTGGAATTGCGATGTGAATTTGGTCCGACAAAGGTCTGATCGTGTGTACAGGGCATTAGTTGCACCAAAAGGAGGACGTTTAGTATTTTCAACAATGGACAAGTTAAAATTGCACAAGTGTGAACAGGCATCATAGGAAAAAGACAGGATTTCTTTAGTTTGTGCAATGTTGGTACAAGAAAGTGCACAAACGTGAAAAGGAGTTTTGACCCTTTTCATTGAAAAGCTTTAAAGATGACAATATGCATGTAAAATGCATACTGAAAGCTTCAAATGTGAAAAGCTGCACATATAACCTTACAGATATTCATATAATTACACATGTAATACTAATACGTCCCATCAAATTAAAGCAGACCTTCATCCTCACCAGCCACCATTATTTCATCCCTACCTCCTCTCCTCTCTAAAAACAGCAAACTGCATTTTCACTTTTTATTATGCTTTTTTTTTATGTCGCACATCTAATGAGACACTGGTTTGTACTGTGGTGCATCATTTAGGAGGCTAGCTGTCTCTTGCCAATACTACCAGCCAGCACCCTGATGATGTGCCATGGTGTTTGTAGGTCATCAGGGGGCCTGCTGCAAGAACCCAGAAGAGAAAGATGATCTCCTGATGACATCACAGATGAGGATAGCAGCACTGTAGGACCAGGTACACAGTAGCGCTGGAGCAGATCCCAATGGAACACCACTACCTAGTGAAAAGCTATGAGGGAGAAAATAAGAGGGGTATGGTGAAGTTCCCCTTTAAGTAGCATTTAACATGAAGTGTGGGGATAAAGGCAAAATTCCACACATTTCCCTAATAAACACATTGTAGAAATGGTGTACCATTGTGTGAAACTTTTCCTAGATAAACAAGGAAGCTGCCATTGTTGACCTTTCAATTCCACAATACTAGTGGCCAGGCATAGCTTATAACTGGTGGTTTAAATCACTAACCCAAAACAAGTATGCAGATAAGGAGTTTTGACTGACTTCTCTGAGCTGCATCCTAGCTCTTGATCAGTGACTCCTAAAGCCTGAGGTGGGTCAGTATAACAGCCAGGCAGCTAGCATATTTCTCTCAAAGTTTTACTTTAAATGGCTTATGTACACAAAGTGACTGCTCATCATTCATGGACCAAATACATCCACGTGAATAAAGTTAACTAGCCCCTATAAGGAAAAACACAATTTCAAAATTCAGAAAGTAAATGCCAACTATTCTAGGATTTGGTGTATTCTTAAGACATCAGGCCTTTCCATTAATTACTTAACCGACTAACCGTTCAATCCAATACCTTATTTGGAATGCACATCATTATATGCTAAAGATAATTCTACATAAGTTTCATGAAGAAATACATTACTGTGCCAAGGTTTTAGGTAGTTGTGAAAAATGCTGTAAATTAAGAATGCTTTCAGAAATAGAAGTGTTAATAGTTTATTTTTATTGATTAACAAAATGGAAAGTACATAAACAGAAAATATTTGTGTGACCACCCTTTGCCATCAAACCAGCATCAATTCTTCTAGGTACACTTACACAGTTTTTGAAGGAACTTGACAGGTAGGTTGTTACAAACATCTTGGAGAACTGACCACAGATCGTCTGTGGATGTAGGCTGCCTCAAACCTTCCGTTTCTTCATGTAATCCCAGACAGACTTGATGTTGAAATCAGGGCTCTGTTGGGACCAAACCATCACTTTCAGGACTCCATGTTGTTCTTTAAGCTGAAGATGATTCTTATGGACATTGGCTATGTTTGGGATCATTGTTCTGCTGCAGAATACATTTGGGTTCAAACACACACCTCCCTGATGGTATGGCATGATGGATATACATCTGCCTGAATTTGTCAGCACTGAGGACACCATTGATCCTGTCCAAAAATCCACCATTTGCAAAAATGCAGCCCAAAACTTGCAGGGAACCTCCTTAATGCTTCACTGTTGCCTGCAGACAGACACCCATTATTGTACCACTCATCAGCTCTTTGGTGAACAAGCTACCTCCTGCTACAGCCAATATTTCCAATTTTGACTCATCAGTCCCATCAGTCCAGAGCACCTGTTGCCACTTTTCTGCATCTGTTTATGTCAGGCATGGCTTTTTGGTCATAATTATTCCATGAAGACCACTTCTGGCCAGACTCCTCTAGACAGTAGATGGGTGCCACTGGTTTCTGACAGTTCTGTGTTGATGGCACTGCTGGACATCTTCTGATGTTGAAGGGAAGCAAGCATGATGTCCATCTGCTGCATTAAGATTCCTTGGCTGACTACTTTGTCTACGGTCCTCAATGTTGCCAGTTTCTTTGTGCTTCTTCAAAAGAGCTTAAACAGTACATCCTGAAACCCCAGTCTGCTTCAAAATCGTTGCCTGGGGAGACCTTGCTGATGCAGTATACCTACCTTGTGTCTTGTTGCCGTGCTCAGTATTTCCATTGTGTATGACATGAAATGGTCTTCCACAACCTCACCTTAGTAGCAGAGTTTGGCTGTTCCTCACCCAGTAAGCCTCCTACACAGCTATTTCTGTTTCAACCTACATATGGAATGGACCATTGGCACCTGCTTGGTATAAATGGTTAAAGCCAAATGTAGGTTTTTCTTCTGTTCACTCATTTTGCATTTTGTAAATTGATAAACAATTGAAATGTATATATTTTTAAAGCATTCATACTTTACAGCATTTCTTTACACTTGCTTAAAACATTTGCACAGTACTGTAGATTATGTGTATCTATATATGTATAGTACAGTCTTCTGCCGGTTTTAAGAAAAACAATGAATGCACAAATACAACAACATTTTCCTATTTTTAAATGGACTTACCATGTTCAAATGAAAAAGTCACAATTTTGCAACCTGAGAAATTTAAGTGACTTTGTATTTTTATTGTGACACACCTTTGTGGGGATAATGTATATTGTAAGATGATGTATGCAATGCAATGTTGTGATCTATTACTCTTAACAGTACGTACCCTTCAAAAACAGAAGCTGCATACTATAGGTACTTATAAGCACAATGGGCATGCTCTGTGTTAGCAATGGGGTGGTTTTTGGTATAATGTTTACACAATGGAAACGTTGTGCAGTTTCATGCAAACATGCAAAAGTGAACATAAAGAAGACTATGCAATAGTAATACTAATGTTAAGTTTTATACTACCATACACATTTTTATTGTTCTGAAGTTTAGATGAGATGTTTAAAAAAAATGCAATCTGAAATCACAAAATGTAATACCATATAATGAGAGAGTGTTCAAAATGAACGTGCCTAAAATGTTGACAGAACATTTTTTTTTGTTTCCAGATACATAGACAGATGCATGAATTACAAATTCAGAGCATCAACCAATGGCATGCAACTTACATATATGACAAAAGATAGATAAGCCTCTAATACATACTGATAATACCTGGAATTCATCTTTGAGATGTGATGAATTGGTCTGTGAGTCTATTCTTATCATGTCAAAGTATGCTGCTTTAAACTCACAGACGGGTATGGCAGTCTCTCCACATAAGCATGCCTCCAGTATGGCATCGTGAATGAAGATATACTGCTCCTGCAGAAGATAAGGTCACTCATAAAGACAGATATTGAGATGAACATTAACATTTCTATACTTGCTGAATGAATATGATTTGACACATGACATTGTTAAAACGTTCACACTGGAGAACGCTTCTGCATTTTGTTTAAACCAATATATCCTCTAAGTGTTGACCATGTAACTATATATCCTCTTGACCATGTAACTATTATAAATTTGCAGAACAGTAAAAGGTCTGCAAAATAAATCCACTGTATATAGATCTGAAAGGGGTTGTAAAAAGGTAAAAAAAACAAATCCGTAAATAGCTTCCTATACCTTAGTGCAGTCCTCCTTCCCTTACCTCATCCTTAGATTTTGCTTTTAAATGTCCTTGTTTCTTCTGAGAAATCCTCACTTTCTGTTCTTCTGTCTGTAACTCCACACAGTAATGCAAGGCTTTCTCCCTGGTGTAGAGAAAGCCTCTTGAGGGGGGAGGGGGCGAGCAAGAGTGTCAGGACGCTCTCTACTTTGCAGATAGAGAAAGGAGCTGTGTGTTAGTGGGCATCCTGACACTCCTGTTCGTCCCCTCCCCCCTCAAGAGGCTTTCTCCACACCAGCGAGAAAGCCTTACATTACTGTGTGTAGTTACAGACAGAAGAACAGGAAGTGAGGATTTCTCAGAAGAAATAAGGACATTTAAAAGCAAAATGGAAGGATGAGGTAAGTGAAGGAGGACTGCACTAAGGTAAAGGAAGCTATTCAGGGAAAAAAAATATTTCCTTTACAACCCTTTTAATATATAATTATATAATATTATTTTATATATCTTAAATTAATTATATATAATATATTGGCAATTTGGTGTTCCTAATTGATCATAAACAAGGTTGTCCAGATTTGTATAAAGGCCCTCAGAACAAACACGTCATATCGTTAGTACAGCGGCTCCCACCAGAGTTTGTTTTCGTTCAACCAAAAAAACAGTGTGTATCAGGCTTTAGTGTTCCTCAGCTTTTTTTTTTCTTCACAGGACACAAAGTCCACCCAAATCACCAAGCTTAAAAAAAATCCTACAACCCTTAATGCTTATGTACTTGGAAATTTGTACTCATCAAACTGCTTTTCTGCACAAAGAAGCCAATAGTACAGTATCGCTGTGAATGTGAGCCAGAGCAATAATCCTAGCACTAGAGCTCACATTTACAGTAACTAGGGCCGAAACAACTAATCGATTAATCGACAACTAACCGATTATGAAATTAATCGATTACCATTTTCATAATTGATTAATCGGCCAATAACATAATGGGGTTTAAAAAAAACTAAAATTAGCCCTTTTATAGTACAAAAAGAACAAATCTACTGTAAATATTACTTCCACTGTCCCAGAGTAAAAAATTAACCCCTTACAGTAGCGATTATTTTCTCTTTTTGTACCAATTTTAGTTTTTTTAACCCCATTATGTTACTAAACATCTCAGGCCTGGGTCACAGCTCTGTGCCTTTTGCAGAAACACACTACCGTTCATTTACATGGTTTCACATCCATGATTTTTTTCAGCTGCTGCGTATTTGGAAAGGACAAGGACTTTTTTTTTATTTTTTTTAACGCAAAAAAAGTGCTATTTTGTTGTTTTGGTTCAATATACTTCAATGGAGAAGCTGCAGAAAAGTATGTAAAGCATTTATGTTGCAATTTGTGTTTTTTAAACTGCCACAACAAATTGGCCAACAAAATAAAAAAATGCAAATCGCAGCAAAATTACAGTTTTTTCTTTTTTTACCGATTATTCAATTAATCGAAACAATCGGCCAGCTAATCGATTATGAAAATAAATTGTTAGTTGCAGCCCTACAGTTAACTTTACACTGATGAGCTGTAAAAGGCTTTTCTCAAGTGTTGCCCAAGGAGGCTTTTTTATACTGTAGTTTTTCTTGATATCACGGACACTTAACATGTGTGGTATCTATTTACGTGATGCAACCTCATCTTTCCCATTTTACATTTTATGATACAAAAATTTATTATATTGTGTTTGCACTAAAATTAATTGTATTATATTTTTTCCTGAAAATATGCATTTAACAAACAGTTGCACAAATATTATGCAACATAGAAAAATTGCAACAGCCATGTTTTTATTTTACAGGTCCCCTGCTTTCAGAAAACGTATATTGTTCTGATGGTTTTAAGTAATTTTATAGTGAAAAATTCATATTTTTACATGCGTGTAAAAAAAAGGTTGTTTAGGTTAAGTCATCCCCCCCTCCTCTGCCACATTTGGCATCACAGGTCCCAAAAGACTGTGGAATCATTCACAAAACGCAGCGCGGCTCGTGCATGCGCAGTGGACAGCCACCTGTGAAGCCGCAAGCAGCACAGCCAACTGTCCAAAGTTAAGATGATGGGGCTGGAATCCAAAAGGCTAGTGAAGTACTAGCCCCGATGAGGACAGCTCTGAATCTCTGGACAGGTAAGTGTCCTGTTATTAAAAGTCAGCAGCTACAGTATTTGACGACTATTTTATTTTATTTTTTCTAGGCAGAAGAATCTCTAAGAAAAACACAGAAAAGGAAGTAAATACTGTACTATAGCTGATATAATGAAACATTTACTAGTGTGCCTGTTTCTTGAATGGCCATTTTAAAAGAAGGATGTGTTCCATTAAATATAAACACCACCACCAATGTGGTTAAGGCAGTGTTTTATATCATTTCAGTGTACACAGTGTTGGCAGAAGGTCTCTATAAACACTGGAAATTACAGCATAACTGACTGTGCCATGGGTTGTCAGAAGGTTCACCTAATAGACATTAGATTACATTGCAAAAAAGAATGTTAGCGCTTCAGTAAGGGCAAAAATATAAAACCTTGGCTAAATTACTAACTGTGCTATTACCAAGTGTTGTAAATAAAATCAGCTTTACACCATGTGCAGGATTTTGCATGTTCTCGAACAGTGAAATTCTGTTTGCAATGCATGTTTTCAAGTAGTACCAGGGGCGGATCCAGGAGGGCAACTGTCCCCCCCCCCCCCGAGAAATATTACTGACTCCGAGTCTCTCTCTCACGGTTCAGAATTACTGGCCTCTCACTGGTTGCTATTGCCTGGCGTCCAGCAACATCACCTCTGAGCCGAGGAGAGTGAGGCCCCAGCATTCAGAGCGGAGGAGAAGGTTGGCTCCACCCACCTCCTCCCTCCATCTTCTACATGGCTAGGCTCCAGCAAAGTGTGAGTGAGGGAAGGGAACTTGCATGCACTATACATGTCACTTTTCCTGAACATATGCAAACGACATTGAAATAAAAGGGTTTGTAAATTACAGATCTGAAAGTACTGTAAGTGTAATGGTTGTAGGTGTTCTGCTATCCCTATACACCAAATATGGACACTTTATGCTTGACAAAATCATTACCAATGGAAAAAGACCCACATATTAATAACGCTGTCATTTTTTTATTATAGCTGGCTTATTGGAATCCAACAAATTTCTCTCTGCGTAACCAGACTTTTGCAGAATTTTTTATGATTGTGCACTGCATAAAATAGGTCCGTTAGATATTACATTTTCCCTAATCCTCCAGGATTGAATTACACATACAGTAAAACCTTGCGAGCATAATTTGTTCCAGAAACATGCTTGTAATCCAAAGCACTTGTATATCAAAGATTTTTTTTTAGAGTATAAAAGAGAAGAGATGCACCTCTAAGTGTAGAAATAAGTTGCTAAATGTTGTACATTCATTAAATGTAACCACATTGCTACACTTATAGGCTCCTCTCTTCTCTTTTGTACTCAGTTTTGACATGACGCTACTTATATCAAGACGTCGCTTGTATATCAAGTCAAAATTTATAAAAACAAATTGCTTGTCTTGCAAAACACTCGCAAACCAAGGTTTTACTGTATTGGTTTTAGAGGATAGTTGAGAACGGTACACTTAAGCAAGCTATACATTATACACAACAGGTGGAAAGAAAGAAATTGCTCGATTTAGCCAACACAGTCAGCGTTGATGGGGGGGAATTACTCCCGCCGCTCAACCTTTCCGTTTGGCACAATACAATGATCACTGCTAGCGACTTCAACCACGGGCAATGATCGCATGCAAAAAAAAAGCTGCTTATTAACCACTTCAATACCAGGCACTTTCACCCCCTTCCTGCCCAGGCCATTTTTCAGCGCTGTCACACTTTGAATGACAATTCATGGAACGCTATACCCATATGATTTTTTTTTTTTACACGAAAAGAGCTTTCTTTTGGCCGTATTTAATCACTGCTGGGTTATTTTTGTTTGGACCGAAGATTTTGTAGAAAATAAAGGTTTTCTTAGTTGGCACGCCGTGTCCTAGGAACATGACGCAGAAGCAATTGCCACCCTGTGGGCGCCCATTCGGGTGCACTGACATATAACGCCCTCCCAGATTGAAAGCCGCACCCGTCCTCCGTCATTTGACAGTGAGCAGGCGGCAAGTGGTTAAGCTTACACTTTCCACCTTTTCGATTGCCCTAGTCGAGGACATGGCACAAAAACTGGAAGACAATATTGCTTCCTGAAAGGCTGCAGCCTGGAAGACCTTCATAAGCTAAAATTCTGTAGAAATCAAAATTTCTGTTGGTTAAAGTCTTTGACCTCTGCTGCAATCTGCTAGACTGGACAGACCAAACAAGTATCAGGTAGCGTGTGGCTCACTGATGTGGAAATAAAAGTACCAGCAGATCAGGCTTTTGACACCCTTACCTGTTTTATGTGGGTGCAGTATGTCCTTTAGAATGAGATCTATAGTATGACACATCTAGATAAGTTAGCAATATTACTAGCAATATCGTTACTAATATTACTAAATAAGGAAATATGGAAAGTGGCACATTCTACCAAGGATTTTTCCAATCTATTCGCAGCTAAAATAAGAGAGCCACAAAATAATAGACATGAAGGGGCAGATCCACAAAAGGATTACGGTGGCATATCTATTGATACGCCGGCGTAATTTTAAATTTCCTGCGTCGTATCTTTGTTTTGTATCCACAAAACAAGATACGACGGCATCTGGGTTAGATCCGACAGGTGTACGCCTTAGTACGCCGTCGGATCTTAAATGCAATTTTTTTACGTCGTTTCCGTTCGTCTTTTTCCGGCGTATAGTTAAAGCTGCTATATGGTGGCGTACTTAATGTTAAGTATGGCCGCCATTTCCGCGTCTAATTTTAAAATTTTTGCGTCGTTTGCATAAGTCGTTCGTGAATAGGAATGTGACGTCATTTACTTTCACTTCGAAACCAATACGTCCTTGCAGGGTACTTTGTCGCAATGCACCCTGGGATATTTTAAGGACGGCGCATGTGCCGTTAAAAAAAAAAACGTTGTTTACGTTGGTTCACAACGTATTTGCATAGAACACGCCCCATCACTCCCATTTGAAATTGCGCGCCCTTACGCCGCAATAGATACACTACGCCGCCGTAACTTACCGCGCAGATTCTTTGAGAATTCACAAGAAGAAAAAGTAAGTTACAGTGGCGTAGTGTATCTTCGATACGCTACACCTGCCTAAAGATAGGCAGCTCTTTGTGGATCTACCCCGGAATCTGCAGGAAAATTAGATATCATGCATCGATTTTGATTGGACAATTGTTTGATCATAAAATAGGTGTATGATCAGACATTGATACACAAGAGGATGTGAACTTCTCTGTAATGGATTTTTTCCCAGTGATGGGATTCGACATTCCATATTAGACAGAGAACATGGCACAATCCAAGTAAACAAAAAGTTCTGTAAGCAACACCTTTTTTTCCTGACAGTGCCCCTTCTGAGACTAGACTCTGGATCCGCCCATGCTTAGTACATGTCCTGTATGTACTTGGAATGTGTGAGATTAGCGCAAACATGCTCTAAGTGTTTACTCTTTGTTTTCTGAGGACCTATTCTTTTTGCACTGTGAGGCTCCATGCACACAGAACGCTCAAAAAAGTCGTTCTAAACGTAGGATTGCTGGCAGGAAAACGTGATTTTATCAGCGTTTTGCATTGCAGTCAATGCACGTTTAGCGGCGCAAGCTTTCAGCCGCGTTTCTCTGCCTCTATTCCAAATCAATGGTTCCCTATGGGAGCCCATTTGAATAGAAGTCGCACCACAAGATGGATCATTATGATCCAACGTGCGGTGAGACTTGTGTGCTGAGGATGAAGGGGAACCCCGCCAAAAATAAAAAATAAATTGACGTGGGGTTCCCCCTGGAATGATACCAGGCCCTTTGGTCTGGTATGGATTTTAAAGGGAACACCCTATGCCGAAAAAACTGTGTGGGGATCCCTCCAAAATCCATACCAGACTCATATCCGAGCACGCAGCCTGGTCGGTCAGGAAAGCGGGTGGGGACGAGCGAGCGCCCCCCCTCTTCTGAACCGTACTAGACCACATGCCCTCAACATGGGGAGTTGGTGCTTTGGGGCAGGGGGGCCCCTTGCGCCCCTGCCCCAAAGCACCTTGTCCCCATGTTGATGAGGACAAGGGCCTCTTCCAGACAACCCTGGCCGTTGGCTGTCGGGGTCTGCGGGGGGCTTATCTAAATCTGGGAGCCCAGGATCCCGGCCCCCACCCTATGTGAATGAGTATGGGGTACATCATACCCCCTACCGATTTACCTGGGGGAAAAAAGTGTCAAAAATAAACACTACACAGGTTTTTAAATTAATTAGGCAGCTCCAGGGATCTCTTCCAACTTCTCCGCCCTTTGCAGCCTCTTCTCCCACTATCCAGTGTCTCCTGCCGGGCTCCTCCGCCATCTTCTGCTCGCTCTTTTGCTAGCGGTTGCCCAGTCTTCTCCGTCATCTTCTTCCGGTGTTACGTGATGCTCTCTCCCGCTGTAATGCTGTGTGTGCAGTGCGCAACAACTTATATTGGCATTGGGCGTGGCCACTGTGATGTCATCCGGTGACCTCTCCCCTTATGACGTCACCACCCGAGGCATGATAGGGCGGTGCCATCATAAGAGCAGGGTCACCGGATGATATCACCCAGTAACCAAACCCCATGTCAATATAAGTCGTTGCGCACCGCACACACAGCATTACAGCGGGAAAGAGCATTGCGTCAAGATCGGAAGAGAAGAGGGAAGAAGACGACGGAGAAGACTGGGCAACCGCTAGCAAAAGAGCGGCAAAAAGAGCAAAAGATAGCGGAGGAGCCCAGCAGAAGACACCGGACAGCAGGAGAAGAGGCCGGAGAGAGCAGAGAAGAGGCCGGAGAGAGCGGAGAAGAGGCCGGAGAGAGCGGAGAAGAGGCCGGAGAGGAGGCCGGAGAGAGCGGAAAAGAGGCCTGAGAGAACGGAGAAGAGGCCTGAGAGAGCGGAGAAGTTGGAAGAGACCCCCGGAGCTACCTAATAAATTACTCTGTGTAGTGTGTTTTATTTTTGACACTTTTTCCCCAGGTGAATGGGTAGGGGTACGATTTACCCCATACTCATTCACAAAGGGTGGGGGGCTGGGATCTGGGGCCCACTTACTAGAGGGGGCTCCCAGAATCCAATAAGCCCCTGCCCGCAGACCCGGACAACCAATGGCCAGGGTTGTCGGGAAGAGGCCCTTGTCCTCATCAACATGGGGACAGGGTGCTTTGGGGTGGGGGGCGCAGGGCCCCTATGCGCCAAAGTACCTACCCCCCATACTGAGGCATGTGGCCCGGTACGGTTCAGGAGGGGGTGCCCGCTCGTACCCACCTCTTTCCTGACCGACCGGGCTGCGTGCTCGGATAAGGGTCTGGTATGGATTTTGGGTAGGACCCCAGTTTGCGTAGGGGGTTTCCCTTAAAATTCATACCAGACCGAAAGGCCTGGTATCTGCCCAGGGGAAACCCCTCGGCAATTTTTTTAAAATTTTTGGCGGGGTTCCCCTTCATCCTCAGCACACTCATGATCATCAGACTTGCAGTGTGACTTCTATTCAAATCAATGGGCTCCCAGAGGGAACCATTGATTTTGGATAGAGGCAGAGAAACGCCTAACTGTCTTTGTTTAACACCTTTTACCAGCATCTGGTGTTTTCAGGACTGCTCTTGAACGCAATTTTATGGCGTTCAGAAAACACCTCATAAGCTCCACTGCTGATAAACCTCCTACAAATGTCCATGTGTGCATGGACACATAGGATAACACAGTGGAGTTTATGGGCTTTTAAAAAAAAATGCCCAAACTCCAAAAAAAAATGCCGTTTATGAGCTCCAGTGTGCATGGAGCCCGACTGTCGTGTATTGTGTCTGCGTGCGATCCATCCAGAGTTTGTGTGCTGGATTAGAGGCAAACTGTGATAAAGGGGTAGAGGAGCAGGCACATAAGAGGAAAATATAACATTGCAAAAAATCAACCAACTAGGGTGGTGGGGGGATATAATAGATATATGTATAGTATATTACATGATCTACTGCAGGAAACAGAATATATTCCTTTCCAAAGAACAGCAGAGAAAGTATAATTGAACTTTGAGGAGAGCAGACAAGGAGATAAAGCATACTTTCTGAGGATGTAAAACTGACTGGGGACCTTCAGTGCTGCTTACAGGAAACATTTATTTTTGATAATATACAGTAACTGTCATACATTTTTTTAAACATATTACATACCTCTGTCTGGACCATATTAATCCGCCGGGAGCGTAAAGCTTTCACACAGTTATAGATGTCTACCACACCTTCCCGTTCTGCCATGTCCAGCATGATGTCAATAACTATGTAACAACCAGTGCGTCCAGCGCCAGCGCTGCATGGTGTAGGGGGGGGAAAAATAATCAAATCAACATGCTAAATATTATAATGTACACACTATGAAATACAATTATAGTTTGGCCAATTCATTGCCTTACTTGACTAATGCTATTTTTTTTTTTTATTTAAATGGTAAACAAATTTTTGGTGTCATGACTCTTGCTAGACTTGCTATAGTGAAAAGATCATATGTAGCCTTTTTGCATCCAATTGGGTGTGTGTGCGCCAGGACCGAAGAGAGGGGGAGGCTGGGGAGAGCGCCATGTACAGGCCAGGATTAGTTGGCCAAGAGGGGACGCCGTCACAAGATGATGTGCCGCGATACCCGGCAACAAGTTTGCTGATCTGTGCCGAGTTTGGTGTATTAAGCAAGTTTTGCCAATCAGAAATGAGAGGCAATGATTAGCAGTGAGTGAGGTGTCATGCGGGGGAGTGAGGCACATTTCTTCACAGGTGGTGATTTGAAGTTTACTGCAAGCAAACGTTCATGGACTGTTAATTAACAGTGGATGGGAATTGACTGTTTTTACCTTTTATATGCACTTCGATCACTGGGAGCTGGAGGCTAAGCACTGCTAGAGTGATTGCATATTACTCTGTATATGTACCGTCTACTTAATGTCTACCTCCAAAGCTCTGCTCTCGTACACAGATCTTCCCAGGCTGTACCCTTACTACCCAATGCTAGGTCACCAATCTGTATCTTCTAGGGCTGACTAGTGCAGCCAAAAAGCATTCATTAAACATAAAATACCACCATGGTGGATCATCCCCCTTTGCATATATGTGTTTATACTCATTGTCATTTTGAGTAACAACTACATCACTTGCAATGTGTACATATATCTTTAATGGTGGGCCACACATTGTCTGTGCAAAGACATTAAGAAGACTCCATAATAGCACTGACAATTATTATACAGGATTTAAATTATTATACTGTGCCAACAGTTTGTGCAGAACTATACATGAGGGCAGGCAGTACAGTTACAATACAATTAATTACAGGAGGAATCAGAGGGCCCTGCTTACTAGAGCCTACAATTTAAAAACTATCAAAGCTGTTAGTGATGTGGCACCAGATACACAATTTCAGAGTGCTTTTTTTTATTCTTGCAAAATATATAGTATTAAAAAAAGGAAAATAAAAGAACAGTTTTGAGTGGCCCACTCTTTGTAAAGTCCACGGGTGTACCATGAAATCACAGAACGAAATTAAGAAAGATGAAACTCGGTAAACATATCAAAACACACATGTATCCAGCAGAAAAATAAAATGAATGAGAACATAATCAATTTATTAAATCTAGATACCCCAATTTCATCTATCTGGTACAATACCAGTAAGTGACCCAGTAATTTTGGGAAGTCATACCCAAATTAAATGTATATGGGTAGGACCACACAGAAAACAAAGATTGTACTGCATAGTAATGTTGTTTGATCTGACAAAAACAGAATTTACCAGTTTCCCATTTTCTCACTATGGATCACTGAGAAAGGAATAACATTTTTTTGGTTATTGATGCCGTTGCCTGATAGAGCAGGGGAGGTGACAAAAGTTCTTGCTTATGTAGCCATTACTCCTGTAGGAGCCATTGGTGTTGATGGGTCTTCTGTTCTTTCATGACTCTTGAAGTTCTTGTAAACCCTTGCATATAGCCAGTGAAGTGACTAGCCTCAGGTGATATGCAGAGATGAAACAAATGCTCCTACATAAGGGCTTCACTTTTCTACATCTTCAAACAAGCTTAACCAATGCAGAAGAATCTAAAGGGTCCTGGTGTAGATCTTGTGCATACAATCCCAACAGTGGGCAGGTGTACACATTTCTAGTATAGGTGTACCCCTGGAGGAGATGGAAAGCACCTAGCACCTGTAAGAGTGTAGTTGGATGGTAGGAGATGGTGGGTTACTAAGCAGAAGCATTCTCCGTTTGGAATTACATTTAGAATGTGTAGTTTAGCTCACCACTTCCTGGTAGGAAGCTAGTCAGGTCCCAATGGCTTGACTCCCTCTCAAACTCAGTCTCTTAGGGCAGCTCTTGCAGGCTCAGGTGCAGTTCTGCACTCTCTCCGTGATGTGAGGGAACAGGCACAGCAACAGGTTCTCCTAGCTCCTCTCTATTGGCTCTGGTCCCTCCAATACTAGGCACGGACCCTCACAACAGATCTGTCCATGCCACTCTCAACCCTGGACTGCCTGGGAAAAACTGTGAAGCTCTCCTCCTTTAGGTAAAGCCTCTGAGAATTTAAACCAGGTAGCCATTAGTCTCCAATAGCAAGTATGGTGCAGCGCCCCTTTAGGAACTAAGAGCCCCATCATCCATAGCTTCTGCCCAACAAGGTCACTCTGAGGCTTCCATTGGCTCCTTCTCCATCTGATTAAAACACTGCACTGCCAGGAGAGTGAGGAAAGAGCAGGAGTGAGCAGACAACACAAAGCCACCGCACAGTCAGCAGTGAGAAAGAAAAAAACTGTCTGCATTTCCTTTCACTGTGCAACGGGGAGGGGGCGCAGTGGAAGAGTCTGCACAGACCCGCTGTCGCATACCTGGCAGAAGAGCCCGATATGCAGAGGAGGGGGGCCTCTCTTACACCTCTGACTCAGTAGAAGTGCAGAGTCGCAGGAGTGCGATTGTCTTGCTAGCTGCAGGGCTGGACTGGATCCCCCAGTGAACAGTGGAAGATCGCCAGCAAGCGGAAATCCTAAAGGACAGCAGGTGGATGGAAGACAGGAATAGGCTGGCACTTGGAAGCAGCAGGTAGAAGAGCAGGTAAAGATGCTAGCAGCGTAGAAGTTCCGTAACCCAGACAAGGTCAGACAGACCAGGTCATACACAGGCGGCAAGATCAGGTACACATGCAGAGGTAAGGGTTAAGGACAAGCCAGGGTCAGTGCAGGCAGGGGGCAGGAGTAGTCAGAACAAGCCAGGTCAATAACTAGATACAGATGCAGAGTAACAGGTCAACACGGGAATGCTATAGACAAGACAGCACTGATCCTGTGTACGAACCCAGTTCAAATAGTGTATTTGGTGGCAGCATCTATCACAGGACGCACACATCTCTTAGTATTCCGATGTACATTGGCGTGGATGCGCATGCATGTGATAACGAGCTTGTACACCTTTTCTAAGTGAAGTGCCAAAAACAGGAAACTGGCTGTGGGTTCTATCTTGACTGTTGGGCATGCCCTTCTCGACACCCGCTCTTACACAAATCCCGGCAGAAGGGATCAGGGGAGGTGAGGGGGGAAAGAGCATGCAAAGCCAGTTGCACTTTCATTTGCATCATCTGTGTTACAGTTTTTAAAGTTTAACAATACAGTGGAACCTCGGATTACGAGCATAATCCGTTCCAGGAGAATGCTCGTAATCCAAAGTACTCGCATATCAAAGCGAGTTTCCCCATTGAAGTCAATGGAAATGAAAATTATTTGTTCCGCATCAACGTCAAATGGCATGCAACACCGCATGCAGCCAGAGGTAGGGGGCGCTGGAGAGCCTCAGAAACAGATGTAAAGGCCCGAGGACAGCTTGGTAAATCTCAGGATTTTTTTAAATACAGTGCTCGTATTGCGAAACGCTCGTTAACCGCGTTACTCGCAATCCGAGGTTCCACTGTATAATGATCTACACCTGTTTATGTAAACTCAGTTATGTTTATTTTACAGAGTTTGGCATATCAGGAGAAGAAACCAAAAGGTTACAAATGAGATATACAGTATCTTGGTTGTTGGAATCAGGTTGATACATTGTAAATAGTTTATTACACTACATTTTTCACTTGTTGTGTCATACCTGTTAAGATATGCTGGTAGGGACCAGCAGTAAGCTAGATCTTACTAATGAGCTCCTAGGGTTCTGAAATACAAATATAGTAATTTTTTTCCCATAAATATTGTCACAAATTTTCCCAGAAAACTGAATATAATTTGTCAATCAGATAAGTTCTACAGTAAACTGTAAGCTTAAATGTTTTTTTTTTACCAAGGGCTGCTAGGTAATGATGCAAAAAATGATTAGGACTTATTTAATAAAATGTAATAGAGATAAACCACAGCCTATTTAAAGTTTACTAATTAAATATCTTAAAATAAGCAGTTTACAAACAGTAGACCAGGTGGAGGCTATGCAGCCCTGCGAAATGGATGCTCAATGCTATAAGGCCCAAGAAACCCCAACAGATCTGGAGGTTCTTTAAAAAAAAGAGCCACCAACTCAAAGACATGCCCGATTGAGGTAATAGCAACCAAAAAAAGTCACATCATTAGTGAGATTATCTAATGGGATGTCCTGGATAGGTTTAAAGGTAGGACTGAAAGTACATGATTCAGATCCCATAGATACACCACACCAGAAGTCGAAGTGAGGGATTAAACATAAGCAGCACCTTTTTTATGAAGCTGGATCACTCTTTGGATGTTGGCAGACAAGACAATGGCTGAGAAGTCTTTCATCAAGGTAAAGGTACCCAGTGACATGGATTCCCTGAGAGTCTAAAAGGGCCAGGAGCGGAACAAGCAACTTTGTGAAAATTCTTGTTGCTGAAGGAAGCCTGAAAGGCAGGGCAAGAAATTGAAAGTGTTGCGTCTCCTACCACAAAGCATTGATGTGCAGGAAAGATGGGAATGTGAGGATAGCCATCTTGGATGTCCATGATGCCATGGAAAGATCACAGAGCTTAAATAAGGAATCCTTAAAGGAGCTGTAAAGGTAGAAGTTTTTTGCATTAGGATAAAGACTTCTGTGGGCAGCAGCCTCCCCATTTTACCCCGTAATACTTACCTGAGACCCTTCTCTGTCCAGCGATGTCCACGGCCATCCAGGACTCTCCCTCCTGATTCGCTGAGACACAGCAGACGGGCCATTGGCTCCCCGAGGTTGTCAAAGTCAGTAAGCCAATCAAGAGAGAGAGGGGGGGTGGATGGAACTGCAGCTCCGTATCTGAATGGATAGACGCAGCTGCAACTCGGATGCCCCCATAGCAAGCTTCTTGCTCCGAGGGCATTTGACAGGAGGGAGGGGCTACAAGCAGGGACCAGAGAAGAGGAGCATCCGGGCTGTCCTGTGCAAAAACCTCAGCACACGGCAGGTAAGTGTAACATGTTTGTTATTTTTTAGTTTACATTTCACGTTGAAAAAGTAAACACTTCCTCATCAGGAAAAGTGAGTTTTTTTGAGAACAGAATAAAATAGAAAAGAATGACATTCACATTATTAAATATGATGATGCAATTCCACCCTTTATTATTGTACTCATAAAATGGATGTGTAATGAGGATATTTGCATGTTTGGAAAAGGAACTGCATCAACCCAGGTGCCAACAAGTGTTTGTCTCTGGGGAAGCAGGTAGCGAGAAGCAGGCATGCTTTTTATGTACTCTGCAGAAATGGTGGATGAAATTGCTTCAGCCAGAAAACATACATCAAAACTAAAGCAACACTGTTGCATTGGAAAAAGCCACCAAGTTCAAAAGGGTAAATATGAACCATCATCCTGTAAGCGAGAGATTTCCCCTAAGGTACTTTCAAACCACCATGGAGGAAGAGTTAATGCCCTCTACAACCAGGTAACTTTGTAGAAACTGCAAAAAAAAAAAGATGTTCAAGCCTTGCTGAAGTCTGAGCCCCCATTCACATTGGGGTGATTTGACAGGTCAAGTCACATGTCAAATCGGAGCCTATTGCCAGCAATAGGAGCGTCCAAATCGGTGCAACCGTGCACTGATTTCCAAAAGTAGTTCCTGCATGAACCCGCACAGATGTCTTTCAAAGTCGCCCCTTAAGTCGGACTGAAATGCGTATTTGAAATTGTGCAAGTGCAGATGAACCTTGTTCAGTGGGAGCGAGGGATAACTGATTCAAGTTAGGATTACAGTTATAATGAAGTACTTCAAATTCCTCTGAAATAAAGAGTAGAAATTACCTAAACAATGGAATAAACAATATCAATCCAATTTCAATTTTATCAGTTTAGAGAAGGAAGACGAATGAAAATTCATTTTACTGTAGGTTACTGCAGTTTACTCCTTTCTGAATGAAGCAGGAAATGTCAGGATTTTCATTTTTTGCAATTAAACACTACAGATTTTTTTTCTTTTATAAAGAGAAGGTTAAATGGTGTTTCATGGCTCTTTTATCCAATAGTTCTCATTAGTAGATCTGGCAGAGGCTGAAGATAAGAGGTCTATGCTCGGACTCTCCACTCTGCCTCAGCATTCAATCATGGGGGATCAATACCAAGCGCTTTCCAGCACAGCTATTTGTTTACACTTCACCACTACCTGAATAAAACAAGAGAAGCGCATCCGACATATAGTCTGATTTATTAGCAGTGCAGTCTACCTTCCAGAAAATGTAACTAACAGTGTTGCTATGTGTTATTCAAAGAACTTGGATCATTGTCTTTAAATGACAACCGTGTTTAGGTAGAAATGGAACAATGAACACATCACGTCTAAGACTATAGCAGAACATCTGAACTGCTAGAATACAAGGGTTTAATTTCGTACAAAGGCAAGGCTGCCCTGGAAAAATAAACATGTACCTAATTGCCTTGGAAGAAAATATCCTTGCTTTAAACCTTGCAAAGTCAAAAGAAAATGTTATGTAAAAAGTTTCTACTCCTCTCCTTAAAGCTTCACTTTCCCCTTGATTGTCCCAAGGTATTAATAGCTTCATATGTTTTGTTATGCCTACAGCTACAAGTCACTTTAGCCCATCTAAAATCTCACTACTGGCATATCGTTGTAATGGGTGGTCTCGCTGACCAATATTGAGATGTAGGAGGTAGCCAGGCATCAACATAGTAGCTTGGCAGTTTTTTTTTTTTTTTTACAGTACTTCAGGGGACTTCAGGACAGTCAAGTTCCTCCACCCCAAACTCGCTCATTTATGTCTTTATGGACCTTGCATTGTGCACTGTTCCAAATCATTTGGTGGAGGGGGGATTATGGTACGGGGTTGTTTTTCAGGGTTTGGGCTTGGCCCCTTTGTTCCAGTGAAGGGAACTCTTAGGGCGTCAGCATACCAAGACATTTTGGACAAGTTCATGCTCTCAACTTTGTGGGAACAGTTTGGGGACGGCCTCTTCCTGTTCCAACATGACAGTGCACCAGTGTATATACAGTGTCAAAAAGATTAATTGAATTGGTGGTGCACTTCCAGAATGTAATCTCTATGCATCTTGTGGAGCAAAGCCCACTTCATCAGAAGACAACCATAATGTTTTATGTAGAAGTGGAAAAACCCTGCCATTAGCAAACAATGTAGATATCTAGTTAGATAAACTTGAACATGACAATGAGGTCACTATACTCCAATGGCCTCCACAGTCACCAGATCTCAATCCAACAGAGCACATTTGGGATGTGGTGGAATGGGAGACTCACATCATGGATGAGCAGCCGACAATTCTGCAGCAACTGTGATGCCATCATGTCACTATGGACCAACATCTCTGAGAAATGTTTCCAACACCTTTGAAAAGGAAGTCCAACCTGGTACTAGCAAGGTGTACCTAATAAAGTGACCTGTTAGTGTATATGAAAGAGCAGCAGGCAAAAAATTCTGATACAGTATATATGAACAATTTAAACCCATCAAAGTGCTGCTCTGATCACTGATTAAAAGAGTGTTACTTTACAAACACAACTAGAAACAAAAAGTGCTTACAAAACCAAGTGCAAAAAAATAAAATACCAATAATTAAACAAATCATGAAAAATTGCATAAAACGTGGACAATGGCAAACATTAAGAACAGTGAAATTACCCTATGTGATAATACTTAAGTGCCAATTCTGTGTAGCACTCACATTGCTAAAATCCAAGTGGTGTAACAAAACATGATTTTTTTTTGTTTTTTTAGGAGGGTTGGTAATTTTTAACCTGCATCAGAAAAAAGAAAAAAAAAGGCTAGTGTTTGATTGCTTTGGGCAATAATGGTAATCTGGGGTCATCCATAAAAAAAAAAAAAAAAAAAAAAAAAAAGGTATTTAGGAGTTCCAACACAAACACATTCTGGGGATTTAAGAAAACGCATCTCCGACGATCATTAGAACTCCACAATTGTAAATTTAATTGGGACAAGTATGGACATTTCCTCAATGCAGCAGAACGCCCTCTGCTGCTGTGCCTGTCACACAAATGGTGCAGTAGTTGAGGAGTTTTGTAGCTGTAGCCGGATGGGAATTCAGAGTAACTAGCTCCCCATCAGTATCTCTCGCTTTGTGATTGGGTGGAGTTCAAGCAAATAGAAACATATGGAATCCACAAACTGCCTTGAATCTGCCCATTGTAAGCATCATTAGTTACTAGTAGCGTGTGAAGCGGACAGCCAATGACAAGTGGGGAGGGAGTAGTGGTGGCAAATATGTGTCCCTGCTATACAGCTTGCAGACAGGGCCTCTGCCTAGCTCTCCTTCCCGGCTAAGCCTTTTTTTGCAATACAGCACTGCGTCGCTTTAACTGACAATTGCGTGGTCGTGCGACATTGTACCCAAACAGCCTTTTTTTTGTTAAAAAAATAAATAAACTCAATAAGCGTATATTGATTGGTTTTCGCAAACGTTATCGTTCTACAAAATAGGGAATAGATTGATGGCAATTTTTTTATTATTTTTTATTAGTAATGGCAGCGAACTGCGATTTTTATCGTGACTGCGACATTGCAGCGGACAGATCAAACACTTTTGACACTATTTTGGAACGATAAGTGCTATAAAAATGTACTGATCACTGTGTAAATGTCACTGGCAGGAAAGGGGTTAAACACTAAGGGGTGATCAAGGGGTTAAGTGTGTTCCCTCAGCGTGTTCTAACTGTAGGGGGGATGGGCTCACTAGAACATGACAGATTACTGCTCCCGATCACTGGGAGCAGTAGATCCCTGTCATGTTGCTAGGCAGAACAGGGAAATGCCTTGTTTACACATAGTGGCACAGAGAGACAGAATGGGGAGGTGCCTAACTAACAGAGTCTGCAGGGCATGCTCGTGCGGTTTTGCGCACCCGTGTCACTTTGCTGACGTATATCGGCGTGAGCAGTTCATCAAGTGGTTAACAGCAGCATTAAAAAAAAAAAAAAAGTGAGCAAAGTTTTTGGTAAGAACTGAAGCAGTTGCTTTTTCAGCTGTCCCTGATTGCACCATGCAATAAGGAATGCACTGGATCTGAGCAGAAAACTAAGAAAAACAGGAAATTGTTGAAGTGAGCCTGACCTGCATGGAAATGTTTCTAAGGTAACACCACTAATAGCTTTCAAATCAATCAATGCAGAGCCCCCTTGGATCCTAGGTCCAGGCTGTGCTATAGAATTGTAAAGGGCCACTGGTTTGTAAAATACAGCCCACTGATATTTCTCCTATTTTAGAAACGTTTATTTGGCCAACATTGTTCAATTAGACTTAGGAAAACAAATGGCACCCTAGAAATAATGATTTAAGTGATCGTGATATTATACAAGTCACACAAACCTGCAATGAACCACAATGGGACCAGCACTTGGGGGATTCGACAATTTTACTCTCCGAATAAAAGACAGCAGGCCTGTAGCGTGATACGGTACTCCATGATCAGGCCAACCGGTGAAGTGAAACTGCTTGACTTCCCTGATTTCATTATATCCTCTCTGCAAAACAATTAATACAAATCATTAATAGAAGTGATAAGTGCTTTAGCAATCCTTACATTAACCTTTCTTTAGAATACATAGCCCACAACATAAATATATGTCCAATACATTTTTAGACCAACACGGCAGATGAAATAATGCAAAAAAAAAAAAAAAGGGCCCTCAGCTAACGCTAGCATTAATTTATCCTAAAAGTGCATTTATTTTACTCTGTGTGCGCTGGGCTCTCTGTGTGTCCTGAGCTAGAGTCACGAAGCAGGTTTATGGCTGATGACTGCTTTATTCCAGGATTTTTTACAGCACTATCAAGCTATCAATTTCCACCAAACAAATGTCTGGAGGAAGAAGACAATGACATTTCACTATATTTGCTCCACTGCACTGCAGTCAACAAAATTATACAATGTACTAGCAGATATTCAACACAACAGAACAACTATGTCCAAGTAATACTGAATAGACCACTACAGAAATGAACACAAGCAGAAAAAAAAGTATGTGTTTACAATCATTTAAAAGCAGTATTAAACCTAAAACCAAAATGTAATATATTGCATTTTATTCATTAGATGTAGTGGCTGTATTAGTTTTCCCTTTTTTTTTTAAAGGCCTTTTTGCCGCTGGTTTTCACCTGGTGATCTGGCCAGTAACACACCTCAAGTCTATAAATACTGGAGAGGGGAAGCACTGGACACCTTTGCTGCCATTGTGCCACATGCTGGCTGTCCAGTGCACCCTTGCGGCTTTAAGGAGGGGCGGGCTCCCTCCAGGCTTACCTGCCCTCCATCTATCTATTATTATGCATATGGAGGCACTCAAACATGTATAGAGTTAGGACTGCAGGTAATACTGGGGTGCCCTGAATTGATTTTGCAGCTCACGCATGTATTTGCAAATGTGTGCAAACGGTTAGATAGGACAATTTGTTGTTTGCAGGCTCGTTGGTGAGTTGAGCTGGGAGTTTTCTTTGGTTTTGTTTGATATGAGTCACCTTTCTATGCCTTGCTGCAAAGGCCAGTTATAGGTGTGGGCAGTGGTTGTTTGTGCTGTATGAACATAGGCACAGGTCCCAATTTGACAGAGGTGCAGGTGAGTGGCCCCAAATTCACACAGTCTGTGTTCGGGTCATACACCTGCACCCACAGACCTGTCAAATTAGAACCTGTCTTAATACAGCTGCTGTAGCCCCATAGCATAACATAGGCTGCCTGCACACAGTCCTAGCCACATAAAAACATTGATTCACACTATACAGGCCACAGTTACCATGTGAATGAGCCCCAAGACCTCATTCACATACAAAGCTTTATTTATTAATTCAATACAGATGTATCCTTTAGATTTAGTAGGAAGCTATATTATGTTTGTGTCAGCTAATAATTGTAATTTTAGTGAAAATATTGTTTTGAAATTTTTGGGTTGGTAGGCTGTACAGGGCTTCATGATTTCGAACTGCAAACCCGGACAGGGTGCATGCAGCCAGTCTGTGTGCACTGTGCAGGGACTGGGATGTAATATGACCAGTGAGGTGTAAGCAGTGCTTCTTAAGTCCCACCTATTGTGCTTTACTTTTGGCCACTGAATCACATCAGCATTTCAGCCCAGTGCCTGCAGATCTCTCAGCCTCTCACAAACCTCTCATCACCCAGCTGCCAGTATATTAGTGAGTGTGGCTTTTTCTCTCTCTGCCTATTGGTGCCTACTCGCTGACTTGCACCATTTGCACGGTCCCACATAGCTGCCTGACTGCCCAGGGCTGGCTTGCCCTGGCCCAAATCACATAGTCAGACCATAGCCCTCAGCTTTACAGTGCAGGCTTAGGGTACTCTGATTTCACCCTGAGCTCTGTGTAATCTACTATTTGCCCCTGAGCTCTGTGTCATCTACTCCAGATCCCTGAACTCTGCCGTCACCTACTCCTCCACCCCTGCACTCTGCTGTCACCAACTACTGAACCCCTGCACTCTGTGGCCCTTTAAGCCACGGCCAATATTCAGTGCAAATACACTTAATTCATACTGTAGTGCGCTGCACACACAGCACTTTCCATGTCACATGTATTAGAGCCAAACTACTGCTTCTAGAGTCAACATTAGGGCAGGTGCAAAGGGCACCATCTAGTGTGGCGCTTGCAATTTGAGAGCTGAGCCCCCCCCCCCCCCCCCAAGGAAAATTATTATCTACAGCCTTGTCCATGTGACTAGCAAACTGAGATCTAGGGATAATGTGGGAGAAAAAGGTTTGCCATGTCCACAAAACAAAAGAACAGGCAAGATTGTGTCAGCTTCAGCAAGAGAGAGAAGAATAGCCTGTTCTGATGGTAGTGTGCGTGGCTTTCCGCTTTCAATCCCAGTCAATGACTATGTATAGGCTGGTGTGATTTCATTAGACCTTTTTCACACTGGGGTGCTTTTCAGGCGTTTTTTTTGCGCTAAAAGTAGTGCCTGTAAAGCGTCTGAAAAGTGCCTCCCAATCGGTGTGCTTGCAGGACAGGAAAAAATATAGTCCTGCAAGCAGCATCTTTGGCGCGGTGCAGGAGCCACTCCTAAACCGCCTCTGCCATTGAAATCAATGCGCTGTGCTGCCAAAGCGCCAGCAAAGCGATTCGGCAGCGGCACTTTTAACCCTTTATTCAGCCGCCAGCAGGGGTTAAAAGCGCCCCAGCTAGCGACTGAAAAGCACCGATATAACAGCGGTAAATCACCACTATAAACAGCGGTAAAGCACCGCTAAAACTAGCGTTTCTTTACCGCTAATGCCCCCCGCCGCAGTGTGAAAGTAGCCTTAGTCTACTGAAGGCATGAAGAATAATTTCCTCAGTCATCTTTCCCCTATTGAACAGGCTGCAACAATGTATTAAGTCTGGTGGCAGTAGGGGATGATCTATGTTAGTTCTGCACTCCTGTGGCATTCCAGCCGCCAGAGGGCGAAAGCATGCGGTCATCTGATGCCACAGACCCAGTCCAGGATCCACTCAAAACTCTGGTCTGGCAGCTGGCTCAGCCTCTCAAAGAGCTGCTGAGAGCCTGAGCCAGCTCCCTCCCAGTGCGTGTTGGAGAGGCAGAGCAGACAGCCGGTGATTGACAGTCACCAGCTCTTTAGAGGGTGAAGACCGAGAGCCGAGCAATCAGCAGTGTTTAATCACCTAGTTCTCAGTAAGAGGTGGCAGGGGACAGCTGCAGCTGGGATCAATGCTGCAGCCATCTAGGTAAGTATGATTGATTATTTTTTATTTCATACTTCTTTTAAAATACCTGAAAGTGTTACACTTACACATTAGCATGTACTATTTGTACCAGTGAAAATGTTATACCTGAAGGGTTCCACATGTATTGTCACTTTAAGGCTGGCTCCACCCAGGAGTGATGACAAGGGTCAAGGGGCATAGTAGCCATCTTAGAGCACATGTAAGGAAGCACACTAAAGGCCTGTACACACGATCGGACTTTTTACCAACAAACGTCTGATGGACCCGTTTTTGCAGACAATCCAACCATGTTTACACTCCATCGGACAAACTTTTTCCCTTTTTTTTGGACAAATGTTCGCTGTGAAAACAAAAAGCTTTCCGGCAACAAACGTCCGATGGAGCAAATCCAATCGTGTGTACACAAGTCCAAAGTACAAACACGCATGCTTAGAACCAATGCTAAAGTTTAGACAACAATAGCAGAAGTTGCCCAAAGGGTGACGGTAAAGAGCAGAAAAACCACAGTGCATCTATTACATAACTATGTTTGTGTTTGTTGGCTGTGCGTGTGTATGCATACCTAGTTTACGGACAACGCCCTTTGGAGCAAAATCCTTGAAAAAATCTGTTTATGCAGGAAGGTAAAAAACCTTCTGCATGCAACTTCCACCCTGCAGTGCCCCCTAAATATTTACCTGAGCCGATCTGGTTTCAGCAATGTGCACGAGAGCACCATCTTCATTGGCTCAGATACAGCAGTGGGAGCCATTTGCACCTGCTGCTGTCAATCACAACCAGTGATGAGGGAGCTGGGCCAAGCCAGAAGATTTTACAATCACTTTAAAAGCAATAATGCAAAAACAGGTTTCGGATAAGGATGAGCTCTGGCGTGTTCGCACAGTCCACGTGCAGAGCTCGCCAGGAGGTCGACACTGCGCTGCGTTAATAACAGGCAGTGAGACATTTCCCGATCTCTGCAGCCGGACATCGGGACAATGTCTCCCTGCCTGTGCTTAGTGGAATGCCGACTTCCTGGCGGGCTCTGCACATGGACTGTGCAAACACGCCAGAGCTCATCCTTAGTTTGGGATAGCCAGCATAAAAAAGGGATTTTTATTAACAGCTTACCTGTAAAATCCTTTTCTTGTAGTACATCACAAGACACAGAGCAGCATAGCCATTACATATGGGTTATATAGTGTACCTTCAGGTGATGGACACTGGCACTCTCCGACAGGAAGTTCCCTCCCTATATAACCCCCACCCATAGTGGGAGTACCTCAGTTTTGTAGCAAGCAATATGCATCCCAAAATTCCCCATAAGAGGGGTGGGAGCTCTGTGTCCCGTGATGTACTACAAGAAAAGGATTTTACAGGTAAGCTGTTAATAAAAATCCCTTTTTCTTTATCGTACATCACGGGACACAGAGCAGCATAGCCATTACATATGGGATGTCCCCAAGCAATGCTCCATGAGGGGAGGGAGACAACCAGAAAAAACCAAACAAGAGGTGCCACCGGACAAGAGGAGATTAAACTGCGGCCCGCAGTACCGCCTGCCCAAAGGCTGAATCAGCGTTCCTCCTAACGTCCATTTGATAAAATTTTGCAAATGTGTGGACAGATGACCAGGTTGCTGCCCTGCAGACCTGAGCCATAGGGACCTGGTGATACGCTGCCCAAGAGGCACTTATAGCTCTAGTGGAATGAGCCTTAACCGATAAGGGTGGACTCTTCCCCTTCAGGCCATAGGCCTGAATAATCGTCTGCCTAATCCACTTAGCAATAGTGGCCTTAGACGCTGCCTGGCCCTTCTTGGGCCCTTCCGGCAGAATGAATAAGACGTCCGTCTTACGAATCTGGGCTGTAGCTTCCAAGTAAATCTTTACAGCTCTAACTACATCCAAGGAATGTAGTAAACTCTCTTCCTTAGAAGAAGGCTTTGGAAAAAATGATGGAAGAATCACATCTTGATTAAGGTGAAAATTTGATACCACCTTAGGCAGGAAGGACGGAAGCGGCCGCAAAACGACCCTGTCCTTATGCAATAATAAATAAGGTGCCTTACATGACAAGGCTGCCAACTCCGACACCCTTCTGGCGGATGCCATGGCCACCAGAAACACTAGTTTCCTAGTCAAAAGGACCAAAGGAATCACGGACAAGGGCTCAAAGGGCTGCCTTTGCAAGGCCGATAGAACCAAATTTAGATCCCAAGGATACAGGGGAGCTTTAATCGGGGGATTCACCCGAATAACACCTTGTAAAAAGGATTTCATTAAGGAATGGGCAGCCAACGATCTCTGGAAGAAGACCGACAAGGCAGACACCTGCCCCTTGATTGTGCCGACCGCCAAACCTTTTTCCACTCCCAACTGTAAAAACTCCAGGATTCTCCCAATAGTATATTTGCGGGGATCCCATTTCCTGGTTTCACACCAGGTAATATAGGCCTTCCACACCCTATAGTATATTAACCTGGAAACTGGTTTTCTTGCGTTTATAAGGGTAGAAACGACCTGCCCTGAAAGGCCTCTGTTTCTGAGAATCAGGGACTCAGCCGCCAGGCCGTTAAATTTAGGGCCTGTAAGGCAGGGTGGTAGAATGGCCCTTGTGAGAGGAGGTCCGGACGTAGAGGGAGGACCCAAGGCTCCTCTACGGTCATCCTTTTTATCAAGGAGTACCAAGGTCTTCGGGGCCACGCTGGGGCCACTAGAATCGCTGGCTTGCGTTCCCTTTGAATTCTGTGAAGAAGACGGGGTAGCATCCGTATTGGAGGGAAGGCATAGATTAGCGCAAACTGATGCCAAGGACACACCAAGGCATCTGTCCCGCAGGCCAATGGATCCCTCGTTCGAGAGACAAAGTTTGCTACTTTGGCATTGAATCTGGACGCCATAATGTCCACCTCCGGAGTACCCCACTTCCGGCAAATGACCTGGAACACTTCGGGATGGAGGGACCACTCCCCTGGGGACATCTGTTGGCGGCTGAGGAAGTCCGCTTGCCAATTGTCCACCCCGGGGATAAAGATAGCTGAGATGCAGGGGACATGGGCTTCTGCCCATGAAAAGATCCGATCTACCTCCCTTTGGGCTGCCTGACTCCTGGTGCCACCCTGGTGGTTTATATAAGCTACGGCAGTGGCATTGTCGGATTGTACCCTTACTGGGGAGCCCTGCAGAACCTCCGTCCAGCCCAAAAGAGCCAACCGAGCTGCTCGGATCTCTAAGACATTTATGGGTAGGGCTGATTCTGCCCTTGACCATTTCCCCTGTAGGGTTAAATCGTCTAGGACTGCACCCCAACCTGATAGGCTGGCGTCCGTGGTTACTATCCTCCATGAGGGGGGATTGAACGATCTTCCTTTCAGAAGATTTTTTGTGACTAGCCACCAACACAGGCTCTGCCTTACCGCATAGGGAAGGGAAATGGGAAGATCCAAGGCCTGGAGTCTTTTGTCCCAGGCTGCGAGAATTGCTCTCTGTAGCCTCCGAGAATGGATCTGGGCATAGGGCACTGCCTCGAAGGTGGCCACTAGCTTTCCCAACAGGCGCATGCAGAGGCGTATAGATGGCCTTGTGCTGCTTAGGACTATGTGGATTAACTCCCTTATCGAGTCCACTCTGGACTGGGGCAGGAAGATCCGTTGTTGTCTTGTATCTAAAATCAGACCTAGATACTCCAACCTTCTTGTGGGCTGTAAAGCCGATTTGTCCCGGTTTAGAACCCAACCCAGGGACTCTAGGCAGTTTACTGCTAGCAACACTGCCCGATTTAGACCGGCCGCTGAGTGGTCGACTACCAGAAGATCGTCTAGGTAGGCCATGATCAGAATGCCCTGTTCCCTTAGGATGGCTAATACGGGGGCCAGGATCTTCGTAAAAACCCGAGGGGCCGTGGCTAGTCCGAACGGAAGAGCCACGAACTGATAATGCCGATAGTTTAGGGCAAAACGCAGATACCTGTAATGGCCTGGGAAAATCGGAACGTGCAGGTATGCGTCCTTTATATCGATGGAGGCCAAGAACTCCTTTCCTTGGAGGGCGGCCACCACCGAACGAATGGACTCCATTCGAAAAGACCGGACTCTTAAAAAGCGGTTTAATAACTTTAGGTCCAGAATAGGCCTGACGTCGCCGTTTGGCTTCGGGACAACGAAGAGGTTTGAGTAAAACCCTTGTCCTTGCTCCCCTGCTGGTACTTCCATAATCACTCCTTGAGACAGGAGTCGCTCTAGGGCGGACAGAAGCGATGCCTGTCTCCGAGGGTCGCCTGGAAGTCTTGACATTTGAAAGTGAGGAGGGGGGAACTCCCGAAACTCCAGCTTGTACCCCTGAGTTACTGAGGACAGAACCCATTGGTCGGTAACTTGGGCCCCCCACAACTCCGAGAACAACCGGAGTCTTCCCCCCACTCGAGAGAGTGGGGGCGCCCCTTCACAAGGCTGCCTTAGGGGCAGCCTTAACCGGCTTACGGTTCCACGGTCTCTTGTTCCCTGCAGCTTGCCCCTGGGGCCTGTTTGCAGCTGCGCGTCCAGGAGGCCGTCGATACTGCCTAGAGAATGAGGGCCCTGGAACTGGAGAGGTTGGGCGCTTAAAAGAGGGACCTCGGAACCTTTTCTTAACTGGCAAAAGGGTGCTCTTACCACTAGAGATCTTTTGAATATATTTGTCAAGATCTTCTCCAAACAATCTCTCTCCTTGAAAGGAGAATCCTGTAAGGAGTTTTTTGCAGGGGGTTTCTGCAGACCAGTTCTTTAACCAAAGTAATCTTCTCATGTGGACCAAATACAGGGATAGGCGGGACGCCTGTTGGATTGAATCCTTGATAGCGTCTACCGCGAAACATAAGGCTCTAGGTAGATCGGCTAAGTCCTGAGCCTGTTGAGCCGGGAGGTCCTTTAGGGCCTGCTTGGCCTGGTCTTTTAAAGCCTGGCAGACGCCAATGGCAGCTACAGCTGGCTGGACCACTGCCCCCGCTGTGGAAAAGGATGCCTTTAGTAAGGTCTCAAGCCTTTTATCCACAGGATCTTTGAACATGTGAATATTGTCCACTGGACATGTTAAAGCTTTATTGACACATGATATGGCTGCGTCAACAGTGGGGACAGCCCATTTTTTTGAAAACTCCTCCTCTAAAGGGTACATAACTGTGAACCTTTTAGGAGGCAAAAAAATCCTGTCTGGCTTAACCCAGTCCTGAAATATCAGGTCCTTTAACAAAGGATGGACCGGGAACACCAGGTTGGCTTGGGGCGCTTTTAGGGAGCCCAATGAGGACACAGCGGAGGCCAGAGGCTGAGGCAAAGGCATTTTAAAAGCTGACCGCACCATATCCGTTAAGGACTGAACCCACAATTTTTCTGCGTGAGAAGCTGAAAAAGGTTCTTCTATAGTAGAATCTTCAGAACCCAAATGGTCCAGATGATCCTCAGCCTGGTCTCCTGTATCTTCCAATTCCTCAGTGGAAAGGACATCTTCCTCAGGAGATTCAAACCTGGGAGACGGGGACCTAGCCCGCTTCTTCCCGGATAAAGAGGCCGTAATAAGAGCGGCCATCCTCTTTTCAAATCCACCCAAGGTGGAGGCTAACATCTCTTCCGTGACATAGGAAGGAGTTGGTTGAATAGGGCCCGCCATAGCACCTAGCAACCCCGATGGCTCACCCAGGGCAGCAACCTCCGGATCCTCCGGGGAGGTAGGGGCAGGTGGATTCTGGGAAATATCCTCCGAGCCCGATGGGGAACCCTTCGGCTTTTTAACACCTTTAGCATTTTTAGCGTTCCCTGCACCCTTAGGAGCCATAATAACAAATCTGAGATACTCCGCTAATATACAACTAACTGTAATAGCTGGAGAAAAAACACACATTTAAATAAATGAGGAAAAAAATTTAGGCTAGGGTAATGTTAGACAGAAACTAAACTTCCCAAAACCTAACAAGAGATAGCAATATTGAGCCCCAAGGGCTTAATCATATCCTAATATTGCTTCCCTTAATGCTGGGCTAAGAGAGTACCAAATACTAAGTACTCTGACTGCTACTTAGTACACCGGCTTTTCAGAGAAAATATGAGCTTAAACAGCTCTTTAGTAAGGTGTGTACAAAAAAACGGCCACTAGGTGTCACTGTGTCAGCATAACATAGGCAAACCTATCCTGCTCAGCTCAGCATCGCTGCTCCGTGTCCCTTCACAGCCTTCAGCAAACTGACAGGCTAAATAGAGTTTTTCCCTCTGATGTACAGAGGGGAGGGAACTCCCTGGGCGTCCCCCGCCCCTCCACGCAGCGTCGGCGCCTATAACAGTTCGCGCGCACGCGCGCGCGCTCCCGACGCCGCTCTCAGGAAGCAGGAAGCAGAATCCATGTGGGGAGAGGAGCCCGGGAGCTGCTGGAGACACACAGACATCAGGAAGTAAGTAATTTAAACCTGACATGCTCCCTTTTACATTTCATGGAGCAAAACACCTTGTAGCAGCAGCAGCAGTCTATTAGCCCAGCCAGAGGAACAGTATACCTGGGTGTTTGAGCCATCCAGTCATGCAGACTTTGTGGTTTCTCTTTTAGCCCATGCACAGAGGCATAAAAAAGGCTTTTCCCCAGAGTCCCCTGTGGGGAGCCCACTGACAAACCAAGTTCCGTAGGCCCCCCGCTTACCTTTCCACGCCGCAGGGTATTGCTCATGCAAGAGGCCCAATCTTCCCCCTTCACCGTGGGTATGGTCATAGACCTTCAGGGACCGGGGTCCAAGTCAGGAACACCACACACCTGGACCTATACAGCACTACTGGCAGCAGGTATTCATAGGTTAAAAAACCCAGTCCTGGAACCCAGAGTCCAGCCCTCCAAGGAGAGGCATTATAGGCAAAACCCCATCCACGAATTGGGGCCCGGGTACCGTCCACTTTGGCTATGAAGCACCTTGGACGGATCCGGTCGGCTGGCCCTGGTCCCAAGGACAAACTGCAGGCACAACCTTCAACGTGCACCAACACCTAAGACACTGGCGAAAAAACTGAGGTACTCCCACTATGGGTGGGGGTTATATAGGGAGGGAACTTCCTGTCGGAGAGTGCCAGTGTCCATCACCTGAAGGTACACTATATAACCCATATGTAATGGCTATGCTGCTCTGTGTCCCGTGATGTACGATAAAGAAACTCTTCACAATGTCTTTGTTTCGCAAAAGAGATTACTAATATATGGTCGCATTGCATAGTCACTCCATTAGATTCCATAACAGCAACTAGCTGAGAAATACCTCTCCAGTAAAACATTTCATAACACAAACTATCAGCTACTAGTAATTATTCTCTTAAAAAGTAAATTGTTTCCCCCTTAGACAATGGTTTATGGATTTGTTTTTTCAGGTTTTGTTCTGGTAAAAACTGTAAAATATTGGATTTCCCATTGCTTTCTGTCACAGTGACAACGGTGAACAGGACAAATAGAGGGGGTGAATCTACCTGACTGGGACAAAGACAGCAATAAAAACTTGACAAACATTCTATCCATTTCCTAATCAATGAAAAATAAATTGGATAGGTTTGGCTATACGTACACTTTAGCCTGTTTACATCCAAAAATAAGCATTATATAAATACACTGAATCATTTACATCAGTTCTTAGCCATGTATGAATTACAGACCTCTAATCTCATAAACACTTGGTAAATATGGGCAAAAGATGATAACTTGACAGAGGTGTAATTATTTATTGCTATAGTGGGGGTAATAAAAGTGCCCAGAGAAACCTATGAAACATTTTGCTTGTCAATTTATTCTCTAGCCTTGAACACTAAAGTGACTCCCTCAAATCCATAGATTTATTTAACATTACAAATTAAATCAATAGAGTACTTTGTAATCTTAGCTCAGAAATTTCATCCGCTTTTAAAATTAATAATCATCTGTACCGTACTAAACGATTTCACTATTCAGTGGGTTTTATTGCGGCCAATCCCCTGCATTTCAGAAACAATATATGTACTGTATTACAGAAGAGGTCTAATTTTACTATACACAGCTTCAGAGATTTACATAGTATATACATACGGTGGGAGGTTGTATTATACAATATACTATACAATTAAACCAACCATAGTGCATCTGATTTTTAGTCTATTTCAAAAGCATACTAAATGTAGGCATAGAAGTACTAGAAATATTAATTTTCTAAAGTGTGTTCCTCTAATGAATGAGTCTTGAGATAGAGTGTTTAAAAAATGTCTCAATTTCTTTTGCGTATTTACCTATCACATATTGGAAGCCATAAAGTAGAACGATAAATCAATGTTGTGAATAATGTTTGTCAGATGCTTTGTTCTGCGATGTTTGTATAGCCTCCCAGATATCTAAAATAGGCTTATTGCTATAGTGCACAGCCTGTGCATATTACAAGCATAATAAGAACAGTTTACAGACACAATGTGGCAATGAAGAAGCAGTTAACATTCCCCATACGCTACAAAGGATACATCAAATATAACTGTACAGACATAAAAAAACAAAACAAGTAATACATTGTGTATCCACCATGTTTTTTTTTTTTTTTACTTCCCCAACCTGCCTTGCAATACAGAAAAAGAAAAAGGGATATGTGCTTTAAACAAAAACTTTACACATAAATGTGGGATATAATAGGGCCAATGAATCTAGCAATTTATAAAACAATCAGCATTTACTTTAATGTAACAGCAGCAGCACTTTGAAACACTTGCACTCTGCTGCAGGGTGTAGGTCAAGTGAGTCGTAGTGCATCCCCACCATTCCGGAGAGACCTTGTATTTTTATGAACTAATATAAGGTTTACTCTGATTGGCGAAGGTGGAGATGCAGGTGGATTGCGTCATGATCACCACCTCGGCCAATCAGAGGAAGCCTTGTATTCACTTATAAAAAAGGCTCCAGGGGACCTTGTAGATGGGATCCTAAGCAGGGTACCCGATCTGTCTGCAGGATTAGAGATTTTCAGTAGCAGGTTTTTCCTTCGATGATACTGCCATAAAGATCTGTTTTAATGTTTTTTTCCCTCTAAAGCATTCATTTGCATGCAACCAGAGCACAATGCCTTTCCAATACCAAATCTTTGCTGGGTATAGCTAACAAAGATTCACAAATCGATGAATTAGACAGCTCTTGCTAAACAAACAATCTATTCCGGCATTGATGTAAATCGATTTGTCTTAAATGTGGAGAATCATGAAATTGTAAATGTTGGTTACCTAGATTCATAAATTGTGCATGCAATCGAGACCCATCTAGTGAAAATTGTGCATATATTTAGACAAAGCAAAAAGTTGAGTTTTGCTGAAATAAAGACACACTCAAAGAAGAATTCCGTGTTCATTAAAAGTCAGCAGCTACAAAAAGTGTAGCTAATGACTTAATAAACACACACTCACTGGTCCCATGGTACAGCAATGCGGCCGACCGAACATTCACTTGCCTCCCTGTGGCTCCGGCATTGCAAGTGTGGGCACCCGGCTGTGATAGCTTGCAGCTTCACAGCCGGGTGCGCACTGTGTATGTGCAAGTTGCGCAGCGCATCCCCATTGGTCGGGCAATCTTCTGGAATCTGTAACATGTCCCAGAACATTGCAAAGAGGGAGGGGGAGAGAATAACTTACGCTCGAGCCACCTAGGTGACTCGAACATAAGTGGGAGCAGGCACCTGTGAAAGGGGAGGAGTGCTTAAAGCGTAACTTCCCCTTTTGGGTGGAGCTCCACTTTAATTCACCAGGACTGTCCATTTCACTGATAATTTGGTGTTTTATAATGATAATGTAAGTGCAGGCCATTGTAATAGACTACAAGGTCTCTTAAAATACAATCAACACCACGCAAATAAAAAAATAATTATTAATACTTACCCTTCCATTAGCCCAAGTCTGAACTTTGGTGCTTTGTTTTCCACACCTCTGGGTGTGTGAACATATGCTCTTCATGACACACACTGTATTTTATCCCGGCACTTGAATATCACTAAAGAACAACTCAATGGAGAGGAACCACACCATTTGGAAAGGGGAGCAGGTATTTACACACCCAAAAGTGTGGAATACATGGAGTGGCTGGGGAGACTGCCAGAAAAGTAAAGCATTGTTTTTCTTTTACAGGATTTAGTGGTAACAGAATTACTTTGAAGGCTATTAAAACCGTTAAAATATCTTACCCTTTCAAGTGTAAATGTACGGATGACATACTCAGCCAGTGGCTCCATTTCTACACATGTAACTTTAAAATCTCCATAGACTTCAGTATCATCAGGCCAGTACTTGTAACATTTAACCTATAACCATAACAAACCCACATAAAAAAATTAACACAAATGTAACATTTATAATGCAAGTATTTCTTACTTAAGATCAATAATTACTTAAGATCAATACCCCCCCCTCCCCCCGTCAAACAAAAACATGCACACCTTCCATGTAGCCTTCTGGACTGTCTAATGAAGTCACTGGCTGTGTGATAGCCATGACAGCCTGAGCTCTGACGCAGTGGGTTAAAAGATGCTAGTCAACATTTTAACCTAGAAGACTGTGGGAATCTAGAGGTGGAATAGAGGTACTGCAAAGGACAGTTGTGAATTGAAGGTGACTAATGCAATAATATAAAAAAGCCCTAAGGGTGACGCAGCGGTAAGAAAAATAAACTTGATTATGTGTCAGATATGAATAAATACAAAATTAATTAGTGAGTAAATATAAATAAATAGATCTGAATAAATAGAAAATGTATTTATGAATGAAGCAGCTAGCACTAAAGTCAAGCACTAAGAAACTTACAACCAATATAATTCAAAAGAGTGCAGCACTACAATGAACAGAGGAGATTTTTTGCAAATTTTGAATGCATTTTCTAGGCCTAAGGCTATGTTTATCTATTTATTTGTTAAAAAATCTCCTCTGTTTGATGCTATGCACATGTTATGGTTACGATGTTGGCTGTTAAGAAATAGAAAACAATGTGTAATGTATGATATATGTGATGTTCTCAATCTCATGCCTGAAATATAATATATCTACTTTGGATGACTCAAGTGTTTACCAACCGGCCAGTAGGGTACTTTTGGCAGTTAATGGTCTGGCAGCCTAGTACCCTTTTCTGCTTCCCTTTATTTCCCGTTGCTCCTTTGTGCCCACCTCTCTCTTTGATATGGCTGTGATCCCCGTCATGCAGTGTTCGATTTGGCCACAAGGGCACCCGGGGAGGTCCCTTTCCTCTAAATATCTCCCCTATGGTGTAAACTGTGTCACCCTTCCCTCTGCCTTGCTTTGTCCCTACATCACACATCGAGTGACGCCGTGTTAGGACACTATATGTTTCAGCTGTCACAGCATTTTTTGCACTGAGAGCTGTGGGCTGTCAGCGGGAAGATGTATGGGAGCTTTAGCGGTGAGCATTACATTCAACTGCATTCAAGGTTCTACAGTCTATCTATTTTCCCTCCTATAGTCCTTCTTTATTCTTACTTTCCCATCTGTTCTTTACTCAAATTCATTTGGAAGGCCAACCTAATGAATATGTTTATGTGATTTCAAGATTGAGACTTAGTGTCTTATTTAATCTTCATTACCATAGCGATCCAATGTGCAATTGGTTTCCTGTGTTGTCACCACTGCATGTCTATTTCCCCTATTGTATTTCCTATCAACTGGTCCCCCTATCCTGTTCATTTTTTCTGCCCCTTATGGAGGAGAGCGGCAGTTAATTAAAACGTGCCTTTTCTTTTTCTTAATATTTTTATACAGTATGCTGACTCATCAATAGGGGCTAGTTGGTGACTAATTCCGTCATCCTGTCCTTTTCTACTTCCACACAGTCTCTGCGCCCTTTATGCAAGTATATCTATAAAGATTGTGCCTATGCAATAGCATATGTGGTCTCCCCTTTTTTGGACCACATACGATTACCTGTTTGATATATTAAATTATATAGTATATCTCTTGACCTATGCTCCGTCCCTCAGCCCCATATAGCGTCCTTTGTGGTCCTCTCGGAACACTACTTTCATCTTCCAGTGGCGGTTTTATATCACGATCCCACATCTGAGGTCTGTTGATCACCTGGTCCAGCGGTTCTTTTGGGCAAGTATGTTTATGCTGTCCGCCTGGCTTATCACTCGAGTCACTCATTGCCAACCTTTTGTATATATACTCTGTGCCTATGCAGTTTTCCTAAGCAATTCTGTATGGTTAATTCTATTGTTTCTTATTTACATAGTTGCAATAATATGAATGGCTATCGCTTTCCCCTGAAGAAGCGTATTTCGCGAAACATGACGGGAATGTGCGATTACTGTTTGGTTTAACTGTAATTCTGCCATCTGAAGACCATTATACCTCGCTACTGTGATTTAACCATTGGTTTTAATACTTTTTGTACTCAATAAAATAATTTTGTATTTTTTATAGATATAAGACAATTTCTTTCTCATCATTACCATAATACCATCTGCACCGTAAAAAAAAAAATTCCCTCCTTCCCAATTCTAATACCTATTATACTAACACTAAGCAAATAGCAGGAGAGAGTGGAATGTTAACAGATTTTAGAGGTGACACTATCAAGGTAAGAAAAGATCCTTTGTTTAAACACATTTCACTAAATCTAAATCGTCATGCTTGGCATGTGAAACCACCGGTAAGGCATATACATTTTTTTTTAAGGGTAACACTGAGCTAATTGAGCTGGCAAGCCTCAACTAAATGGAATACATTCTTACCCGGCCAACTTCGACTAGATTTGTAACCATCACAATGCAGGCAGATTGCTCTTGCCAAATCATCCTCCAGAAATCATACACCGTTTCATGAACTGGACCTATAAAAACAAGAGATGCTAAAGATCAGTAGGTTGAAAGAGACAAAACCATGACCCTCATACTTAAATTCATCTGTGACAACAGTTAATAATTGGATATAGTGAGAAATTTTTACAGCGCTGGCAATGTTTATATATCAAAGTGTACAAATACAAGCATCTTAACAAAACTGATGTCTCCCCCCTATACTATTGCTCTATGTTGGGCTTGGAGAAAAATTAATAATATTTGTCAGTGCTTTTTAACAAAACTTCTGGATAGGAAAGTTCCCTTTTACGATAAAATGTTATCATGCAAATCCCACAGTTCTGAAATGTTCACATAAATAACTGAATGTTTTTAAAGTTTGATGAAAAAAAGTGTTAAAAGTTCTCATCTAACTTAGGCAGTGCCAATTTCTGTTCAACAGAAAATAGTCTTTATATTTCAATATAGGTTTCCAAATGCAAATGGAATCCTACCAAGAAGCTTAAATGAAAGCAATTAAAGCAGTGAGCAGAGCAGATTCTTTTACCTTGGGTGGCAATGTAATGGCTTGGCCTCTGATATCCCTGAAACAACAGGCAAATTATTCATTCTCAGCATCATTGGGGTGCATTCAAATTATATAAACTACTAAACACTGTCTTGCCATTTACACAAATAAAAAAAAAAAAAATAGAAATCAAAGAGGAGGTATGAGTGATTATTTCAATTACACATTCTATATTGATAATTAACGGTCAGACATAAGGAATGTAACCACTCAGACTAAAAAATAAATTTTACAATGCCAGCCAGCACCTACACTGTTTAGCCAGAAACCGTGTTTTCTAGTGGCATCGGATGCTAAAAAAGTTTTAAAAATTAAATTTAATAGCAAAAGTCACCATAATTCTACTAAAATACTTGTGTTTATACATGAAGAAAAAAAAATCCTTGAAAACTTTTTACTTAGGGCCTCCCTAGAAGTAAAGGACTTAACTGAATGGAAATGAGAGGCTCTCAGTTTCAGATAATAAAATTAAATTTGCAGAAATAAAAGCAACATGTGCTGCATGCAGGAAGATGTTAAAGTCATTGCGGCAGTCAGCATACAGATTGGGCCAAATGTCGAGGGCAGCCACAAAAATCTAGACATCTTTCCATAAAGCACTAAACTCACTTTAGCAGCAAGTTCATGGACACCTCCAAGCTGTTTATGGTTGGACACTTTTGGTGGGTATCTAATAAACATCAAGCATAAAAGGGACACCAATGCTTTCATAGAAACATTGAATTATTGCGACTCATTATTTAAATGATATAATGTCAAGGTTCATAGCTCCAAGGTTCTTTAAGTGTGACTGGTATCGTTGTTATCAAATTATGGCACTTTGTACAGAACGAGATGTTATATAAATCAATTGTACTACAATTTACAATTCCACAATAATTTTTTTCTATGTTTACATTGTATTATTTTAAATGAATTGCAATGGTATTATATTACTCCTGGCATGGATTTACTTTTGGAGTCCAGTTGAAGTCTGGGTATCAGACCTGTTTGTGGGAGACTTGAATTGTAAGCAGCCTTAAGTCAAAATTTATGAGCATTGGTGCCCCTTCAAAAGGACGGCACTAGTAGGAGCACAAAGGAGAAACACATATTCCAGAACTGAAGGCCTCTCTTCAGGGTTATTTCTACTAGACTTCATATTCATAATAATCCTGAAAATAATGAATATATTTATTTGAATTATTATGGTTTAGTACTCCGACAATGGTAACATTACCTGGGTTTAACAAATTTCTGATTGCGTTCTATTTTTTACATAACCATTAGCATGGTAGCACCAAGTATTTTAATGCTTACTTATAAAAAAAAAACACTATAGGACAATTAAGTTTCATCAAAATAAATCTCAGAAACAAAAAAAGCCAATTGTCCAAATTAAAGCAAATGCTTAATAGACAGCAAGTATAAACACAACAGCTCTAGGATTTAAAAAATGCTCAGATTTCTTACTATTTATTAAAGTTTCACACATGACTGACAATTTATTAGAACTCAATTTGAAAAATGTGTGAATCCTTGGCGAACGTTGGGGAACTGCTGTGTCCAAACATTTATACACAGACTGCTTATTTAAGCATTAAGACGTTCAAGGTCAAAAAATAAGACTGTGCTGTTATTGGATGGTGGAAAAAAATTTGGTTGTCAAGAAAAATAATCTATGCTGCTTTATTACTTCCACATGTGAAGGGCCACATTTGGAGAAAACATCTTGGTGCCCTTCACAGTTATGTTGTTTTATTCCCCCATTTAAAACTGACATTAGAAAAAAAGGACAGTGGAAATCTGCTTAGTTTAAAAAAAATTGTTATATCTGCTCTGCATGATATCAAATCTGTGGCTAAAGGTTTTATATATCTGCTATGCATGACACCAAAGAGGGCCCAATTTGTCCAGTTAATGAACACAGATACAGAAGTCATACTCAATGGGCAGTTCAATGTTCTGGCACATCTGATTAAACTCTATGGTAGGGATTTGCGTCGATAAAACATCTAAGGCAGGCCATAAACCGAAGCATTGACAGGGGTATCCCTCCAATGGAGCCAATATGTTCTCCAGGTAGGGAGGGTGGGTAAGCCATCCCTGCCAGGAGAACACAGTGATTATTGCTAGCGGGGGGAAAAAAAGCTGAATAGGACTGCTTCCTCTTCCATTTTAGTGGACCAGATCAGAGGTAGCCTGATGGACAGACTAGTTCATTTACATCTGGCCACCCATCGGTCAGTTGGGTCTGCCCATGTCCGTGCTACATAAAACTGCACTTAATGTGGAAGAGGCCTATTGGCTCAACTATTTATCAGCTCATTTTTTATTTGTTTTGTAAAAAAGTACATTTAAATTTTAATGCATATAATGCAATAACATTTCCCAAATTTCAAAAAATTATGACAGATGTTTGAATGTTTAAATAGTTTAAGATCTATAATTGTTTGCAACAACTAAACAGTCACAACTAGGATACCCAACATTTTCCATAGCAACACTTTAGGCTGCATTCACACCTAGGCGTAGGCGATTTGCGGCGTTTTTTACCGCGACAAATTGTGGCGTTATTTGCCGCGACAAAACGCAGCGTTTTTTACCACGATTTTCGCTGGAGGGGTGATTACACATTGTGTAATATGGCCGAACGCCGAAGACGCCTGAAAAAAAAGGGTCAGGGACTTGTTTTGAGCTTCAGGCGTTTCGGCGTGGAGATGTGAACCATCTCCATAGCCGACAATGTTAAATCACTCCTCCAGCGTATTGCAGGCTGCAATAGCGGCGGGCGTCTGGCGTGAAAACGCCTAGATGTGAATGGAGCCTTAAAAACTTTTACAGCTTCTAAATTTAGAGCCATCTAGAAATATTGACTCTAAAATGATTCCTTTAGATATGATGGGTGAAGTAAATCCCAATGCTCACTCCCCCAGCTAGATCAAGTACAAATGCTGACAGCTCTGAATTTGAAAGCGCTCAGAGCTGAGATCAAGAAATTTTATGATCTCTCCTCTGCCTGCCATCCTGACAACTCTGATGCATGTCCTGGGCTCCCAGAAAGCAGGGTGCTATGCATGTGCTTAGGACACACGTTGGAGGGTGAAATATCTCCGATATTTAAAAGTGACCGGACCTCTATGAAGTGAATAATTTCTATAAGAATGACCAAAGCTAATGCAACCGCAAGTTGGTTTAAATACCATTACTGCTGCACTGTAATACTTATGGAAGCAGCAATAAAAGGTTTAACCACTTCCCTACCCGCCCATTGTCAAATGACATCCACAGATGGGATCTCCTATCCTGGGTGGACATCATATGACATCCTGGGCTTTTTGGCTGTCTAGGGGGCGCGTGCCCGTGACCCGATGCGTGTGCCCGAGATGTCTGCCGAGCACCCGCGATTGCCCACAGGACCAATCAATATACGCTTATTGTGATTTTTTTTTTACCAAAAATATGAATTAGAATACGTATCGGCCTAAACTGTGGACATTTTTTTTATAGATTTTTGGGGATATTATAGCAAATAGTAAAAAAAATAGATTTTTTTTCAAAATTGTCACAGCGCAAAAAATACAAACCGAAGAGATCAAATACCACCAAAAGAAAGCTCTGTCTGTGAAAAAAAAGATGTAAATTTTGTTTGGAAGCCACGTTGCATGACCGCGAAATTGTCAGTTAAAGCGACACAGTGCCGAATCGCAAAAAGTGCTCTGGTAAGGAAGGGGGGGAATTCTTACGGGGCTGAAGTGGTTAAACAGACATTTTTTCACATGCTCCTTATTTATCATAAAAAGATTAGAGGTTTCAAGAGTAATTGTTGACACCCTTTTCTCATCAGTCTATATGTCGACCATATTCTTCCACTGATGGACATATATGAAAAAGAAGAAAATAAATTAACTTGTAAAAACCTGCATAGATAAAAGTTTAAATAAGGCAGCTATTTAAATCTACAGTTTAGGGCACCTAATTTGCTCTTGCACCAGAAATCAGACTTAAATAAGAACTCCAAGAAAAGGGTTTTTCCTAACACAGTGGGGCTGTGCCCGCACTGCATGGGTTAACTGGTTTTTCCTAGGATTGAAGAGAGCGGAAATATACTTGCCTAATCTGCCGATCCTATGAGTGCAAGACTGGTCCCTGCCGCTCCTGCCCTCCGCACAGTAGCAGACTTGTGCATGGACGTTTCCGACGTCATCACACCAAATAGACTGGCTCTGGATGTGAGGATGGCAGTAACAGCCCATTGCTGGACGTAGGAGAGCACCGTTTTCTGAAGGATCGGGCAAGTATAGCTTTTTTGTGCACCCCTGGACAAAACAAGCAGTTAACCCATGCGATGCAGGCACAGTCCCCCACTGCAATGGAAGAATTTTTCATGGAGTTCTGCATTAATGGTATCTTGAAACCCAACTATTCTTCCAAAAAGATAACATGCACATTTATCAAACTTTTGGTATGGCATTTACCTGAAATAACCTCCCTTGGAAAAAAAATCTCCCATAAGCCCCGAGACTATTGCTGGGCATAGGCATCCTGGATGCAATGTCCTCAGCCACAGTAGACTCAGAGCTGTCACTGAGGTGACACACTATAATATTCTCCTAGCTTCTACATAAAATGTTATGTAGGGAGATGAGGATAGGGGCAGCATCAATATTACAGCACAGTGTGCAATTAAACAAATGAAAAGTGGAGAGGGCTATGATGTGCAAGGAGAGAGGGAGAGACTTGGACTGACACTTTAGAAGTAGACAATTTTGCTAGAGAGTTCCGAGGGACATGGCAAATCCATATTTTTTTACGGAAAAGAGAAGCACTGCAAGCAAGCATTTACTTGAGTGTATGTGCTTTTACCTGCGGTTTTTAAAAACATGTAACAGGTTCTCTTTAAAGTAAACCTACCGTGAGAGAACTATGGGGTTTTAAAACTGTCTAATGAGCCTTTTTCAACCAAGGTGCCCTCTGGGTTCTTCAGGGGTGTCTTGGCAAAATGCATAAAAATTGCCACAAACTGCCCAAAAATTGTCAGCGAGTGGATCAAGCTTGCCTTTTTGTTACACAAAGTCACAGGTTTTTATTTAGCAGCATTACAACCTTAGGCACTGTGCAGATCAGCCAATTACATCATCATATGACAAGGATGATTTTGAGTGCCTGCACAGCCTCCTTGTTTGCCCCTTGCCTTCCTTTCTCTGTCTGCACTAGGGTCACATTAGCAGGGAGAGGGTGTGAAACTGAGGGAGTACTAGTTTGCAAAAGGTGGAGGGATAAATTATCTCTAATGTTGGGTGTCCTACATGTGTGGATGCTGCTGCAATATGTAAAACTATTAGTTTAGCTTTTTACATTTAGAATGAGGCGTTTCAGGCTTGCACATTTTTAGGGTTGCCTTGACTGAAAAAAGGACAAGTATGCACATCAGGAAGTGTCTATTTATAAAAATTGGCACAAATTAGAAATAGATTTCAATATCCCCATTTTACAAAAGTTGTAATAAGAGGTCGTAGTATTGAAGAGAAGTTAACATGATAGAAAGTATCCAAACTTAAAAAAAAAAAAAAGGAGTGAAAAATATAATATATACACACACATACGTGTGTGTGTGTGTGTGTGTGTGTGTGTGTGTGTATCTATCCATCTATAGATATCTATCTAGATAGACATCTATATATAGATATATATATATATATATATATATATATATATACACACACACACACACACACACACAGTCATGGCCAAAAATATTGGCACCCCTGCATTTCTTTCAGATAATGCACCACTTCGCCCAGAAAATTGTTGCAATTACAAATGTTTAGGCATTCTCATATCTCATCTTGTTTGTATTGGTACGACACAAAAAAGAGGATTAACAAAAAGCCAAATCCGACACATTCCACACAACACTCCAAAAATGGTCTGAACAAAATTGCCACCTTCTCAAAACTAAGAAATAATTGCATTCTACATTTGTGATGCTACTGTAATTTGTAATTAAGCTAACCTGTATCACCTAATAGGTGCTATATAGAAATCACACTGGCCATTAGTTAAAATGGTGAAAAAATTACTCAACCTGTTCTGTGTCTCTGTGTGCCACACTGAGCATGGAGAAGAGAAAGAGCAGCAAAGAGTGGTCTGCGGATTTGAGAACAAAAAATTGTGGAAAAGCATGGACAATCTCAAGGGTACAATTTCACCTCCAGAGATCTTAATGTTCTTGTGTCCACTCTGCACAAAATTTCAAGAAGTTTACAGCCCATGGCTCTGTAGCTAATCTCACTGGACATGGACAAAAGAGAAAAATGTATCAGAGTTTGCCAAAACTTACCTGAGGAAGCCAAAATCCTTTCGGGTGAATGTGCTGTGGACAGACGAAACAAAATTACAGCTTTTTGCTAAAGCCCATCATTCTACTGTTTTCAGAAAAATAAATGAGGCCTTTAAAGAAAATAATACAGTCGCTACAGTCAAACATGGTGGAGGTTCACTGATGTTTTGGGGTTGCTTTGCTGCTTTAGGTACTGGATGTCTTGACCATGTGAATGGCATTATGAAATCTGAATGCTACCAAAGAATTTTGGGGTGCAATATAGGGCCCAGTGTCAGAAAGTTGGGTCTCCGTCAGATGCCCTGGGTCTTATAGCAGGACCATGACCAAAGCACACGTCAAAACGCACCCAGAAATGGTTTAAGGTAAAGTGCTGGAGAGTACTGAACTAGCCAGCAATGAGTCCAGATCTAAACCCATAGAGCACCTGTGGAAAGATCTCAAATCCGCAGTTGGGAAAGGGAACTCTTCCAATCTGAGAGACCTGGAGCAGTTGGCGAAAGAAGAGTTGTCCATAATTCCAGTAGAGAGGTATAAGAAACTCATTGATGGTTACAGGAAGCAATTGACTTCAGTTATTTTTTTTCCCCCAAGAAGTGTGCTACCAAATATTAAATTGAGGGTGCCAATAATTTTGTTCAGTCTATTTTTGGAGTTTTGTGTGGAATGTGTCAGATTTGGCTTTTTGTTTCTCCACTTATCTGTGTAATACCAATACAAACAAAAGAAACAAAGAGAATACCTAAACATTTGTAATTGCAACAATTTTCTGGGCGAAGTTGTGCATTATCTGACAGAAATGCAGGGGTGCCAATATTTTTGGCCTTTCCTTTTCCCAGCACCCTAGAAATAAGTTACATTAGTTTTAAGGCGTAAAGACCAGTTTTATACATGAATGAATCTGCCCAATATTATCTTTCTGGTGTAAAGAAAAATTGAAAATTAGCCATTTTTACTTTTACATTTGAGACTTAAAAAAAAAAAGAAGGTGTGGCTATTCTACTGAATCTACACTGAGGTTATGCTATGTGGCTAGTTAGATGTAAACAGTACTGACTTTTTCTATACATGGGACAGTGAAAGTGTTTTATTTCACATTCTTTTACCGAATTTTAAAAATCTTTAAATTTAAAAAAACGCACTTGAACAATCTAAAAAAAACTACAACATATTCTTAAGCAAAAAAATAAAAATAAAAAGTATGATGCAGCCAGACAACCAACTTTAAAAAGAAATAGGAGGAAGGGATGTTTACCATTGGGAAAAAATAAAGCATTTCAGGGACTTTAAAAAAAAAAAATGGACTAGTGCTAGGTTAGTGTATTGTGGCTATAAAATTACTCCAAAAAAAAAAAAAAGGTAACACGACAGAATGAAAAGAAGGAAAAATTTAACAAATTAATCAGGTGGAGCATGCACAGATGTCAGGTAAATAAGCATTAGTAGGAATTACAAAGTAATTGGGAACAATGTCTATATTAAAATGTTTATTGTAGGGTTCTGTTATTCACATATAGCAGTACTTACATCCCTGTACAGCCAAATCTACAGGCCAAACCAAAGTCAGGTGTGAAAGAAAGCACAATAATGTCAGTGAGTACTGAGACTTAAAACAAGCAAAGTGTACAGTTTCTCTTCTTTTAAACACTTGCAGTCAACTTCATAGGCATGACATGCGGGGGAAAAATAAACATACGACAAGCTGAGAGCTAAAGGCATGCAGGGAAATAGCAGGGGATGTGCAGCTCACTTACATCAATGTAATTTGCATTTATGTAGTCAGACGATGGGTCATCTTCCACTGGCTGAAGAATGACTCTTGAGTGGTCATCTGGTCGGGAGAAGAAAACAATGAATTTAACATGTATGCAGCCCTTTGCTTTATGGACAGCACTATGTTACCTTGAGACAATTTGAACACCACTTCTTGCAGGAAAATACAAAGGTATGCTTCATCTAGCAACCAAATTGAATATGCTCAATAAATAAAGCAAGCATTTTTTGATTTTTAAAATATTAATTTTACTCTGGAATGATGCCCGCAACCTTGACTATTAAACCACATGGCAAGTGGAACTCCATTTGGAAAAAAAATTAACCATAAGTAGCCCAGCATTAGAAAAGTAATAAATGAAGCTTATGCTGAAATACTTACATCCTGTCCATGTCCTGTTTTTCAAACCACTTCCTGTGAGTCTAGGACTGTCTTGGTATTTTTACTTTTAAAATAAGTTTAGTAAGTGGAAAGGGGAGCACAGAATTTTTATTTATTTTTTTTAAGTTGGAGATTTGCTTTAACAAAATGTGGCCAGAAAAATGTATGTTGAAGAGTGAATGGTTCATTAAAAACAATTTTAAGATCTTCTTAAAAACCTTCCTTCCATCTAATATATGTTGCTCAGAAAAGTTTTTTTGCACGCAGTTTTCTTATACCATCTTAAAAAAATAGATCTAGATAGCAGGAAAAAGACAATTGATGTAAGTGGGTCTGACTTGGAGTAACAAATATCTAGACTAAATAGCTGAAGCTGGAGGAATCCTCAGATGCAGAGTTAATTTCCTTGTCAAAAGTCTTTATTTGTGATTTGTCAAAGGAGTTATACAAACATTGTAGAATAAGAACACATTGTAATTAAGGAGAGAGTTCTTTCGCATGTTGGTTATTGTAGCGCTAACTTATAATAATAACAATACGTCCTTGCTAAAAAGGTTTATAACGATCTTGCAATATTATATTTCCGTGGTGGGGTAACCTGAGGTGTAACTTAGTATCATACCAACTATATTAATATTTCCACACACAGAACTGTTTGTAGAGTATTGCATTGAAAGCTTCAACATTGTTATTCTTCAAAGATATCTGGGGTGAGATATGTATCATAAACCTATGAACGATCCATATCACCAGGACGAAGACAGAGATTGAGTCAAAACAAGACAAAAAGAAAAAAGGGAAATAAAGGAAATAAGGGGAATAAGCGGGAGGAGGGGACAGGAGGGAGAAGGTAGGGCAAGGGAGTCTGCAGGACTAGGCCGGGGGACAACCACCTTCAGCAAGAGATGCCGCTAACGCTACATTGGCTGGGCTACCATGGCATCAAAACCTCATTATTGAAAGTATTAGACATTGTATAAGTAATCCAAGGTTTCCATTCTTGTTCGAACTTGGTAATCGTGTCCGTTTCAATGGCCGACATTTTGGCGTGAGTCATTGCTGTGTTTGTTCTGGCGTGGACTTCCTCCACTGACAAATTTGGGGATTTCCATGCTTTGGCCATTGTTTGCTTTGCGGCTGTGAAAAGTTGTCTGATAAGTTTGAATTGTGTATTTGATACATCCGCCGGTTTTAAATTGAGTAAGGCTATTTTAGGTTCTAACGTGAAATTCTTCCCCAGTAAAATGTAAGCTATTTGAAAAATTTTCCGCCAAAATATTTGCGCTTTCGGGCACGACCACCAAGTGTGATAATAGGTTCCTATATCCGTGCATCCCCTAAAGCATAGGTCTGAATAGTTGCGAGTAAATTTAGCAATTCTGGCAGGTACCAGGTACCATCTAGCAAGCACTTTGTAATTGGTCTCTGACGCTATCACATTTGGGGATGCAGTTTTGATGTTGAGCCATATTTGATTCCATTCCGATTCACTCAGTTCTGTGTTTAGGTCCTCCTCCCATCGACGCACGTATAGAAGTTTCCCTGTGTTGGGATGTGTGATTATTTGGGAATAGATGGTAGATATCAGGCCTCTAGCATGTGGATCTTTTGTACAAATGGTTTCAAAAATTGACATCTGAGTTGGCGGATCAGGTGCGTCTGCCAGGGGTTGAAAAAAGTTTTTTATTTGTAGGTACCTGAAGAGTTCCTTTTGAGGGATTCCCTGTGATTCACATAGTGTTGGGAAGGGAATAATGGAGGAAGAGTTTAGAAATTTGTATTTTTGCGTGCAATCCCTTTTCACCCATTCTTTGAATGTACCTGGGTATACCCACGCTGGATAGAATTCAGGGTTCTTGATAAATGAGAGTAATGGTGAGTGCGGGGATTGAAGACTGTACTTGGCTTTGATTTTGTCCCATAAGGATAGGGAGTGTTTAAGAATGGGGTTACATACATGTTTGCGTAATTTTGGGGAGATCCAGAGCATATTGGAGATTGAGATAGGATCGCTTTCTAGCGCTTCTATAGCCACCCATAATGGAGCTTCGTGTTTTGCATGGTACTTCACTAAATTTGCTAGTTGTGCTGCGTTGTAGTATTGTAAGAAGTTGGGGTAACCCAGACCTCCTTTAACTTTAGGTAAGTATAGGGTTTGGGGCTTAATTCTCGGTTTGGAAGAGCCCCATATGAAGGATGAAACTCTTTTTTGGATTATTCTAAAGTAATGAGCCGGGATGGGGATGGGAAGTACTCTGAAGAGATAAAGTAGTTTCGGCAGAATTGTCATTTTGATAGCGTTTATTTTACCAAACCAAGACAGCGAGAGTAGGGTCCAAGATTTCATGAGGTTTGTTATGTGTTTTAGGAGAGAGGGATAGTTAAACGAATATAGATCAGCTACTGCAGCTGTTAGGTGTATTCCTAAATATGGGATGCTTTTTGTTTGCCATTCAAAAGGGAGACCTGACCTAGCGGCACTTAGTTCAATGGTGGACAATGATATGTTTAAGGCTCTACATTTTTTAGGATTTATTGCTAAACCTGAGAATGAAGCGAACTGGTTGAGGATAGGGAATAAGTTGGGGCCTGATACCTGGGGCGACGAGAGGAAAAGTAGGATGTCATCTGCATATAAGCAAATTTTGTGCTTGATACCTCCCAATTCTATACCAAGAATTGTTGATTCAGTTCTGATCCTTTGTGCGAGGGGTTCTACAAGGAGGGCGAACAATAATGGGGATAAAGGACATCCTTGTCTAGTACCTCTTTGTATTTTGAATGTCTCTGATTTGTACCCAGCATATTTAACGTATGCTTTGGGATTTTTGTACATTTCCAGAATCCACTGAATATAATTGGGTCCGAAACCCCATTTCCGCAAATTAAATTCTAGATATGCCCTTGAGACGGAATCGAAAGCCTGCTTTAAATCTAGAGAGACAAAGCACGCTGGGATTCCTCTTTTTTTAGCGATATGTGCAATTAAATTCGCCCTCCTTATATTGTCCCCCGCCTGCCTATTGGGCATGAATCCTACCTGATCGCGGTGGATCAGTGTTCCAATGAATTTATTAAGACGACGCGCTAATATTTTCCCTAGCAATTTAATGTCAACATTCAGCATAGATATTGGACGGTAATTTTCACTTAGGGTTGTGTCTGTGTGAGGCTTAGGGATCATACAGATAGTGGCCATTAGTGAGTCTTGCCTGAAGGATTTCTGTTTTAATACGTCATTAAAAGCATCTGCCAACCTGGGGGAGATTAAGTCCTTGAATGTTTTGAAATATCTAGCTGGGAACCCATCTGGGCCAGGCCGTTTATTCAATTTTAGGTCGTCGATGGCCGCAGAGTTAATTTCAATGATGAACACAACTTACAGGCAATGATGTTTCCATATCTGTTCTTTGTTCGGTTCTGGTCTTTCTTAGCAACATCCCATGAAGCAGACTGACCCTCAAAGAAACTCTGTAAAATATTAAAATATACAATTCATTCCCATAAATACAAGTCTTGGTGTAAAGAGATGCAACAAGCCTGCTTTAGGTCAGCCAGTAAAATGAGAACAGTAGTTAAAGGGTCACTAAAGGAAAAATATTTTTTTGCTGAAATGACTGTTTACAGGGTATAGAGACAAAAAAGTTAACTGATTCCTTTTAAAAATGATTACAAATAGATACAAATCAATCATATAATGTGCCTGCAGGTTAGTTTCACTTTTAAACTGGTTTCAGGTTCCTGTGAACTAGAGAGACACACAGAACAAAAACAAACAAATCCAGGGCAGTGTTTTGTTTTTAAAATGAATCGGATTGGTTTTGTTAAGTTTTAGACACACAGTAATGACAGCTTAGACCACAGTGAAAAGCTCCCAGTACTGTGGTTATAAGGAAACAGGCAACCAGGAAGTGTGGAGATCACAGCAGAATTACAGCAACTTCAAAGCAAAAACGAACAATAAGGACATGAAAGCAGTACTGCAGTAAGGGAAAGGAAGCTATTTAGCTAAAAAAAAATTCCGTTAGTGATCCTTTAATGCACATATACTATATTTGTGTAACACTATCCTCTTTATTCCATGTCGACTAAACTTTGCTTTAATAAATTTCAGCATTTTACCTCATATTCCTCTTTAAATCCATAGCTGTCAGATGTTTTCATAAGATTTATATGTTGTAATAAGTCAGCAACCCTTATGGCTGGATGCAGCTGTCCAGTTTGGTATGGAGATTCTGTTCCCTCACACAGGTAACGAGGAACATCTAGAAGATGGCTGGATTCGGCTGTAGCTGTGTGGTTTTCATCTGTATAGAAATAAAAAAATATTTAGCTGCAGGGGATTAATAAAAAAGGTTGCTTTTAACTTTATGTATGGGGCCAATAAAGATCAACTGAATTCTCTATTTATGTAGTATATACAGTAAGACAAAAGCTGTTTAATAACCCCTATGCTAGCAAAACATTGGGGAGACGGACAACTGCTCTGACACTACCCCATGAACATTGCTAAGATCAACTGGGCTACTCATATAAAAAAAAGAGTGCAAATGGAAACAGTCCGCAGGTCGGCATGTATGCCCGCTTGAAACATGGGCTGCTGCTTGTGTGTGTGAGCAGCAGTTCGACTCTCCAACATGCTTTCAGTAGTGGTTATTTCAGCCCTTGCTGCAACAACCAAAAAGGGTTCAATCAGGCTTTAATGTAAAAACAAAATGAAACGTCTGTGTGTGTGTGTGTGCGTATATATATATATATATATATATATATATATATATATATATATATATACACATACATACACACACACATACACATACATACATACATATACACACACACACCTATACACACAGGATTATTCTCTCAGTAGTAGCTGAAAGGATTGAGCTTTGTTTTACTCTTTCAGTTCTCAACCATAGATATGCGCATACTGACTGGAAGCAATAGATGGATTATTTTTAGCTGGTTTAACCAACTGTTTGACAAGGACTAAACCTGTCCAATATATAAATAGTCATTAGCGGAAGAATGTATAAATAGCAAAAATTCAATTTTGGCATGTCTCAAAATATTTCCGGGTTCATGATTATTTATATTTTGACTTTAATCTCCCTCTAAAAAGTAAGAGTAGCATATCAATAAGCATATTTTCATTTATTCATTTATTTTATTACAAGTGAGAATGAAAAGACACAATCTTTACAAATTATGACCTTTAAGTGAAAGACCTGCACAGTAAAAGTTAAATTCAGACTTTAGGATAAGAAATAAAACCAAGCACAACACAGTCAAATAATTCTAGTTTAGACGGCCATTAAATTAAAATCAGGATCTCAAAATGTTGCCAGGCAGTGTGCAGGTCTGGGGGATCCATTACACTTGCATGTTTCTATGTACAGTACTCTAAATATTAGAACAGTACCATAGATCAATATAATAGTTTTTTAAACAATTGCTGGATTTGCAGTAAAAAGAACAGTGCAGTGGTCATTAACACACCCATCTGTTTTCTCCCAATCCTCCACAGTAAACCTGTTGTCCACTTACAACTTGCTAATAGTGGTAATATGGGAATGAGGGTAGAATAAAGTAGACATATATAAGATGTTAATGGAGACTCCAAGTGTCCCGAATTTATCTACATAGCCTCCCAAGTTTATCTTTCATGCCTAGGTAGCAACTCGCAAGATTAATCTACGGCTCAGCTGGTCCTTCATACATGTATATACGAGGGGTCTTCAAAAAGTTTCTGCACTTCTATATTTTCGTTGGAAATGGTGAGGGCGGGAGGAGTAGTAATTGATCATGTCTGAGAGTGTCATGTGAACAGTCTGTCAAGCCAGCTAATCTTGCAGTTTAGTAAGAGTTGTCACACTGTGGTGAAGCTAGCTGCGAAACGTAAAAAAAAAAGGAAAAAAGTGCAGAAACGTTTTGAAGAACCCTCGTAGTTAATGCAAAAACAGCAATCTTTATTAAGCTGTTTTATTATTTTGCAGGAAAGTCGTGGACTTTATTTAACGTTCTCAAACTGGGACTTAAAATGACGCAATAATTATTTATTTTTCATTTTAATTGCATTTAATAAAAACAATTAATCTTCATAGCATAGCCTGGAATGAATAACATTGTGATATTTTTCTCCATTCGATAAAAACAGTTTGCTGAAGGCAAGCCGTTTGCAGGTAGCTCTTCTGATTAAGGGATCACAGTTAAATCAGTGTAAGCATGACAAGCATAATAGTTTACGGGTTGCAAACTACACATTTATCAAGAAAAAGCTGTTACACCTTTAGATGCTTTGTGGGAAACGTTTTGACTTCTCGCGTAACAATATTTACAGGGCGTACCATAATGTAATATATTTTATTGTAATTAATCAGGCCTTTTAAGGCCTTTTACTCAAGAGTAAATGATCCATTGAATGTGTGTGACATCTTTTCAGTGTTGCAATAGCTTGAAATAAGCCAGACCTATATTGCACGCTTCATTGTGTCAGCGGTACAGAGGGTAGGCAGCTGGCAGCAGCAGCTGGGAGTGGCATGCTAGCAGATGCCTTTTTATCACTGAGTAGCAACAAGGGTGGTAAGCCTTTCTAATTGTTAGGAATGTCATATAAGGAACTGATCTCAAAAGTAAGAAAATGCATACAGTAATAATACAATTCTTTTTTACTTACCAGTGATTGGCACTGTACCAGAGTGGCAGGAAAAGAAAACACAAACATGTTTCTATATGAAACCTTACAACACACTTAAGTCAGGCTACATTGGGTAGATATACAAAATGGTGTTATGTTTATGGGTAGCGGGGATGGGTGAAATGGATGAAAAATTCCAGCCATGCAGACAAAAAAAAATTAAATAATACAGTAGATAACTGCAAGGACTACTTCTACTAATAAACCAAAAAGCAATGTACAATAGAGGACATGACAGTGTACACAACAATCATTGCCACATAATATCTTAGCTAAAGAACCCTAAATAAAAATGTAGTTTGCCACAATTTTGAGATTTAATTTGTTAATCTGACAGCAACATCCAAAAGAATATTTTTCACAAAACAAAATTCAGTGTGCGAGTGTACAGGTAATCAAATAAGATTGTTTTCCCCTTTTTGGAACCAAATTTGAAAACGGCTTCCCCCCCCCCCCCCAAAAAAAAAAAACTATTTACAGACTGGTTTGCAACTTTTTTTGTTGTATCATGCTGAAATTAAATAGAAAAACTAACCCGGTAAACATAAAATGTTTAATCATTTCGTTGATTTTACCTTTTTCTTTTAAGTTAACCTGCATTTTTCTTATGTTGGGTAATGGATTAACTTTACCTTGAGCATTCCTGCCACCCCCAATCTCCCTAGGTAGGTTTGGTAAATCACACAGCATTCATTCTGGCCTCTCCAGAATGTAGCAATTGGTGCCCGAGAAGCCAATCTCCAGGCGTGCATGCTGTCACATGGGGAAAGAGGAAATGTACATAGCCTTATGTACATTTAAGCTTGCTCAGCAATTGAAAATTACACTGCCTCTTGGGAGTCTTATTGTGGTGACAAGAGAGCATAGGGAATGTGAATAACGCAAGCTTAAAGTGTTGGTAAAGAATGAAGGTTTTAAACCTTCATGTATTCATATTTACCTTCAGTGTGCAGCATCCCCCCCCCAGTACTTACCTAAGCCCGATCTTCCTCCAGCGATATGCACAAAAGCCACGGCTCTCTGGGCACTCTTCCACCCAATACAGTAGCGGGAGATCAATCACAGCCAGTGATCCAATGGAGAGAGAGAAGGGGTGGGGCCAAACCACAGATCTGTGTGTGAATATGCAGAGCCGCAGCTCTGGAGCGAACCTGCTTAGGTGCCCCCATTGCAAGTGGCTTTTCTCTGGGGGCACTTGGCCGGAGGGACGGCCAGAGGTGCTAGCGGGTGATCCGAGAAGAGGAGGATGGGGGCTGCTCTGTACAAAACCACTGCACAGAGCAGGTAATTATAACTTTTTCTTTAATGGACTTTAAAGAAAGAGTAAACCTAGAATATTTTTTTTAAAGCCATATTAACCTCTTGCCCACGGCCCCATGTCCAAAAGACGTCCTCTTTTTATAGATCGCCGTTATCGGTGGCGGGAGTGGGCCCCCCTCCCGCGCCCTCCACCGCTTACCGGAGCCGTCGGTAGCGGCGGAGGCGATGGGGTGCGTTCGGCAGCTGACTGGGGTTGCGAGTGAGGGAAAAATGTCCTTCACCCATCCCCATAGCTCTGCTGGGCGGAAGTGACGTCAAAACGTCAGTGCCGCCCAGCGTCTTAAAGAAACATTTTTTTTTTATCATTTGAAAAAATGACAGTTTCAATTTTTTTTTCTTTTTTTTGCATTTAAGTCTACATATTTAAGAGGACCTGTCATGCTTTTTTTCTATTACAAGGGATGTTTACATTCCTTGTAATAGGAATAAAAGTGATCAATTTTTTTTATTTTTTTTATTTCAGTATAAAAAATTAACTAAATAAAAATAAATAAGAAAACAAAAAAAATAATTTTTTTAAAGCGCCCGTCCCGACGAGCTCGCGCACAGAAGCGAACGCATACGCGAGTAGCGCCCCCATATGAAAACTGTGTTCAAACCACACAAGTGAGGTATCGCCGCGATCGTTAGAGCGAGAGCAATAATTATAGCCCTAGACCTCCTCTCTAACTCAAAAAATGTAACCTGTAGAATTTTTTAAACGTCGCCTATTGAGATTTTTCAAGGTAAAAGTTTGACGTCATGACACGAGCGGGCGCAATTTTTAAGCGTGACATGGTGGGTATCATTTTACTTGGCGTAACATTATCTTTCACAATATATAAAAAAATTGGGCAAAATTTATTTTTGTCTTATTTTTCAATTCAAAAAAGTGATTTTTTTCAAAAAAAAGTGCGCTTGTAAGACTGCTGCGCAAATACGGTGTGACAAAAAGTATTGCAATGGCTGCCATTTTATTCTCTAGGGTGTTAGAAAAAAATATATAATGTTTGGGGGTTTTAAGTAATTTTCTAGCAAAAAAAAAAACTGTTTTAGTCTCGTAAACACCGAATCTGAAAAACAAGCCTGGTGGGAAAGAGGTTAAATAGATTGTTTGGCAACTGGAGGTGCTGCAACAGACTGTAGTAACCTTAGCAACATACAGTAGGTGGCGTTGTGTTCCAGCAGCAGAACGATCAACTTCCTGTCTGCGCCAGATACAAAGAGTTGGTCTTAACACATCTCTGCAATTTAGGATATTTTCATCGATGACTACAAAGCCTCATTTGATAGTCTGAGGTGGGGGTCTTAATGGCATCTGCCTGCCTGCCCACCTTGGCAAATAAGAATAAAGTTTGATAAAAATACAAGGCTTCTTCTGAAAGCTGAAGATGCAGTAAGCCTGACTATCTGGCAGCAGACAGAAAGTTGCTTGCACTGCTGTCTGAACACAGCACTGCTTACTGTATGTAGCTAATGCTACTACCATACAGTCTACTACAGCAGCCCTAGTGATTAGACTGTTCTAGTATGGAAGCGATTCAAAGTTAAAAGTAAATCTGGAAATGTTATCTTCCTCAGTACAGACAGAGTACAGATTCAGTTGATGGGAAAATATTTAATTTGGATGATATTTCCACTACAAAACACATTGAAGGCTACAAAAAACTTAAACATTCTTTACAGCTTGTTTTCAGTACATTGGAATAAAGTACTTTTATAGTACAATAAATTATTTCATATATCAGTATGGCCTTCGTTAAATATTGAAGTGAAAATGACAGGGCCATAGTCATCTACTCCTGCCCACTGAAATTAAACGCTTTTAGGATGTTCAAGATTTTTTTCAAGCAGTGTTTATACGTCCAGGTTACCTGCTGGCATTAATTTTACGGGAGCACACATTTCTCTTTGTTTTATCAAAATGAAAATAAACCCCTTGAAATAGCTTGATATTGTATGTTTATTGGTGGCTATGCTTTTACCATAGAAGAGATAATTGGGGAAAAAAATGCATCAGAGGCGTGAAATAGAAAATGGAACCTGAAATAATGTACCGACTACAAAACCGCAGTGCTCAGAAACTATCTTACACAAACTACTTTAACCAATGTGTCCTGTTTAACCTGTGCCTTCTTAAAATAATTTGCCATATTTGTGCAGTTCTTCGCTATAGATCCCCAACTATCCTTCATAATTAGCCAGGTTCATAAGCTGATGTTAAGAATCAGAGAAATACTTGTTAATGCCATCTGATGACTGCAAGTCTGCAAATCAGAAGTGTAATTCCTTTGAAAAAGGGACAAGTAAGAACCAAAAGTTCAATAATGCATGAACATTAGTTCAGTTAAAAAAAAAATAAAAAAATTGGCTTCACAAAATTACTATTTACTGCACAATTCTACAACCACAAGTAATCCTAACAAAAAAACTAAATCATGAAAAAAAAAACCCACAATAGTCTTAAATACTGAACACAAAAAAAAAAATCAAAATGACTCATTAGGTAAAAAAAGAAGGGGCTTAAACTAATTGCTAATCTAGAATTTCCCAGGACATACACTAGTAGCTACTCCTAAGGAAGTCACGTGACCGTGATGATACGCGTGGAGTGTAGACAGGTGACGCTGCCGATACCAGAAGTGACGCAAGAACCTGCGAGCACAACTGTCAGATTTTTATGCTGAATGATCCCGTTTTAAATGCAAGTTACTACCGGTACTTTTTTAAAAAACATTTTCTTCATAACTACTACACTATGAGGTTTAACCCTTTTTGTATGAGCCATTGCACAGAGGTACTGTGATTCTAAAAGGCCATCCACCCTAAAGACGGATAAGGGAGTGTAACTAAAAAGGAATATAAAGGACCCCAATTCAGGAGAAAGCGTGACTTGATCTGGTATGAGAGGTCAATAATAGAAATGAACGCATTATGTGGAAGGCGGTGGGTTTGCACTGAAGCACTTGGCACATTCATTGTGGATAACACTCACATTGGAGTCACTGAAGCACTAGCACTTTTAAGGTGGAATGCTTTTACACTGAAGATTTTAAAGCACTAGAACTTTTAGCATGGAATACATTCACTGGAGTTGCAGCACTAACACTTTTAAAGAGAAACACACCTGTTCTGGATTTACTTCATGCACATTTGATATTAAGGGTATAGGCACAACAATAGTTTAATTCTTTAATGTATTAGAGATACATACCTGTGGCCCTTTTGTAATGGAGATTAATTCTACCAAAAATGTTGTAGGTATGATAACTATACTTAAACAGGACCTGCCTGTTGGAAATCCCATGTGCTTTCAGTGGGAAGTTCTGTATTACTCAGACAAGCTATTTCTACACGTTCCTGTTCACTAATCACTAAATAAATGCTCTTAACATTGAGTCACATGCAAGAAAATCATTCATGCGTGAACTGGTGATGATGTCAGACTAGGTCCTCACCTAACACAGCGGTCGGCACAAGTGGATCATTGGGCACTGCAGGAAAACAAAGCTCATGAAAATTCACATTACCTCCAGTATGGGCAGTTGGAAACAGACAGACAAAAAATTAGCACAAAACTTTAACAGCTATTGAAAGTCGATTCTTGCAGGAGGCCAACAAAGACTATAAGATGAGAGCACCAAATCGGCCTTCCGTCTACAAGTTCCAACATATAAAGCTAATACACTCAGGAAAAAAAAAAAAAAAACGGGGCAACTTGCTCTTAAGATTTCAGCAAGTCTGTATATAATCATCTCTCACTATACAATAAAGATTGCCCTGAGGCTGTTATATTACAGGACAAACAGAATATGAATGCATGTGTTGAACTTATCCTTAATTGACATGCATTATTTGTGAATGGATGGGTCAGTTTAAAAAGCTGATGTAACAAATGAATAGCTCTAGCATATCAATGATCATTCAAACAGCCAATAAAAGCACTGCTGCAAGAGATGCATGGAGGAAGCAACCAAGGAGCGGAGTAAAGAAGCAGATAGTGACATTTAAAAAGTGATGAAAATTCATCATTAAAATCATGGAAAAATAGTGCAGATATTCCACACCAGCAGATTAGCAAGTTAAATTCTATAACCTTCTACATTAAATACAATTTTTGCAGACCGCCATCTAATAAGTTCAAAATGAATATTACATTATCAGGAAGAGGAAAACATGTGTTAAAACTAAACTACTGAAACATAAAGAAAACACATTTGTACAGACCCTGGCAACACATTTTACTTTCCTGTCGCTGCACATCAGGGAACACCTCTGCACATTGTTCAACGTTACCGCAATGTAAATGCCACTATTATTTTGTGTTGCCTCCTACACTTAAATGCCACTATTATTTTGTGTCATCTTCTACACTTCTGGGTATGTCAAAGGCTTCCTTTGTGCACAGGTAGCCGCTACTCCTTTCTAGCCCTGTGTATTAGTAGTCCAAGCAGCAGGTACCTCTGATGTCCCACAACAGTTGTTGGCTTCTTTAAACTCTCCATGTAAACTAATGCTGTCATGCAATATTCAGTGGACACAACAAGATTACACTAGTGGTAGTGTCACTGTCCTGGCCACTTATTAAAAACATACATGCAGGAATACGAAGAAGCATCAAGAGGCACTACTGCAAAGACACATTGTTTACTGCTGCCAGAAACAAGTTAGTGCTGTCTGGGGCACAGCATAGATTTTGGACAGCCAGTGCATTGCTACATTTATTCAATTAAAGACGGAGACTCTAATTATTGATCATCATTATTGAGCACCGACACCGATGCTGGGGGATTATAACACCAGCTACAAAACACCAATGCTGGGGGGTTTGATTGTGGCCTTGGAAATCAATGCTGGTGGGTTACCATTGCTGCCACAAACACCACTTTCTTTTCAGTGTGCAAAGCTCTATGCTGAAAAAAATTCAGCAGGCCTGAGACGTTTGGGCATTGATGCACATTGCAGCCATTTAATTTGCACCTCAATACACAAAAACATACTGCTTTTGTGCAGCCCTATCAACGTATCAGGGACCTTTCAATTTTTCAAGTTGACCACTCCTGCTCCATAGTATTCCTCTTTACCTCTTCCTCTTCAGCTACATAAATTATTTTGGGGGGAGTGAGGAAAGGGGTTAGAGTAATTAATCTAGGGCTAGGGGAGGGGCTGTGCTAGGGAATTGACTCTCCTGAAGTAGTTAAAAGCTTAAAAGAGTAACTGCTTGTGTAAAAGAAAAAAAAAATCCCCCCCCCTCCACAGTCCTTCAACCGACAGGTGATCAATGTACACTGCAAGGATTTCAAAAAATAAAATAAACAATTTGTTGCAGATTCCTACCCGTTTCTGCTCTGAAGAAATATCGGTTTGTATGACCATGTCTTTTAGATACGAATTCTGAATGGGGGGGGGGGGGGGGGGGTTTGTGTTCATTATAATCAGTTGATGCACTTTCAATGTTCTGATGAGAAAAGTTACAGTGCCTGCAATCCTCTGGAAGTATTTAAACCACCAAGGGAGTTTCTCAACAAAAAAACAAAAATGTATGTTGCACAGGATGCCTAAAAATCAGTGCAGACCTCATGTTAAAATCAGTGTGCCTATCGCACAAGCAGGAAACCACCCCTTTTTAAGGTGCTCTACAAACCAACAGTGTACAGAACTCCTTCAGGTTGCCCCTTTACATTGAATTTTACAGAAAATTACAGCACTGTAAGCTGAAATGGAAAAATCTATAAAAAAAATTAAAATTACTACAATATGGATTGTATAGCAATTGTATATGCTATATTACTTTCTATTTGCAATAATTTGTTAATTAGTTACCCTTTAAAAAAAATGCTTAATTAGCACCAGGAACAGTTCTAACATTTAGATTAAAAGAGTCCTCTGTGCTGGTGGCTGCTATTTTGGTTTGGTTTAAAATTTCTACCAAGTTCAAAGGTATACTGCAAATAAAAAAATGCACTTAAGCATACAAATAATTGATTTTACCTGCAATTTTTAGGTAGTTGACAGGGTCTCTAAAAAAAAACTTTTAAATGTGCTTTACATACAACTAGGTACTTTAACCAGTTAGCAACCGCCCTATAGACGAAATACGTCTACAAGGCGGTTGCTTAACTCTGGGAGGGCGTCAATGTACGTCCTCCCAGAATCGCGCTCCCGCGCGCCCTGTGGGGCGCGCACACGGGAATCTCCGTGACCGCCGGGTCCTCCGGACCCGGCTGATCACGGTAAATCGCCGCTGATAGCGGCGGTTTACCACGTGATCGCTCCGTCCAATGATGGAGCGATCACTAGTAAACAAACCGGCGTCATGTGATGACGCCGGTTCCTCTTTCTCCTCTCTGTACCGAACGGTACAGTGTGAGAGAGGAGAGGGGAGAGAGCACATGCAGCAGCAGCTGCTGCGGGCTGGATCTGTGACACATGCAGTCACAGATCCAGCCATCCATCCCTCCCTGTGCAATACTCTGCAATGCCCCAGCAATACTCTGCTGCAATGCCCCAGCAATACTCTGCTGCAATACCCCGCAATACTCTGCTGCAATACCCCGCAATACTCTGCTGCAATACCCCGCAATACTCTGCTGCAATACCCCGCAATACTCTGCTGCAATACCCCGCAATACTCTGCTGCAATACCCCGCAATACTCTGCTGCAATACCCCGCAATACTCTGCTGCAATACCCCGCAATACTCTGCTGCAATACCCCGCAATACTCTGCTGCAATACCCCGCAATACTCTGCTGCAATACCCCGCAATACTCTGCTGCAATACCCCGCAATACTCTGCTGCAATACCCCGCAATACTCTGCTGCAATACCCCGCAATACTCTGCTGCAATACCCCGCAATACTCTGCTGCAATACCCCGCAATACTCTGCTGCAATACCCCGCAATACTCTGCTGCAATACCCCGCAATACTCTGCTGCAATACCCCGCAATACTCTGCTGCAATACCCCGCAATACTCTGCTGCAATACCCCGCAATACTCTGCTGCAATACCCCGCAATACTCTGCTGCAATACCCCGCAATACTCTGCTGCAATACCCCGCAATACTCTGCTGCAATACCCCGCAATACTCTGCTGCAATACCCCGCAATACTCTGCTGCAATACCCCGCAATACTCTGCTGCAATACCCCGCAATACTCTGCTGCAATACCCCGCAATACTCTGCTGCAATACCCCGCAATACTCTGCTGCAATACCCCGCAATACTCTGCTGCAATACCCCGCAATACTCTGCTGAAATACCCCGCAATACTCTGCTGCAATACCCCGCAATACTCTGCTGCAATACCCCGCAATACTCTGCTGCAATACCCCGCAATACTCTGCTGCAATACCCCGCAATACTCTGCTGCAATACCCCGCAATACTCTGCTGCAATACCCCGCAATACCCCGCAATACCCCACAATACCCCACAATACCCCACAATACCCCACAATACTCCGCAATACCCCACAATACTCCGCAATACCCCACAATACCCTGCAACGTTGCCTATGGGGATTCTTAGGTAGCGAAGTTTGGCACCATTCCACGAGCGTGTGCAATTTTGAAGGGTGACATGTTGGGTATCTATTTACTCGGCGCAACTTCATCTTCCACATTTATGCAAAAGAATGAAGAAAAAATACAAAATTTACTAAATTTTATAACAGAAACAAAGAAAAATTCTTTTTTTTTTTACAGAATTTTCAGTCTTTTTTCTCTTATAGCGCAAAAAATAAACCCAACGGTGATTAAATACCACCAAAAGAAAGCTCTATTTGTGTGAAAAAAAGGACGGAAATTTTATTTGGGTACAATGTTGTATGACTGAGTAATTGTCATTAAAATTGTGAGAACACCGAAAGCTGAAAATTGGTCTGGTTATTAAGTGGGTTTATGTGCCCAGTGGTCAAGTTGTTAATCTGTCTCAATATCCAGTCTGTCAGCACTGTCCCCCACTGCTCAGAAAGGGAGAAGAAGGTTCAGCGGTGGAGCAAATCTGGCTTAGCAGATTTAAGAAGCGTTAACAGGTGTAATGGCTTATCAGTGTGTTTCTTAGGCTGGCCATACATGAAACAGGCTGAGATTCGAAACGTTAATGGGCAGGCTGAATGAACTAAGTTGATCGATCAACTTTGGTTCAACTGGCCTGCCGTCTTTTGCTGCTATAGCCGCTAGCAATATTCTTCCGGTGGTCAGGGCTTCCCCTGCTCACAGGGAGAAGACAATTGCTGATTCCGTTCTCAACACTGTCTGTGGTTGCGGGAAAGAAATTCACACAGTGTATGGCCAGCCTTATGCTTTATTCATCAATGTGCAGGCGGTAGGTGGGTAATCTTTAACGCAAACACCCTCCTGGCTGTGCCGTCTGGTAAAGGTGTAGGAAACACAAAAGTGAAATTTACAAATCCGTTTAGTGCATAAGAAAATTTGCCAATTGTAGCTTTTTTTGCCCATTGCCTGGGGTCCAACTAAAATACTATTAGTCTGACAGATCTGATAGTGTTACCAATTTATAAAAGGGTAGAAAGCCTAATACAAATAGGTTTACCTTAAAGTCTGAGATAAGTTAACTCATGTACAGTGGCATGTGGTTGCCATTATCCCTTAGTCAATTATAAACTGAAAAAACCTCAATGAGAGTGGGATTTTTAAGGCAACAAATATAAAGCAAAAAAAAACATAAAAAAGTATAAATTTATTACAAAGCATATATATAATAGAAAAACAATATCAATAATGAGACAAAGATCATTTATAAAAACAATTCAAATGATACCGTCCGTCACAACATGCCCATAATCAGCAAGCTGTAGGCATGCAGGACAGATGCGTGGACTATCTGGCCTGCATGCCTACAGCTTGCCGATTACGGGCATGTTGTGACGGACGGTATCATTTGAATTGTTTTTATAAATGATCTTTGTCTCATTATTGATATTGTTTTTCTATATGCTTTGTAATAAATGTATACTTTTTTATGCTTTATATTTGTTGCCTTAAAAATCCCACTCTCATTGAGGTTTTTTCAGTATATACCTTAAAGTCTGAGGACACCCAAAACAATATGTTTTTGATAGACTGCTGGGAACATTTATAATGGTAATTATGAGGCATGCCCATTTTCTTTGCTGAATTTTCTGTTTAGGAGAATGCATCAGGACTAATGGGAATAACCACAGAAGGGTGGGAACAGAGCCAGTATCTAAAGCTGAAAAGTTATGCTGCTGCTTTCTCCAGGAGATTCCAGCATTTCATTTAGCCCTTTAGACTATACCTAAAATACCACTTAGGAATAGACTGTCTCTTTAAAGCTGGCCATACATGGATCAAATATTGGTCGGTTCTGCAAGGACGAGCCAAGATTTGATCCATGTATGGGCATGCTGATGTACCAATGTCAATCCATTGATTGACTGGTGTACAACCAGCCTGTCTGATGTTTTTATATGCCATTACTGCCGGTGGTCTAGTAGTAATCATTGTGCTCTGATGGCTGGGAAGGCTCCCCTGAATGGTGAAAGGAAAGAATATTGAGTTATCTGTGGGCTGCTTAAAGCGGATCTCCACTCTAAAGTGGAGTCCCGCTGATCGGAACCCTTCCCCCCTCCGGTGTCACATTTGACACCTTTCAGGGGGGAGGGGGGTGCAGATACCTGTCTACAGACAGGTATCTGCACCCACTTCCGGCCCTACGATACGGGCAAAGGACGGGTTTTTTCCTTCCTTCCCGTCCGTCCCCCGTTGTATGCTGGGAACACTCGGCTCCCAGCACACAGCGGGAGCCAATCGGCGGGCGCAGCGCGACTCGCGCATGCGCCGTAGGGAACCGGGCAGTGAAGCCGGAGCGCTTCACTTCCTGGTTCCCTCACCGAGGATGGAGGGGGGAGCAGCAGGGTGACGAGCGATCGGCTCGTCATCTGCTGCGATCGGCGCTGGACTCCAGGACAGGTAAGTGTCCTTATATTAAAAGTCAGCAGCTGCAGTATTTGTAGCTGCTGGCTTTTAATATATTTTTCCCGTGGCACATCCGCTTTAAGTGTTCATGATGAAATGTTTTCTGAAAGTTGTGCATCTAATGTAAGACAATAAAAAAAAAAAAGACCTCTAAATTATTTAACTGATCCTGGGGTTTGTTCAATTGTTAACTCTGTAATCTAAGTTAGGCCATATGTCCATAAGTCCTAATAAGTGCTTAAGTCTTAATGTTCGAAGTAGCAGATATTTTTTTTAGAAAAGTGCTGAAATGTTAGCATTAAATTGATTTGTACCCTTGTATAAATTAATACAATTTAACATGGTCAAGATGTGAAATTTATCCAATCCCTTTGATAGTATTGTGCCTGCAATATACATTGTTTTGGATCTTTTGTTGCCTTAAGAGTGCTTACATCTGGGGGTGAAGTTGTGAGAATCCATGTAGGTAATAGACAGCGGGTCTTCAGCATGCAGAGTGCTTTGGTCAGCATAACTTCTATCCATTGCATTGACCATATGAGTCATCTCTTGACGCGTGTTACCCATGGCATCCTTGCGCTTCTTTGCCAGTTTACTGAAAAGGAAAGTAGACTTTTATTACATTACTTGTACAGCAGAAGAAACATTCAAGATGACACTAAAAAAAGTGATTAAAACTTTAAATTCTAACAATTATACAAAATTCCCAATGCTATTTATTGCATTTTTTCCAGTATTCATATAGCTAAATGACCCAATTTGCCAGAGTAACAGGTAGCTTAGTGTTCCACTGTATTCTTGACAATAATGGTTAGATAGTTGAAAATTAACACTACAGTAGATGTAAAATAGTGCGCTCTATAGGACTATATAACAATCTTTGTAGTCTATTTTACTGTGATCAACTTTCTTCACACATATTCATCTGTGACATACTGCAAACCCCCAGTGACAAGCATCTTACAACATTCACACTGTGTAGCTACTGGTGTAAAAATCAAAGACACATATTTGAGATTCCTGCATAAACCTAAAAATATCCAAAACATAACACAATATAAATATTTCTAAAAGAAAATGACATGATCAAAACAGCAGTACAGCACCATACAGTGAATATCAGAGCTATAAGAAATATCAGCCTTGTGAATGTCTGAAAAAATACATATTACATACATATTAAAAGGGAAATTTTTATCAAAACAAGCTTCAGTTTTTTGATGAAATATGCATTAAAACCCAACAGTATTTTTTTAGAAAGTGACAGTTTGGTAATGTCTCTGCATTAAGCAACACCAACTTAACTATGGTAATTAATAATTCAGGCCATCATTTTTTTTTTTTTTATTATATCTATTTAAGAGTATAGTAAATGCATTAAGGGATTAAAAAAATACATATTAGCCAATACAGGCCAATTTGGTAACAAACAGCCAAGACTCATCGCTGTGGTAAAGTCAAATATGATTATTTAAGCAAACCTGTCATGTTAAAGCGGTTGTAAACCCTTACATTTACTAGTGAGTGACTAGCCTCAGTTGATGCACAGCGATTAAACAAATCCTCCGACGAAAGTTGTACCTGTTTATCTGCAGCCTTCTGCCAGACAAAATTTGCACAGCAGCTCTCAAGCTCTAGAAAGCAGGGGGCAGGGATCTGACATCACACACACTGCAGAACCAGAGCATAATATTACCTGATATCTTTTTTTGAGGTTTAAAACAACAAAGTATTAAAAAGCATTGTTCACACTGAATAGAAGGCATCCATAGGGCATAAGCACTCCAAGTTTTGTGGTGCTCATGCACTCTACAGTCTGATTATAGAATTAACTATATAGTTTCAGGGTCTGGTTGCATACAACTACAGTGCCTTGCGAAAGTATTCGGCCCCCTTGAACTTTGCGACCTTTTGCCACATTTCAGGCTTCAAACATATAGATATAAAACTGTATTTTTTTTTTAAGAATCAACAACAAGTGGGACACAATAGTGAAGTGGAAAGAAATTTATTGGATATTTCAAACTTTTTTAACAAATAAAAAACTGAAAAATTGGGCTTGCAAAATTATTCGGCCCCCTTAAGTTAATACTTTGTAGCGCCACCTTTTGCTGCGATTACAGCTGTAAGTCGCTTGGGGTATGTCTCTATCAGTTTTATCGAGAGACTGAAATTTTTGCCCATTCCTCCTTGCAAAACCGCTCGAGCTCAGTGAGGTTGAATGGAGAGCGTTTGTGAACAGCAGTTTTCAGTTCTTTCCACAGATTCTCGATTGGATTCAGGTCTGGACTTTGACTTGGCCATTCTAACACCTGGATATGTTTATTTGTGAACCATTCCATTGTAGATTTTGCTTTATGTTTTGGATCATTGTCTTGTTGGAAGACAAATCTCTGTCCCAGTCTCAGGTCTTAACTCCTTCCATTTCAATATTATCACTTGCACAGTGCTCCTTGGGATGTTTAAAGCTTGGGAAATCTTTTTGTATCCAAATCCGGCTTTAAACTTCTCCACAACAGTATCTTGGACCTGCCTGGTGTGTTCCTTGTTCTTCATGATGCTCTCTGCGCTTTAAACGGACCTCTGAGACTATCACAGTGCAGGTGCATTTATACAGAGACTTGATTACACACAGGTGGATTCTATTTATCATCATTAGTCATTTAGATCAACATTGGATCATTCAGAGATCCTCACTGAACTTCTGGAGAGAGTTTGCTGCACTGAAAGTAAAGGGGCTGAATAATTTTGCATGCCCAATTTTTTATTTGTTAAAAAAGTTTGAAATCTCCAATAAATTTCGTTCCACTTCATGATTGTGTCCCACTTGTTGTTGATTCTTCAAAAAAAATTACAGTTTTATATCTTTATGTTTGAAGCCTGAAATGTGGCAAAAGGTCGCAAAGTTCAAGGGGGCCGAATACTTTCGCAAGGCACTGTAGATGTTAAAGTGTCACTGCCAAGAGAAAAATATGGGGTTGCATTGTATCCCTAAACTCCATACTTATTCCATGTCAGTGACCCAAGCATTAAAGCCAAAGCATCAGCAGAACAGCCAGGGAACCAACATATTCAAAAGAAAAGAATGCAATGTCAGCACACCCCCTACTTTTCCAGGACAGAGTCACTTTATGGTAGGGCCTTATATTATATAGATGTGGTCAATCAGACTAAGTCAGATTGTAATATGTATTGGGAGCTTAAAACGGATCTTCACCCTCTCCACGCCTCCTTTTTCTTAAACTCCTGCTTACCTGGTTGCAGGTTCTGCAAAGTTCAAATACTCACCCACCCAGTCTATCCAGCGTTGTCCTTCCGACAGCCTCTACTCTTCTGCCACTGCTCAGGTCCCATGCTGCTGTGTTTTTGTGTGATGTAGTCAGGAGGCTTCTCTGGGTCCAGCCAGTAGGCCTCCCGATGATGGTAGTTCCCTCATCCTGGATCAAAGACTATGCTTCCAGGGATAAGCGACATGCATATCCCAGGAAGCACATGATTTGCCTGGGCAAGTGATGTGCATGAGGCGTGGGACGGAAATCTTATAATGGGGAAAAAAAAGTAAACAAAAAAGAGTGATGTTTATGTAGCAAAGGGGTGGAGAGGAGGGAAGTTTGTTTTGTGGATGAAGATCTGCTTTAAAGGAGTTGTAAAGGGAAAAAAAATGCCTAAAATTAATGTCTGCAAGGTAGACAGACAGAATAGTGTAATGATTCTGTTAAAAAACAAGTAAATACCTATTAATTTCCTTCATCTATATCACCTCCGGCATTCTAGTTTCTGTTCTCTCATTCACTTCCTGGTTTGCATCGCTCGTTCATGTAAGAACTACATTTCCCAGTATGAATTGCGGCACGCCCAATAATTCACACCTCCTTGAAGTCTCTAACACGTAGAGAGCGTCCTGCCACACAGATTTAGTTCCCAGGAGTGGGTGAGCACGTTACTGACCACCGCAGTAAAGCCTCCCTTCACGGTGGTCAGTAAAATCAGACAAGCAGGAAGTGAACAGAACAGAGAAGAAATAGAGCAACTTCTGAGCAAAAACGAACAATGAGGAAGTAAAAAAAAAAAAAAAAAAAAAAAAAGAATGTCTGCAGGTAAAGGATGCTTATTATGAAAAAAAAAATTCTTAACAACCCCTTTAACCTCCCTGGCGGTATGATTCTGTCAGAAAAAACATGCTAAAAGCGGTACCATTATTTGCAAGGAAATTTGGCGTTTTATATTGTAGGTCTGTAATTTTTAGAAATAACTCACTTAAATCTGACCAAACAAGATTCTAATAGGCATCCCAGGTATGACATTTTTTTAAAAACAAAATTATAAATTATAATATAGTAAATAATTATAAATAATTATAACAAATAATAATATAATTATAATAAAAATTATTCAATAATGTAATCAAATCAAAATCACTGAAATTTGCTCAGTTGCAGAATTGTTGCTGTCATTTTTTTTTTTTATGACGAATTTCCCCACAAATCGCTATCGCACAATTCTGCAAGTGATTATAATTTATTATCGCTGTTTTTTAGCTGATCTAAAACTATTTTTGACATAAAGGGACACTTTTGGTTGCTATGGACAATCTACAGTTTTCAGGCAGAAAGAAAGGTTTTTATTATATAAAATGACATGCATGACACAGGACAGACCACTAGGGACAAGGGGGGTGTGTTTTTTTTACATACAGTACTGTAATCTATAAGATTACAGTATACTGTATGTAATGTGTTTGTTTACTTTTTTGAATTTGGCGCCGTTCTCCGTCCCCGTGCGTCGTAACGTCGCAGGGAACGGAGATCGGCGTCACACGGAGGCACTGTGTGAATCGAGCGAGGTCCCACTCGCTCACACAGCGCGGTGGCATCGCTGGATCCAGGGACAAGGTAAGTAACTTGTGCCTGTGGATCTAGCGAGGCAAGCCCGAGTCTGACTCGGGGTTTCCGCTCGCAGCAGGAAAATCCAACCCCGAGTCAGACTCGGGAAGACCGCCAGGCAGGTTAAGCCTTGCAGTAGCTTTTACACAAGGTAAGAAAGGTCTTACAACTTTTGCCCTCACAGGCTCACTTCTTTCCAGACAACAAGTGGGAACAATTAACTAATTGCTAATGCAATCCAGGAAACAATGCAGCTATACAGTCAGAAGCCCACTCAGTTTACCATCATTATAGATACTGGTTATTCCATGCAGCAAGAATGCAGATGGCTCCTTACATATCCAATGTGTGTACTCTCTGAAGGATATGTTCTGCAACCTCTGCTCTTACTGCTTGATGAACCACCAATCAGCTTCAAACTTCCAAGGCAGCTTTGAATTAGATTGTTGGCTGTGATATACTGACACTTTGTTACAATAAAGTAAATTTCAACCCCCAAACAGGTGGCATTTATGTTCCTAAAGAACTACGCATTAAACATATGCCACACCTTTCTGTGAAAAAAAACATATGCCATATTTGTATTACATAGAAATCAGTATCTGACCGTTTTCATCCATTTTTGTATATCAATGCTATGCATTTCTTCTAGCCTCTTAGCTGCTTGTAGGGTCAACCAGGGCACCGGTAACAGGGTGACACACTGGACCACAATTGTGAGGCTTTCCTGGCAGGATGAAAATGTATTCTTTTAATAAAAGCTACATATATAAAATGACTGAAAACTTCTTTTGAAATGGCATCATTTAAAAAACTAGATTATAATGCTTGGGTTTAGGTCTACTTTAAACCTTCTGAAACAGAACAGAGCTATGGTGGGTATGTTTAGTAACCTTTCTCCTACATCACAAACCAGCAAGAGAGACTGGTTTGGACTAATGGTCTACAGCAATGCTTTGTCAAAAACAAGCATTTTGTTCCCTCTGTATGTATTTTAAACTCATAACATACAGTGTGGACATTTTTTGATCCCCTGCTGATTTTGTAAGTTTGCCCACTTACAAAGAAATGCAGGATCTATATATTTTATTATACGTGTATTTTAAATGTTAAAGGCAGAATATCAATCAAAAATGCAAAAAAAAAAAACAACACAATTAAGTTGCAGTTCCTAGAGTAAAATAAGTATTTGATCCTCAAGCAAAACATGACTTAGTACTTGGTGGAGAAACCATTGGGGTAGATTCATTAAGATTTGCGCATTTTTTACGTAGGCGCAGGGCACCGTTTTTGCCCTGCGCCCCCGCAAATTTTCTGCGCTACCCTCGATTCACGGAGCAGTAGCTCCGTAAATTGCGAGGGCGCTCCGGCAAAATGCCCGGCGTAAGCGCGCGCAATTTAAATGATCCCGTAGGGGGCGGGAATCATTTAAATTAGGCGCGTTCCCGCGCCGAGCGTAGGGTGCATGCTCCGTCGGGAAACTTTCCCGACGTGCATTGCGGCAAATGACGTCGCAAGGACGTCATTTGCTTCAAAGTGAACGTGAATGGCGTCCAGCGCCATTCATGATTTACTTACGCAAACAACGTAAATTTCAAATTTCGCGTCGTGGGAACGACGGGTATACTTTAGCATTGGCTGCCCCTGCTATAGAAGGGGCAGCCTTACGCAAAAAAACGACGTACGCAAACGAAGTAAACTGCGTACGCAGGGCTTGCGTAATGTTGTGAATCGGCGTTAGTATGCAATTTGCATACTATACGCTGACCACAACGGGAACGCCACCTAGCAGCCAACGTAAGAATGCAGCCTAAGATATGAGGGCATAAGAGCCTTATGCCACGCATATCTTAGGCTGCAGTCGGCATAACAATCTCTCTGAATCAGGAGAAGTCATTACGCCGGGGCAAGTTAGCAATTGCGCTGCGTAACTATGGTTACGCAGGCGCAATTGCTCTTTGAATCTGGGCCCTTGTTGGCAAACACAGAGGTAAGACATTTGTTGCAGTTGGTTACCAAGTTTGCACACATCTCAGGGGGGATTTTGGTCCACTCTTTACAGATCATCTCTAAATCCTTAAGGTTTCTGAACTGTCGCTTGGCAACTCGAAGTTTCAGCTCCCTCCATAATTTTCTATAGGAGTAATGTCTGGAGACTGGCTAGGCTACTCCATGACCTTAATGTGCTTTTTTAAGCCACTCCTTTGTTGCCTTGGTTTTATGTTTCGGGTCGTGGATGGGTCTTCCAGCATGACAGTGTTATGGTGGTTGAGGGAAGAAGGTTCTTATCCAAGGTTTTGAATTTATTGTTCTCAGTCTTCACGAGGGAAATGGGGGGTTTCTGTAGCCAAGTCTTCATGGATTATCCCCATTACACATCGCAGGGAGCAAACTCATGGCTAACAGAGGATAAAATTAGAAATAGACTTGAAAAATGTAACACAAACAAGTCACTGGGACCAGATAGCTTGCACCTGAGGGTCCTTAACCTCTTGGAAGAATTTAACCCCTTCCTGACCAGGCCATTTTTTGTGATACAGCACTGGGTCGCTTTAACGGACAATTGCGTGGTCATGCAAAGTTATACCCAAACAACATTTATGTCTTTTTTTCCCACCACAATAGGCCTTTTGGTGGTATTTGATCACCTCTGCTGTCTATTTTTTGCGCTATAAACAAAAGACAATTTTGGAAAAAAAAACACAATATTTTTAACTTTTTGCTATAATATCCCAAATAAAAAATATCGCAATAAGCATATATTGAGTGGTGTGCGCAAAACGTTTTTTGGGACCATTGACATTTATACAGCGTTCAGATCTAAAAATAGACACAGATTACTGTGTAAATGTCACTGGCAGAAAAGGGGTTAACACCAGGGGGTGATCAAGGGGTTAAGTGTGATCCCTCATGTGTGTTTTAACTGGGGGGATAGGAGTGACTGGGGGAGGAGACAGATCGATGTTCCTACTTTGTAGGAACCTCCTCTGTTTCTCCCATAAGGGATTTGTGTGTTTACGCACAAAAATCTTTATTCCTGCTCCTGTGCACACGATCACATGTTTTTTTTTTTGCTTCACACCAAGCAATATAAAGTCTTCCAGACCTTATGATAGATCTTCCTAGTGACAGCTTTTCTAGCATTCACTAGGGTAGACACCACTGGTTCCGAGATGCCACGGTCCTTTAACACCCTGGCTTCAATAGCTATGCCGTCAAATTTAGAGAGACTATAAATTGGGGTGGAATATAGGACCTTGAGACAGTAGATCAGGGCGCTGGGGAAGCGTCCATGGCCCACCTATTATCAGTCTTACAATCTCTGGGAACCAGGGCCTTCTGGGCCAGGCTGGTGCCACCAGAGTGACTGGAACTCCCTCTCTCCAAATCCTGTGCAAAAAATGTGGAAGGAGAGAGATCGGAGGGAAAGCATAAACCAGGGAGTACTGGCTTCATGGAACTACCAGAGCATCTGCTCCGATTGCCAGAGGATATCTTATTCAGGACACAAATTGCTGTAGCTTGTTGTTGAAACTGGATGCCAGTAGGTCGGCCTCTGGCCACCCCTGTTGGCAAATTTCCTGGAACATGCTTGGGTGTAGGGACCATTCCCCCAGGCAGATCTGCTGGCGGCTGAGATAATCTGCCTTCTACTCCCAGGATATGGACTGCCAATAGAATTGGCACATGTTCCTCTGCCCAGGCTAGTATATGGTTCACCTCCTTCAGAGCTGAACTACTCCTGGTACCGTCTTGGTGGTTTATATAGGCCACTGCAGTGGCATTGTCAGACTGAACCCTGGTAGGGCAGTCCTGAATCTCCACTGTAGATGACAGTAGGGCTAGTCGTACTGCCCGTAATTCCAGGACGTTGATAAGCAGTATCTGTTCTGTCCTTGATCATTTTCCCTAGAGCTGTGAGCCCCTCTAGGGTTGCTCCCCAGCCTGAGAGACTGGCATCTGTAGTCAGTACGCTCCAAGTTACCAGGAGGAAGGATCTTCCCTTTCGCAGGTTCTGATCCTGGAACCATCAGTTTAGGCTTAAGCGTGCCCAAGGAGATGAGAACATTGGAAATCCAGGGCTTGTCCTCTCCTGTTTCAAGCCAACAAAATGTCTTGTTGTAGGGGTCTGGAATGGAACTGGACATAGGGCACTGCCTCGGAGGATACCATCCTCCCTAAAAGACTCATACAGAGCCGAATCGAGGGTTGTCTGGTGCCCCTCAGTTGGCAAGAATACTCTTGCTTGGACCGTATCTAGGATCAGACCTAAATACTTTAGATCTTGAGCTGGTTTCAAGGCTGACTTTGGTATTTCTGATTCAAGCTTAAGCTTTTCAAAATACTGAGCAGGAGATCGTCCAGATACCCAAGCGCCAGAATCCCTTGAGTCCTTAAAAGTACTGGTGCTAAGACCTTTGTGAACACCCAGGGAGCTGTAGAAACCTTGAATGGTAGAGCCATAAACAGAAAATTATGTTCCTCTAATGCAAATCGCAGGAACCTCTAATGAGGCAGAAAGATGGGTATGCGTAAATATGCGTCTTTTATAGCCATGGAGGCTTAACGTCTTCCATCTGGAGCGAGGCTACAACTGAGCGGACAGACTCCATCTGAAAGGACTGGATTAGTAGATACTGGTTCAGGTCTCTTAGGTCCAAAAATGGGCCTTGTAACCCTGTTTGGTTTTTAAACTGTGAAACCGATACAGGAACTTGTACAATCACTCCTTGATGCACTAAATGATGTAGTGCCTGAAGCAATAAGCCTCTATTTGGAGGATTTGAGGGAGCGCTGGATCTTAGAAACCTGAGAGGGAACATCCCGCAACTCCAGGTTGCAACCGCTGGATATAATCGAGGTGACCCACTCATCCTGAATTATTGTTCTCCAAAAGGTCCGCAAAGTGCAGCAGCCATACCCCACCTGATGGAGCGGGGGCATCTCCTCAAAAGGAGGGCTTGGTGCTGAGCTTAGAAGAATTTTGGACCCAGGGCTTTTTCCAGCCCTGGCCTTGCGGCTTGCCCCTGGCCCTAGTGCCCTGTTGGCAGCAGAACTGCCTTGGCACTGAGACATTTAAGGAAGCAGTCCCTGAAGTTTTAAACGAGGGACGTATGGTGCTTGGCTTCACGGGAAGTAGAGAACTCTTCCCTCTGGTGATCATTTGGACAAATATATCCGAAAGATTTCCTAATAAATGTTTCCCATGAAAAAAGGAAACCTGGCAGTAACTTTTCACAAGGAAGCTCGGCTGACCAGTACTTGGTGACCCACGGGACCCGGGTAAGGAGAAAAGGAACCACTGCAAGTGTCTGTTCGGAGCCTGCTCTGTGTCCCACAGCTGCCTTCTGGAAAGCACCGCGTGCTTGGTATATGCAGCTTAAATAAGCTGTCTGTGCGCCGGCACATTCTGTGCATCCGTGCGCATGTACATGTATGGTCCCGATGAACAGGCATGGCTGTATTCGCGTATGACATGAATCTTAATGCTCCCAGATAAAGGTTACTGTGCATGTGTGGCAAAGCCGTGTGCACCATCACTGCCAAACTGCCAAGCACAGCGGCACTCTTGTGAATGCACATGTGCCCTGGTGAACCAAGGCGAAAGGGTGCACAGACGTGTGCCATCATACAGGTAAAAAAAAGCCAGACAAGCAAAAAAAAAGGCACACCTTGCACCCACAGCTAGCCAAAAACTCCCCCATATGGTCACCGCACACAGGTGTCCAGCCTCTAGCTAGCTTGACCGATTGTTACTTTTACTGGGACAGCCCACAATAATAAAGGGGTTTCACTTACCTGTCCAGGCACAGGGCAGCTTAGAAACTAAGAGCTCAATCTTTACAGCGGGTTCCTGTCACTTTAGGACCTTCAAGGACTGGGTACCCATTTCATGTTTAGGTTCCCCCCCCTATTAGGGACCTGTACAGCACCCTGCAGAAATGCTTTAGCGCTGTGGTGTCCAGGATTCCACTTTGCAGGGTCCAGCATCCGGGGGCCACATTACAGGCAGAACCTTGCAGGATCCCGAGTCTTCTATGCGAGGCTCGGGCAACATTTATCCAAGCATACAAAACCTGTGTCAAATGGTCAATCCCTTGATTCATTGAAGAACCGTTTTTGGAACTAGAGACCTGGAGATCAGAGAGCTCAAACAAACCGTGCCATTCACCTTGCAGACACTGGTAAAAAAACTGAAGTGCTTCCTATGTGGGAGTGGTTATATAGGGAATCACTTACCGTCTAAAGACCTATAAGTCTACCAGTGTCCATTCACCTGGAGATGCAGTATAACCCAGCAGGTAATGAATATTAGCTCGACTCTGTGTCCCATGATGTATGAAAAAGAATGTCTTGTTATTTTTTTGTTAAAAACAAACATGTTATACTTACCTGCTCTGTGCAGTGGTTTTGCATAAAGCAGCCTAGATCCTCCTCTTCTTGGGTCCCCTGCTGGGACTTAATCGGGTACATGTCTACCTCCTTTTAGTAGCTTCCTCCCCACACTACTGGCTTGCAATGCAATTTAATACAGCGTGGGCACAATGTTTTTGTAAGTATAAAATGTACGTAGACTGATAGAAGATACACACCAAAGGGTTTTTGAATTCAGAAACTGGATACCTTCATTAACCTCAAGCATAATGAAAATAATGTTTCACATAGGCAGTAAACCGATCTTATAAGAGTGCTGATTGTTTACATTCAATTACACACAGTTACGAAAACTGTATATTAAATTGCAAACTGCAATCTCTCTCTAGTATAACAAGTGATTCAATTTGCAGATCAGTTATTGGTTAGCTGTGCTATATAAACAATATATATTCTATATACCTCAGCTTTTCATCCATATGTGGCATTACTGTAAATTTTTAGTATGAACAGCATATGTACAAATAGAATTACATTCTTATCAGATTATCTTGAGTTTTTAAAAAATGCACGCCTTTTGGAAAAAAATACCAGCTTGAGCGATCAGACATACAGGTGTTGATTTAATAAAGGCAAACAGGCTGTTCACTTTGCAAGGGAAATTGTACTGAGTAAATTGTGGTGAAACTTCACTTAGCAAAGACTCAATGGTGTAGGAAAATATATAAAAAAAAATGCATTTTGCTTGAATGTAATTGGACGATGAAAGCAAGGCTTCATCTCATTCACAAAGTACATCAACCCCACAAAGTGGTATGCCAGATGCTTTAAGGCCAAATGCATTGGAGATCTTGTTGGCTACTGTATGTCTGGAAAGCAATGGCTTCGTAGTCCTAAAACATTATCTAAATGTTTATTTGATAAAAAATATTTATTGATACTATTTTTCATTCTTATGTGTTCTATACTTAAAGTATGTAAACCGTATGTAAACTGCAATTGTGAACATCTGTTATTTTCTCCCATTTGGTATACACCAATACACTACTGAAAGCTATTGTGGACTCTGCAGTCTTATTTCAAGCAGTGTTATCACCCCTACTCATTTCCCATTGCTACTACAAAATACCTATTTCACTATGTAATGGAAATGAGGAGAGTGGGTATTGTCACTCTAGGACATTAAGTGCATTACTGGCAGGATCACCAAGTAAAAAAGAAACAATGCCTAAAAAAATAAGAATTTTGACATACCGGTACCTATAAATTCCATATCTTAGAGTAATATATATATATATATATATATATATATATATATATATATATATATATATATATATATTCTCTAGCCTGCCACCTTTATGTGACTGAACACTGTCAAAAGCTTTGCTGGGTGTGACCACCAGTGTATCACATAACGGGGGGGGGGGGGGGTGGTGTTAAGTTCCATTTTTTTTTTTAGCAGGCAATAAGGAGATTTAAAAAAAAAAAGTCGTTATCAACGGACCCCAAACAGTTTATAGCTCAAGCAGCCACCTTACAAACAAATTTCTCCACCCAAAAGAGATAGCCAAGTTGTTGTGTAGGCCCTATAAAAATAAGTAAAATGACCAGGCAGGGGAAGAAAGAATCGATATCTTAAAATAAAAAAATAAAAAAAGTGAAGGGAAGAGCAGTCAGGTTTAAAGGAAGATTTGGTTCAGAGCTGTAAATATGCCTAAAACAATCCGCTAAGAGGGAATGAAAATGTGCCATCTGCCAGGATGTGTGAGGGAAAATTTGAAACTCTTGTAATAGAGACGAGGAGCACCTAAGGAAGCAAGGAGAACCAGCTTCCAAGAGACCTGGCAACCAATATTAACAGCAGGAAGGGGAAGCCGCTCAGGTATGAGTATCTTCAAGGTATTCACTCCTCACAGAACTACAGGTGCAGGCAATGCACATACGAGGCAAAAACAAAAGAAAAACATTCTTTTGGACAGTCGCACTCCGAATAAAAAATTGGACTGATTAAACACTATACAGTGTAAAACGCGTCAGCTTTACCAGTGTGTTGTGCTTTGACTTGAAGTGCTGTTTTGGATTTTAAAATAAAGCGCATTTTTTATTTGGAGGGTGGCTGTCCAGAAGATTTTTTTCTTTTTGTTTTAACCAATATTAACAGGAGGAAAGGAAGCAAAAGCCGATCTTACTGCAGACAACAGAGGAGGATCAGTTTTTAAAAGAAACACCTAAAAAGGGCAGCCCTTGAGAACTAAAAAAGGAGGTTCTTCTTGTCAAGTGGTCCTTAAACCCTAGAGTGACCAAGAAGGTCACAGCAGGTGACACATGGAGTGCAAGAGCCAAGATAGGAAGAAAATATGCAAGGTCAAACTAAGGCCTACATTGTACTACAAGTTATACAATAAGAAGTACAGGACAAAAGCATGTGTAGGATGAGGAATCAGAACAAATCCAGCAATGGTGCTCCCTATATGCACACTAGGCAAAACTAACTAGCTGTCAACGAGTACAGTGAGGAAATTACATGCATTACATGTATTGCTCAAAGGAAAAAAGAAATGGGGGGATGGGATCCAACTCTGACTTCAGGATGTTGCTACCTAGGAAAAAATTGTAGAGCAGCAATTGGTTGGAGATTAGAGTTGAAAAAGGCAGGCAAATGCTAAACCACCTAAAGCACACCCTGGGACCTGAGGGGTTGTGACCTTTTCTTAAACCAAGCAAGACCGCAAATGAAGTTGGCTTGCTTTGGCCCGTAAACAACTGCAAAAAGTTGGAAATCCACAACCATGGAGGAGGTAGAGAAGTGGTCTGCAGTGCTTGAGACAGAGTCTGAGGGCTGAAAGCCATTGAGTAATGTGTAATAGCAGTAGGGAGTAGCAGGGGGTCCAAGTTACGGAACCAACTTATTTTTTATTTTTTTGAGCATGGATCAGGCATCAGGTGAGAATGTGGTGCTGAAATTGATGTCAGGAATAGACCTGGGCATTCAGACAATGAAAGGTTGAGGGGAAAAAACAAAGATGCAGGTCCAGCTGCAGGGGAATAGTGTGAGCAACGATCAGGCATATGATGCAAGAATTCAGGCACAAGAATCCTGTGGAATCCACTCTTCCATACCCCATGGGATCGTTCAAGGGGTAAGAAAGGGCCCAGTAATTTAGCAGGACAAAACATGGTAAAAAGGAAACAAGATTATATTTGCAACATTAGAATGACCTGGATGCATGAACAGAATGAGTATAACCCATCTCACTAACCAGGAAAAGAATCACTTATCTGAGACACCTAGCAGAAGGTCTACAGGAAATTGGACAGAGGCCTAACTATAAAATATACAAAAGACAGGGTCAGAGGAGTTCTAAACTCCTCTGAACATAATCAAGGGGAGAAGAAGCAGAGCAGCATTTGTGGCAAATGGCCCCCGCTGATCCCAGAAGTGACAATATCTGCTAGAGTAGAGCAGACAAAGTCTTAGTGAATTCTGCATTTGTCAGGCCACATGGCACTCATCTGTGAGTGAGCCCAAGTAAGGAGACTGGAGCAGTGTCGGTGGTAGACGTTTTGTTCCAACACCTGTGGCTGACTCTCCTCTGTCTGTTCCACGCGTTTCCTTTCCCAAGTACCTGTAACTTTCCACTGCTAAGTGAGGGGTCTTCCTCTGTAAGAATTTGCAATACCTATGTGAGAACAAACATCCAATGGCTGTGTTCAATGGCTAAATGACTAGCTTGTACTGTTGGCCGAAAATGTCTTCCAAAAGTATGCAGTTTCAAATCAAGTCATTAGCTGCAGAGGAACTTCTGTCAGGGAGGTGAAAAAAGGCCACCAAAAATGTCAAAAGGTAAACAACAACATTACCTATAAGGCTGAATAGCGAGAGAATAAAAGTAAGGGAAAACACGAGTAGAATCATCCCCAACACGTGTGCTTAAAAAAACGCTTGTGTGCACGGGACTGCTGTATGTCTTGTATGACTACAGGGAAACCCTATCTTACCTTGTGCATGTTGCTGCTCCAGTTTCAGGGTCTAGGCCTACCTGTCATGGTGGGCATACCTATGTATGAGTCCTCAGGGTCTATGGGTCAAAATAATAGACCATGGCCCTCGCCCTGGCCCGCTATAAGATCCTGCCGCTAACTCATTGCACTTATGTGCCAATATGAGCGCCAAATGCAGGATACAGTGTCTAAATCAAACATAGGCCAGCCCCACTGGGTATAGTTCCCAAGGTGTACTCAAGGATAACAGAAGTAGAAGTTGCTAGGTTCACAGCCATAAATGCAATATGCAGTAAGATCTTGAAAAAAAAGTCAGACAAAAAGGTAAAATAAATCTGATAAAGATTAGCAGGAAATTCTCCCAGAGAAGGCACTCAACCAATAGCAAAGAACTGAAGCCTCACAGAGTTTGGGAAACCAATCTAAGCTTGCCAGTGTCCAATTACCTAAAAGTAGCATCATATAACCCTGGGTCTCTGAATCAAATTGTGTGTTATGTACCATACAATAAATACACACACACACATACATACACACAAGCACACTTTTCCATTAAATGTATTAGATTATAAAAATTGGGTTTAAATACACTTTAATATTCACTCAGTTCACCCATATTGCATTCCTATATAAGTAACAGTTGTGCCAAGAACTAATACGTTCAGGAGAATTTGGAAAGAAAAATGTATGCAGCTTAGGCATAAGACATGAATAAAATCCATTTCACCAGTGAGAAACACTAAGTTCCACCTTTTAGCACTAATTAGAAATGAGTAGGTGGAGAAAAAATGGTGGTAGATAAACTGTCACACGTACTTCTTTTAAAACAGAACTGATCCTATAGTACTTACCCACAATATGGAGAATTAGCCGTTTTCTAAATACGAACACCTACAAATAGCACTGCCCCAAATTAAACACCACCATGTGCAGTGTCCTAATAATTATTTAACACCAATGCCCAAGCAGACAGGTTTTACAAAACAATTTTTTTTGTACAGATAAGTTAGTTAGGAGTGGGAAACCATGACCCGTAGACATACAGCGTGCAACAAAAAGTGTTAGTGACTTATGAGACATTCAGTAGGTTATCCCTCTAAAAATAAATAAAGCAACATTAACCAATGACAGCCTTATATTAAGTACTGTCTCTCCTCTCTTGCCAGAGTGGAGTCCTCACTTAACAGTGGCTGGTTAATTTTTCTCAACAGATCAAAGTCTTACCAAGGAAGGAATAATATTAGAGATAAATGCAATGATAAAAATGTTCAATCTTTGGTGGGCTGGTTAGCAAAGGGTGGTTAACAGCTTTCTTTATAGAATGAAGTTTGCAAGACAGCTGCATAACTGGCCTATAAAAGTATTTATCAGCCTTGTGATCCAAGTGCTGTACTTATTTTTAAAGGGATACTGCATCTTATGTTAAGTGTTAAAAACCAAATAAAATAGGTGGCCATTTTTTACTTACAGGTAGTAGGAGTAAGAATAGTAGCTCCTCCTGGTAGGCAAATCACAAACAGTGAGGAAAGAGAAGCAATGGTGAATGAAAAAAGCATGAATCATTCACATTCAACAAAAGCAGCACAATAAAAAAATAAATGAAAAAAAAAAAAAAAAACACAATGAGATTTTAAAATATATATTATATATGTGTAGTATCATCATATAAATGTCACGTGTTAGCATTTAAATGCTTTCATGCACTAAATATACATTGCCATGCAATTCAACAAAAATTTATGTTAGCTGCAAAACAATGTGTATACATAAGTAAGATGACTTCTTGGAAAAAAGAAAAAAAAAAGACCACTTGAGGAAATTACATGCCAACAGTTAAATCTTTGTAAACTAAAAAATAAAATATATATAAAATGAAAACACAGATAGAAATGAACATTTAAATGGTATATGTGTTTGAGGCACACAGTTAATCCCTGAATTTGAGTGCATAGACATTTGCTGTACACTGAAGTTGGTCAATAGTAACGCATACAAACAACCACCAGGACCCAAAGGTCACAAATTATACTAACCCCTAATATCTAAATTAGTATACACCAAAGCATTTTAGGGTGGCTAACGTGAAAATTAATGCTGAACAAGTTGTAACAATGAGATCTACTAGTTAATAAACACATACTACATGGATGCAATAAGCGGGTCACTATTCGTGAGTGAACAGCTGAGGGAGTATTTATCTTGCTAAAATATGTCACATAAGAACAAAAAATTGTATCTCAAGGCACAACCTTTTTTTTTTTTTAGTTTGCGTAGCGGGGGTTGGAACAATATGTAAGGGAACATCTTTCAAAATGGGAATTGTCAGCACATTTGGAGATTTCCTCTAACTTCATGCGGTCTCTCAGCAAAAAAAAATAAAAAATAACCTGGCAGAAGTTCTAACCCTCCCTACGCTATCCTTAAAACAAAAGAAGAGAAAAAAGTTGGGCTTATACATACAATTTACACACACACTTTGAAGCAGCACATGGTATACATACTGTACACCAAAATCCATTTGAATGGCACCCCAATGCACCTTGCAAACTATTTCATTCCAGGACAGAGCAATGTGCACCAATGTACTAGAACATATGTTGTGGTTCAGTGTGCTGTCCAAAAATAAAATTCAAGGCCCATGCAACATTTTTTAGCAGTGCAAAGCATTGTCGCTCATTGTGCTGTAGCGCATGTCCAACTGCAAAGTGTACTGAGGTGGCATTCAAATGAATGGCACCACATTGCAACTATGCATCTAACATGATAAACAGACAATGGTGTGAGCGAACCCCTAGAGCTTTGCGGTGCATTAACATGCATTACAGTAGGTTGTAAGTTAGCATGCATTGTGTTAAGGCAGCCCATTAAAATGAATAGACTTCCTTTGCACCCAAAAATCAGACCTGGCTCTTTTTTGTGCATTGCAGTGAGCTGCAACAGATATGTTGAGGTGCCATTCAAAATAAAAAGCACCTCAAAGAAAAAACATATATCACATGCAATAGTACACATTGCATTACCACAATGCATGTGTGTAAATTGACCCAAAAGGTCCTAATGAATAATGTCCAACAAAAGCAAAGGGTTTAGTAGCTGATGCCATCTTAGATAAAAGTGCAATTATGTTTTATTAATCAGATTTATTGTATACTGCTGTATACTATACTGTATACAGTATATTTTTCTGTAATCTGGATGCCCTATTTAAAAGCCTAATGCCCAGATAATCATTATTCTGTATCTGAACCTTTCAAAATAAGAGGTCAGTCTGCTATAAGGCTAGGTTCACACTTATGCGGGTGCTGGCCAGGGTGTAAATCGCACTTGCTCTTGCGACCACCCACAGCCAAAATGCACTGCTCTTTTCCAATAATTCATATATTCATTCTATTAGCACCATGCATTCTATATGGCACCCACCTACGCATCTGAAAACGCAGCTCGTTTCCGTGTCGGCAAAATCGCATATAGTTTAAAATCACCTTGCAAATTCCCTGTGGCTGCATTTTGAAAAAAAGGTTCAGGGACCTTTTTTCTGTTTCCTGCAAGTACAGAAGCCCATTCAAGTGAATGAGCTGCTGTGACCATGCAAACGTGGGACGCACTGAACACATAGGTGTGAACCTAGAGTAAGGGCTCATCTTTATTTCCAAGTATATTGCAGTCTAAACTACACATCAAAGCACGAGGGGACAATTGCAATCACACCATACTGTTAAATGTCTGATCAATTTTAGAGAAAACAATTTTAAAATCTGGTAGTACAATATTAACTACTGTTTCCAAGATAGTTCAACTGCTGTTGCTCATTCCCTGTAGTTGCTCTTTAAAGCAACCTGAGAGAACACTGAGCTGCACATATAAAACTCCTAAAATGCCAGATATATGATGTTGGGTACTCTTTTCCCCACTAAACACAAAAAAAAAAAAAAAAAAAAAGCGGAAACATGATATATATGAGCAATAATCATATTCAGAAATTTCATTTATTTTAAGATGCAATAAATCAAGTTTGCCTCTTAAGGAATTTTCAGCATTCACAGGGATATATTTCTTTTACCAGTCAGGAAAGTTTTGGATACAATTCAAGAAGTATGTGCAATTTAGAAGAACAGAAAAAGCATCATATGCTATATCTGTACATCTGTATGGATATGGGGGATCTGTAGCCTACAATGTTTCACCCCATGGTCTTTCAGGAGATGTAAATTGTCACTAAAAACCCTGCATTTTTCAACAGTCCAAAAACAAGACTCAGACATTAAGTAGTAGTTGCCATTATGTCCCGAGGTAAAGCATTTCAGGGATAATGGACATTGTATTGATAGTACACAAATTCTGCAGGGTCCCTCATGCATGTTAATGCTTCAGAGGGGAGTTGATATAGTGAAAATACAGCTTCCGTATGCCTGCCCTTCTCCATAGCACACATGAAACAGCATAAATATGTGGTAAACATGTGACATTACAAGCTCCTCTTTGTTGTTCTAAGTACTAGTCCATCTTTGCAGGTACAGCGTCACCTTGGAAAAGTACTGTTCCACCATAATATACACTAGGGGTGTCTTAAAACTGGGTTTAATATACATAAATATTTTAACAATCATTAATCTGGCAAGAAAATATTATAATTAATTTCACCTAGGTATGGCAGGTAGCCAAATACCTTACAAGAACATATGCTTGGCATGGGCCTAATGTTCTGGGGGACTCCAAAAAACTGCATGCATTTTAAGTGCAACTTAAAAATGGCCTATTATAAACAGTACATGGTTGCCCCACTGACACAAAGTCTTGGGAATAAAAGTATAGTCCAGTCCATTCTTACTCACATGGCTGTATGATGTGCCATGAGTATCATAAGCAAATGTTTACAAAGCCCTAGTGCTAGTATACAGTTAGAATTTAGGATATACATATCTGAAAAGCTATACATCTACATAATATCAAGATATATACAAAAAAAAAAAAAAAAAAAAAAACACAACACAAAATGACTGTATAATGAAGAACATTGATAAAAATGACAAACTAAAAAAATATATATATGGTTAAATATGTAGTATCCCTTTAATTTGAAAGGAAGGTCTGCATCAGTTAAGAATGAAACCAGCCAACATCTACAGCAACACATAAAAAGCCATTTTTGACAGCAACACTTCACATCACAAAATGTTTATGAAACCAGAAAATTCTAGAAAGTGGAAAACATGCTAACAGCTCAGTAAACCAAATATTGGGTTAATAATAGAGGAATAAATATTAAAGTAAACTTTAATATGAACAAAATATTATAAAGCTCCACAATCTGACAACAATTGTATCTAGTGATCCAGCCAGTGAGAGCCTTCAAACCGACTTCCAGGCATAGGTTGACAATACTCAAAGAGTGTCCCTAAACATCATTGCCACTCTATAATCCAACCCTGAAAACTGCAAGCTGAAGTACACCAAAAAGGCACATACCAACCTACACAAACAGGTGTGAAACAGCTGCACATTCTCCACTATGCATACCAGAATTTGGATTCCTTTGCAAGTATTAAGTATTCAATATACATTTCTACGATTCTTACCCAAGAGTTATGGCGCGTACACACGTTTTTCAGGTTGTAAAATTTTTTTTTTTTTTTTTTTAATGTCATTAAAAATGATCGTGTGTTTTGGGAGGCTGAGCTGGACACAGTAATAGATGATGCTGCTTGGGATCGAGTGCATCTTTATATTCATAAGGGCTCCTTAAATGTCCACACGCAGGAGAACGCTTACAAAATCAAAACAAGGTGGTACAGGACTCCGGAAATACTGCATAAATTTATCCCGACAGTCTCAAACCAGTGCTGGAGATGTGAGCAGGATCTGGGCTCTCTCCTCCACATCTGGTGGACATGCCCACTGATTCAGTCGTACTGGAGAAAAGTCCATGAAGTGGCAACTGAAATAACTTCACTTCCTCTGGAATTCACGCCAGCGCAATACCTCCTACACCTATCCAAGATCTCCAGTAAAAAATATTATAGATCATTAGCTATGCATTTGATCAATGCCGCCAGGCTGTGTCTACCTGCACACTGGAAGTCTAAGTCACCCCCTTCCATAAAAGAATGGCTGGCGCGGGTTGACCAGATAGCAATGATGGAGGAGCTGATTTGCACCGCGCAGGACAGAATAGCTTGCTTTTCGGCGACATGGACGCCCTGGCTTGACTACCGGAAATCGCAAAGTTACCAGGACTTGACCCGAGACAACCCTTGATGAATACGTGATAGGTTGCTATACCTTTCATGAGACCTACACTCTACTGGGGAGGGCAGTTGGTGGTGTTCCCACCCCCTCTCCACATCCTCCACTTACAGTGCCCCCATCATCTGCTCCATCCCCCTCCCCCTCCCTCAACCACACTCCATCTTTCCTTTTTCTTTTTTCCTTTTCTTCTCTCTCCGCTCTTTGACCATTGTCTATCCTGTCTTTCTTTTTTCTTCTCCCTTTTCACTTTTTGTTTTCTGATTTCTCTTTTTTTTTTATTTCTTTTTATTTTTTATTTTTTCTTATTTTAGTCTTTTAGTTCTAGTTCTCACACGAACCCTGGAAGTGTGGACTGACATAGAGGTCGGTCACATCCTCTAATCCTTCTTTAGCTCATAGTACCTTTAGAAGCAACTTTAAATATTATGTTTCTTCTATGGTTCCCCTCACAACGTAACTCAGGCAGGCCTGTTATACACTGCCACATATTTTTTTAACAATACTACCCCAGACGTTGATACGTGTATGTGAGGCCGCCTGATAACCACCACATGGAGACGGCGTTCATTGGATCTACTCCTCTTTTATCTTTTTTTGTTTTCTTGTGAATGCAAAACTCTGTGTATATTGCTAACTGGAATCTTTTGCCTAGCACTTGGTTATATGTATGCTGGTACTACTTGTATTACCTTTGAAAACTTTCAATAAAAATTTATTTGTGGAAAAAAAAAATGATCGTGTGTGGGCTCCAGAGCATTTTCCACGATGTAAAAAATGGGCATTAAAAATTTCCAACATGCTCTAATTTTTCACGTCATTTTTAACGTCGTAAAAAATTGTCGTGTGTGGGCTTTAACGACGTGAAAAAAAATGCGCATTCTCAGAAGCAAGTTATGAGACGGGAGCGCTCGTTCTGGTAAAACTAGCGTTCGTAATGGAGGTAGCACATTCATCGTGCTGTAACAGACTGAAAAGCACAAAGACTGAAAAGAGCGAATCAGCAAAAGCAGCCCCAAGGGTGGCGCCATCCGCATGGAACTTCCCCTTTATAGTGCCGTCGTACATGTTGTACGTCACTGCGCTTTGCTAGAGCATTTTTTTTCCCACGATCGTGTGTAGGCAAGGCCATTTTAATGATCAGGTTGAAAAAAATAAATTCTAGACCATTAAAAACTTTATTTTTTACAACCCGAAAAACGGGTTGTGTGTACGCGGCATAATGCTTAAAAAAAGTTGTTTTCAAGTTACTCCTCACCCCAGTATAAAAAAAAAAAATTGGTTGGTTAAGATCATATTTTTCCTACTAGTACATTTAATACCATATCTGCAATGCACAAGCACAAAAACTAATGTTTACCAAGAACTGCTTAAATGCACAAAGTAAAATCAAAAAGTTCTCACAATGAAAAAAATAAAAAAAATATCTTAATCCTAAATCATTGGGGAACTATGGAGGTGGAAAAAATCTGCTGCATAAAAGTTGTCTCTAATGATGATTATTTTAGGTTTGGATTGCTGCGGTTTCTTTTAAGTTATACACTCAAAAATGAATGGACACATAGGGGTTGATTCACTAAAGGCAAATAGTCTGTGCACTGCAAGTGCACATGCAAGCACACTGCAAGTGCAGTTGCTTTAGGTCTGAAGGTAACGAGAAAAGGAAAAAATAAAAAATAAAACATGTTTTGCTTGCTCATGATTGGATGATAGAAATCAGCACAGCTTTCCCTCAGATCTAGCACAACTGCACCTGAACTGCACAGTATATTTGCCTTCAGTAAATCAATCTCATAGGGTCAATGCCTGTCAACAGGTACCAACATTCCAAAACTTCAATACCACATTGCACGTAATTAAAGGGACCAAGCTAGCCCAAACAAACCATTTGCTTTACCAATTGCTGTCAGCACCGTCTAAACTGTATGTAGCATCAGTTACATACAATATACAGCACCATGTTCTGTCAGCAGTACTGGGACTTCCAGCCTGCTGTCAGAACAAAACCGAGTCAGTCTCATCAAATTACAGGAAGCCTTTTAACAATGGATACAAGACTTCCTCTGGATGTTTGCAGTGGAAAGGCACGCAGATGACGTCACAACAATGAACAGCCTCACTGGCCAATATGATTACGGAGGAGGCAGGGAACTGCAGGAAAGCTTAAAAGCGGAGCTCCACCTAAAAATGGAGCTTCCAATTTTCGGAACCCTCCCCCTCTCCGGTGTCACATTTGGCACCTTTCAGGGGGAGGGGGGTGCAGATACCTTTCTAAGATAGGTATTTGCACCCACTTCCGGGAACAACTCGTGCGGCAGACACGCCCCTACCCGTATCCCCGCTGTCTCCTGTGAAATGCACTGTTCCCAGGAGAGAGCGGGGACCGGTGATAGCGCACTACTCGTGCATGCACAGTAGGGAACCGGGTAGTGAAGCCGAAACGCTTCACTTCCCGATTCCCTAACCAAGGATGGCGGCGGGAGAAGCCGATGGACGAGTGATTGCTCGTCCTCGGCTGAAGACATCGTGGGCGGCTGGACAATTAAGTGTCCATTTTTTAAAAGTCAGCAGCTGCAGTATTTGTAGCTGCTGGCTAAAAATCGGCGGAACCTCAAAGTGAGTGAGTGAGAAACTTATATAGCGCAACACATGCGAACTGAATCGCCTCTGGGCGCCTCACAATATGTTAAAAGTTTAAGGAGGTTGCTGGAGCCATGATTTTTTTTCCTTCTCTCCATGACAGTTATGTTTTTTAACCCATCCATTTCGCCCAAGTTCTTATACAGCAACTTTCTCCCCTCTTTGTTTCAACCACTTAAGCTAGTCCAATTTCAGTCCATATATCAATCCAAGCGTGCTTTCAATCTAGTGCAATAAACCACCAAATGCTAAAGACATGTACAAGTAGGAACCTCCACCAGGAAAACCCCTTTTGGATAATCTCTCACCTCAATAGACCAACCCTCACAACAAAAGTCAAAATGTGCCTCTATATAATCAGTGGGATACAGGCTTAATCAGCTGGACTTGCGCCTCACTTTCCTTCTCGAAGCTCCAGCACTCACAGACAGCTCAGGTGGTGGGATGACCAATCGGTATGATTTATTGCTCAAAAAGACAAAGGTCGACATAGTGCTTAAAATGGTTGTTAAGCCACTCTAACATATTTATACTATCTGCGCTGTCTCCCAATCCTGCGTCCCCCTGTGTGTGCATTTTATAAAAAAAATGCAGTATATAACCAATTTCAGAGTGCTGCTCAGGACTAGTGTGACCAGCCGGCTCTCACCACTCTGACAGCTGCAAAGGGTGGGGCCTGAGATTCCCCCACTGATGTCAGGTGGGAGGAGAGAGCCTGGCCGGTCACAAGCGCACCGAGCAGCACTCTAAAATTAAGTATATACTGGATTTGTTTATAAAATCACACACAGGGGAACACAGGATTAAGAGACAGTGCGGATAGTATAACGATGTAGATGTTATTCCAGCAGCAGGAGGGGGGCACTGTCACTAGCTGACAGGGAGGGGATGGGGAGAGGACAGGAGAGACAGAGGATGACAAAGGCACTTAAACTGCCCACAGTGTCGAGGCTAAGCAGCCATGATATATTGTGGTCAGTTAACAGAGGAGAGGGCATAGACAGGCAGGATCAGCCAGGTATTTCAGGTGATAGAAAGGGTCAAATTAGACAGCACAAGCACTGTACTGAATAGCATGCTTTAAAGTGGTTGTAAACCCTCAAAATAAAAAAAAACAACCTGCAAGACAAAGGCATAATAAGCTGGTATAGCACAGTTCCGTCCCGTGACATCACTTTTGGGTATTGCGGGCTCCGGCGCTGTGATTGGTCGAAATAGTGATGTCACTCCCACACATGCGCGCGGGAGACGCCAATAATGGCACACTAGCTGAAGCAACGCACTGAAACATGTCATTGTTTCAGTGCACAGTTGTCGATGACGTCAGTACTTGCCGATACAGGAGATAGCTCCTAAACTGTACAGGTTTAAGAGATATCCGGGGTAGCTTATTATTATTGTAAGGGTTTACAACCACTTTAAAAAGGGACAGGAGCCATTTTTTTAAGGGTAATAACGCTTTAATATTCTATTAATAAAAATTAATAAAAATTTATCAAAAAAAGACAAGATGCAGATTATCACTTTAAGATTCCATTCCTCAATGTTGCTTGGGTGGATGGCTGTATTAACAAAGCTGACCGTCTTTTTTTTATTTAATAAAATATCACAGCTTTTCCACCACCTGATTTGTCTGGTGGAGGTTTCCACTCTGTAGCCTTTGTTGAGAGCATGCCGAGGAGGCTAAAGTCTCGTACACAAGATCAGATTTTTGGACGATCATTCTTCCGTTTTTGTTGCATGCTAGTTTCATGTTCAAAGTGAAAAGGTTACTAACCATACAAAAATTCTTGTACGACAGAATTCAACTTCAGAAGTGATGTTGAGTTCACGTAGGACAAATTTTGCACATCCAGCTTTTGTTGGACGAAAAAACGTAATAGGCCGTTGAAAGCACCACACCAACGATCCAAAAATTGGCAGATCGTTCGGACAAAATTTTACTTCCGATTTTTATATTGTGTGTACGGTGCCTTAAGTTTCAACATGCAATGGCACAATGTAGATTATAAGAAACCACTCTCGTAAAGGAAGCTGTGCAAAACTGCTGTAAGAAAGGACCTTGGTAAATACAGCTACAGGTATTGAATATGTTTTTTTTTCTTTGCAACTTGTGTTTAGTTTCACTTTAAAAGGTTTATAGAAAAACTGCGGTATTACACAATACCGGATATATGCTTAAAAAACAAATTGGCTAGTGCTACTTGAATGCATTCTATCTTCTTGTTACCAATGACAACTTGAAATCAACTAATTAATTCTATGCCTGACTTGCTAAGTAGGGGTATTACAGCCATTGCACTCGGCTTCTTATGTTCAGTGTACACAAAAACACTTCATTTGAGACTAATGACCAATTAGCAACCTAAATGAACTTCTCCAGTGTCAAGTAGGAATGTAATTACATGCTTTTCTGAGACCAGTGCCTATTTTCTTTAACGCAAGAACAATACTGTAAAAAAAAAAAAAACATGAATTTTTAATGGTGTAAAATTAGGAAATACATTTAAGGACTTGTTCATGTGTATAGTACTGTATTAGGGCAAAACTTTGGTGGCAATTTAGAAGTTATAGAAGCACTTTAAGATTGAGGAGGCATCTCAAATGACAACTAAGCAAAAAACAAGTTTTTCATGATGGTGCATGCATGCCAAGTAATGCATACGAGTACTATACTGCTATTCATTACCTTTTACAGAGATTATAGTATTCAAACTATTTGAGGGGATGATAAAAGTATGCAGAAGGTTCGGTGACTCCATGGGAGGATTTGTCTCAGTGCGGCTGGCGCGCGGAGTTGCCTCTCGCTCTGGCTTCCGGTCGCAGCCCGTGGTATGTTTGGGACCATCCCCATGGTTACTGCGTCTATTTCTAGATGTTTGGAATAAAAATACAGTCTACACTGAGATTGTGTTTTATTTTTGTTTTTTACATCTGATCGGATGATTTACCACTTTGCTGGATTCATCTGTACCATCTTTCCCATGGTGAGACCAAGCTGATTTGACCACTAGTTATGCAAATGGTCCATCCCATCTGGTAAGGAAGCATTTCTCTTGTTGGTGGAGGAAACATCACTTCGTTTGAAGAGTTTTTCTGTATCACTGGATGTTATCTTCAGTCACTTATACATGGACTTTTATTGCGCTGCACTTATCTAAATTTTTTTCATTTGCAATTTTTGAGGCATTTGTGATTACCTCGTTTTGTGTTCAGCCTGCCATTTCTTTAGCTTAATTGTATTGTTTGTGTACTGATTGCTGATTTTCGATAAGGGACCACATCGATGAATTTGCTGCTGAAAACAGTATCATTAGTAGTAATCATCAGTGATTCATGAAGGGTTGTTCTTGCCAAACCAATGTGTTGACATACAAAGAAGTGAGCTGCCATCTAGATAAAGATGTGGATGTGGTGCATCTGGGTTTTGCAAAAGCATTTGATACAGTCCCACAGACGCTTATTCTACAAACTGAGGTCTGTATTCATGGGCCATATGGCTTGTTCTTGAATAGAAAACTGGCTACAGTGGTGCGTCCAAAGGGTGGCTATAAATAACATAGACTCTGGTCTGGAGTGGTAAGTGGGGCATCACAAGGCTCTGTCATGGGACCAATTTGGTTTAATTTATTTATAAATGATACAGAGGTTGGTATAAATAGCTCAATCTCCGTGTTCGCCAATGACACAAAAATAAGTAAAACTACATGGCAAATGAGGTTTAATACTAAAAAATGTAACGTAATGCACCTGGGGGTTAAAAATATAAACGTGAGTTACTCACTAGGGGGAGAACCTCCAGGGGAGAATCCAGGATGGAGAAAGGCCTGGTTCGAGTAAGACAGATTAAGCAATAGCATGAAAAGCCAGCAGATTATTAGCATGCATTAAAAAGGGAATTTACACAATCGATAAAACAATAATCCTGCCCCTTAATAAAACTTGGGTTTATAAAAATCTGGAGTATCCCGTCCAGTTCTGGTCACCAATCCTCGAGAAGTGCTGAAACTGCTGAAAGAGTCCAGAAAAGGGCAACAAAATGAATAAGGGGACTGGAGGACATCATTTATGAGGAACGACTACAAGGGTATTCTCCCTGGAGAAGAGGCGCTTAAGAGGAGATATGATTGTGATATACAAATATCTCAATGGTTATCCCAGTGTAGGTAGGAAATTATTCAGTCATAGGGAGTTTAGAAAGACACAAGGCCACACAATGAGCTTGGAGCAAAAGCAGTTTAACCTTAAGATGCATAGGTTTTTTTTTTGTGAGAACCCTCTGCAGGGGCTGAATCACAAGCGCACCCTGTCTAGGACACTTTGGGAGTAGAAATAAACACCTTGTCCCCCCCGACCCTCCTCTAGTGGGTACTGCGCTCGATTTAGCAAGGCTTCCGGGCCTGTAGAGGATCTCCCTTTGTGTGAGATGTATACTCTGTGTGAGCTACATTTGAGTATATAGAATGTAACATCTGGGAAGGTGGCTGTACCAGTTCTGAGGCTTATGTGAGTGTTCTGCGCTTGAGAACTACTTTCAGGGTGTTGTGTACTAAGGAATATTGCTTAGGCTCCACTCAGTGAGTTATGTGTATGGATGTTGTGCTGTAAAGCAACTGTGCTTACAATAAATATACTGAACCATTATTGATTTGTACATTAAAGCATTGAAAGGCCTATTGGACTGGGCATTCCTTTACTCTGGATGAAGGGTCTATGGCTGAGAATGTAGAGAAGGGCGGCTTGAGGCCAAGGAAAGTGTGACAAAATATGAGAGCAACTGAAAAAAAAAAAAAAAAAACAGGTGACTATTCCATCCAAGAAGAAGAGGAGCAAGACCTGGGGCTAACATGGTGTCAACTCCTGTCCAATCCAGGTCCCTTACAAAATAAAAAAAGAAAGCTCCACATGACCACAGCAGCCTGTGTGTGCCAGAGAGGCATTGAAAAAAAAAAAGAATCCCCACCCCCTTTTCCCTTGTTATAATTGTTGTTATAATTAAGATAAAACTTGAAGCTGCTGATCTGAAGGTTCTCTGATTTTGGTGAAAACATCCATTTGTACATTTCTAAAAGTACAATGTGTAAAAAAAAAAAAAAAAAGTTAAACAATATTTGAAAAAAATATTGTCAATAGCAATTTCATAGCAGTTCTTTTCAAAGAGATTATTTGTGAAATATTTTTTCAGTGCCATGAAATGCCATTCCCAGCAAAATGATAATTCTTTATAAATCTTCACAAAATCATAGTACACCTTCTTGAAAAAGTGGTTATGAGTGATCTACAGGACAACATCATTGCAAACAATATGTAGGATATGGATTTGTAAGAAAATATACAAATACACATATGTTAATATGTATATTTGTCTCCATCCACTGAGTGAAAACATGTTTTTTATGGGTAATGTATATACATTGTTTCAGCGCATGTAAAGACACTGATATTGATCAGTGGTTAAGGAAAATGCTTCTGTGTAAACATATGGTTGAGTTGGAGAAGGCTTAAAGCGGAGGTTCACCCAAAAATCCACTTTTTGACATTAGCTGTAGCATACTTGTACTTATCGTTATATGGGCCCTTGTTTTCCAGCTCCGAGCGGGGAATGGGCGTTTCTAAGCGAAGAGGAGTTGATTGACGGCTGTTAAGGCGCGTCTTGGCCTCTGTTTAATCTTCAACTGCCATGATGCTGCACATGTGATCAGTTATGACACCAGCCATTGGATGGTTTGACAGTTTGGTTGAGAGCACAACCAATGTGACAGTTAGCAATCCGGGCATGCCAGGAATGTAACTGCTTTTTCAAACTGTTAAATTGATGGGTTTACTTCCGCTTTAAGGATGCTGGAAAGTTCATTTTGAGGGTGAACCTCCGCTTTAATGACATAACGAAACTGGTTGTGCCTTCAATAATAACAGACAGTACAAAATATCCATATATTTAAAGACACCTTCAACATAAGACATTATATATATATATATATATATATATATATATATATATATATATATATATATATATATATATATATATAATTACACAAAATACACACACACACAATCCAGAGGTTTGATTTTGTACTACAGAAGGCAGAGTGGCAAGATATGTGTCCTAAACCTGGCAAGATCTACCAAATCTACACAAGTCACCAAATACTTGAAAGAAACATCTATGGTACCATGTTCTTTCCTTTTTACTATAGCAGGCCAATGTCCATTCACACAAATATTTCCCAACAATGTCCAAGGTGTCCCAAAAGGGTAGTTGGCGCGTGAGATGGCCATTCATTGTTTTTAAGAATGATCACCACATTCTCATACTGTCCAAACATAACAAACAATTAAACAGATGCATGTCATATCTCAGGGAAACAAAGAGGATCCACAAATACAGATAGGTCATGTGGTACCCCATACACTAAAAGCTGGTGACCTAGCTACAATTGGCCAAATAAGGAGACAGTCACCACAACAGGCCCCTAACTACCTTTACTAAAAGTTAATATGGACAAGAAAATATAATCCAAGGTAGTTATGTAAATATAAACAGTACAGGTTTTGTTTCCTAGTCTTGTGATAGTGTCCCTATAAAACATACCTATAAGCCTTCCCAAAGCGTGAGTCAACAATACTTAAGCAGCCAAAAAAACTTAACTTTAATTTGTCTCTAGAAGTTAGCCAGCCTGATTTATTGTGAGCTTCGAATAAAGCTTGTATAAATGTTTCTCTCCACCGCGAGCAGACAAGTATAATTTTACAGGTCAGTGCAACTGCAACCAATAGTGAGGCTTTAGCAGTTATCAGTGGATGTTGATGGGCTAATTCACCTTGTGGCTTTTTATGTGTCCATTAAGGAGTGGGATTTCCCCAACCTTAATTCCCCCATTTCTACTATATTTACTGTAATAAAAAGGGAGTCCAGCAGTAGGGGAGTTAAGGTAAGCCATTCACAGCCCAATTCCTCATGTTTAGCCAGCAGACTGAATCCAAGATGACCAAACAAAACCAAAGAACCCGCTTCTGTCTGAATACCAGTGACTGCATCTGATAGGATGCAGTCATCGTTCAGGCAATGATTTCTCACCTGGCTCAGTGGAATAAGTCAAAATTTTGACCCTCTATTTCTAGCTTGAGGTACAGAGATTTTGCTAGGTCCTAAAGCATAAAAAAAGCCAGTAGGCAATTCAAACAGCTGCCATGCGCCCAAAAGTAAAGATCAGTTTTGGATGGACCGATGCTTTAATTTGATCTCCTCATAAAGCATTTTGTGAGTGAATGGTTACTTATCAACCACATTAGCAAACAACAGAAAGCACTGTGTAAAAACTGAAAATAATACATGAAAGCACATGAGTAGCTGGCTTGCAGACAACACTTGGAGCATACCTAAGGCTTCTAATGCAGAAGTTCCTTCGCCATGTAATATATCTCCAGGAGATAATAGTAAAAAGGCAATAATTAATCCAATCAGAAAACATTACAGCATGACTGCAACATATTTCCACAATAACATTACTACATGTTCATACAAAATACAAATCATTTCTGTTATACAGAAGACATGTACTAGTACATTTCTACAGTTAACATTACTACAGTGACATTGCAGATATTAACATACCAATAAAAGCAGAACCTTATAAAATTTTCAAGCAGAGTACAGTGCCATGAGAAGAATAATACAGGTAATGGCAAGCGATTGCTGTGTTACCTCAGAGAGCCACTAGGTGGTACTGTTCATTTTTTTATTTTCCTCTAGTCTAGCAGAATAGGAAGGAACCCAATACATATATTAAAGCTAAATCGTCATATTCTCAAACTTTGATGTAGGGACAGCAGCACAGGCAAGAAATAAGAGTTTCAACTACAGGATAATTGTGGGGGAAGAGAAAATGTGACAAGTCTTGCATAGGCATGCATGCATAATAATGTAATCACCTTCCTTTAAAAATAAACGGCAAGTATTTATGACGAACACATTTAGCTTTTATGGGCTATTAATCGCTGGCAGTAGATTGCACACTGCAATGAACCCTTTACCTTAGCAGCAGGAATAGGTCATCTTCCTGCTACAAGGTTTAGTGCCTGGTATTGAAGTGGTTGAACATCTTTTGTACACTATTATTCAACAGGTTTTTATGTCTATAATATAGGCATAAAATGTGAACCTTGTAGCAGGAAGCCGACCTATTCCTGCTGATAAGGGAAAGGGTTCATTGCAGTGTGCAATCTACTGTCAATGATTATGAGCTCATAAAAGCTAAAAATGTATTTGTCTTAATATAAATATTGAAAAAAAAAATATATATATATATATATGCATTTCCTTTTTAGTCCCTTGTATTTCTCCATGTATATGCTACCTGCAGATAAGATCTGACCGATAGTACTAGGATTACCAAAGATGTGTGTATGCCATCAACACAGTGGGGTTGGTTTACTAAGACTTGAGAGTGCAAAATCCGGTGCAGCTGTGCATGGTAGCCAATCACCTTTTAACTTCAGCTTGTTCAATTAAAGTGGAGGTTCACCCAAAAACTCAATTTTTAACATTGGATTGAGGCTCATTTTGTGAAGGGGAATCGGGTGTTTTTTTTTAAATCGAAGCACTACTTACCGTTTTAGAGATAGATCTTCTCCGCCGCTTCCGGGTATGGGCTGCGGGACTGGGAGTTCCTATTTGATTGACAGACTTCCGACGGTCGCATACAGCGCGTCACGATTCTCCGAAAGTAGCCGAACGTCGGTGCGCAGGCGCCGTATAGAGCCGCACCGACGTTCGGCTTCTTACGGCTACTCGTGACACGATGTATGCGACCGTCGGAAGCCTGTCAATCAAATAGGAACGCCCAGTCCCGAAAACCATACCCGGAAGCGGCGGAGAAGGTCTCTCTCTAAAACGGTAAGTACTGTTTCGATTTAAAAAAAAAACACCCGATTCCCCTTGACAAAATGAACCTCAATCTAATGTTAAAAATTGTTTTTCGGGTGAACTCCTGCTTTAGGCTTAAAGAAATAACCTGGAAGCGGATTGGTTTCTATGCAGAGCTGAACCAGATTTTGCCCTCGCCAGTTTTAGTAAATCAACCCCAGTAAGTAAGTGGTCAAACTGCAATTTTACCTTTCCTTTCCTGCCTTAGTGAATACTCCAGCTGGACTCAAGTATTTGCTCAATGCATTTTCCATTGAAATCAATGGCAATGCATCAAAACTTATTTCATTTATGTACCTGTTAAGACACATCCACATGCATTATGACACACATTAACGCATTATGATGCGCACTGACATCCAATACAATGTGCACAACGCATTCTGAAAATGAGTGAGGGGGTACATTAACTTGGGCGCACAGTGGTGTAGTGGGTAGCACTCTCGCCTAGCAGTAAAATTGGGTCGCTGGTTTGAATGCAAACCACGACACTACCTGCCTGAAGTTTGCATGTTCTCCCTGTGCCTGCGTGGGTTTCCTCTGGGTACTCTGCTTTCCTCCCACACTCCAAAGACATGCTGATAGGTTAATTGGCTTCTGTCTAAAATTGGCCCTAGTATATGAATGTGAGTTAGGGACCTTAGATTGTAAGCTCCTTGAGGGTAGGGACCGATGTGAATGTACAATGTATATGTAAAGCGCTGCGTAAATTGACAGCGCTATATAAGTACCTAAATAATAATAATAAACTTGCATTTATATGTGCGTTAATTGACTTCAATGTAAAACGCATGAAATGAAAAGACGAGTGCAATTCCAGTATAGTTGATCAGCCTAAGAAAATGTCTGGAATTCGATTACTGTCATTCTACTTCGGGATCTAGGTTTCTGTCAATTATATAAATTCAGAGGTTGAACAAACACCGGCTGTATTTACAATCAGTATTTGAAAAAAAAAAAAATCTGTTGGTATAGAAATGGTCATGCCATTACTGATTTGCTTCAGAAAAATATATTAATTTACCTACTTAGTGATTCATACTTTCATTACAAGGGAGAGAAACTTCTGTTTTTAGTAAGCCCTATATACAAGTCTAGCTGAGGTTATGGATTAATCTAAAATGTTCTCTTTAGCTTGATGCAGCCCCCTTCCCACCTCCCCTATAGATTCATGCATCTGGCGGCCTCACTAACCAATACGGGGCTCCACGGGTATGGATGAACTATAGTTTTACATGCAAGGCTGAGATTTGCATGCAACTTCACCTGCTTACTCTAGATCTGGTTATACAGCCTCTGCTTATACATTTTGTGCATCAATTACGCAATCTAAACTGGCCATGTTAGTGACAGGTTCATTTTAAAATAAGACTCCACCTAATTTGCTGAAGCCAATATGCCTGCAGAACAGAAATGAGAAGATTATCCCTGAGCTTCAATGAATACTATAAAGGCCATCACTTTGTCTAATATCACACAGCAAGAAATCAGTTTTCTCACAGCAGGTGTAAGCCAGGGCAGATTCTATGAAATAGGGGATCTGAAAGAAAATGGAATTTAGGTTTAAATTCTTTGAGATAAGAGACCTGGGCATGGCACACCGAAGGGATTTCTTAAGATCTAAAACCATTTCAGTGACTTCACTCTTAAGACAGCGCTAGTTTTGACAGCTGTCCAGCACACAAGGGAGGGTTGACTGAATTGCTGTTTGCCAACAGTGCATGGCAGTTTGACTACAGGACTTTTTTCGGCTATTATCCAGGTTAACATGTATAGGCCAGGTAACGGTGGAATACAGTGGAGCTTTTTTTTTTTTTTTTTTGTTAACAGCTTAGTAAGGCGATATTGGCAATATAAAGAGCAGCAGTGACTATTAACATAAACCTGAATGGCAAAAAACTGGTGCACATATCAGATTAACAGTATAAAAACCTTGGGAACAACAAGCCAGTACAAGTAGGTCTTTCTTTACTGTAATATATATTCTAAGAAAACAGCAGTTGTCTGATCATTGCAAAAGATCAGCAAAATAAATAGTTTTTTTTCTTTTTACTTTCCTTCTCTGAACTTCAAATTGAAAACTTACATTGAAGGGAAAATATAGTGCATTTTCAACAACATATTATGACTTTAGAATTTATATATACATGCTCTTCCATATTATTGCTATTGTATGTAGCTCAGTAGAGCCTTATTACTCTGTAAGGCCCTATGCACAATGGACTATTTTAACATTTCCCTTAGGGGCGTCTGGCCCTTTTTTTTCTGACTCTAAACAAGCCTGCATGTTAGCCTATGTGTCCATGCACACACAGGCGTTAAGAGGCGTTTAGAGGCAGAAAAAAAAACCACTGCCAGCGCCACCCAAAAAAATGCTTGAAACACGTATTAACGCTAGGCACATTTAGTGTTTGAGCATTCATTAATTTCAGAGGCCAAAAAAATTATTGATCAAGTGCTCGATGTGTCTAAAGCGTGCCTAAACGTGTTTACAAGCGTTTTTTCGGCCATAACATGGCTGCCAGGAGGAAAGGCATCTAGGAGAGATGTCCAAAGTGTCCAGTGTGCATGAGGCCTAACATAATGTATTTACATCTCATTCAATTGCTTTCTGCATCTCCTGATTGCAGAAATAGTATCAAGGCTGATGTCACATGGGCAACTCTGTCATTCGTGATCCTGCCACTGGCAATTTGTTAAAATCCCCATCAGTAGGAGCGCAAAGACTGCCAATTTTCTCCTATTAAATAGCTCCTCCACTGTAGCCGAAGCAGCAAGATGCTATAGCTTGCAACTGAGATTTATCTGTGTTTAGGCCAACGAAAATGACATCGCTCTTCATCTATCTAAAGGGGCAGACAATCAGCTTCTTTAAACCAGCAATGAATGGTTCAAATCTCATTCGGTTCAGCAGGGACAGACTGATATTCGAACCATGTATGGGCAATCGATCAACTTGGGTACAACCAGTCTGTCAGATTTCAGTGTTGATGGGGGAATCAAAAATTGCTATGGCCGACTTTAGCAGTCCTGCTGCTGGCAGTTTTTCTTTTGTGGCAGAATCACTAATCTGCCATTAGTCTAACAAAGACATGAATGCTATCAACACAGTGAATAACTAGCCAAACCTTAAAAATATGGATTTATGTTGCATTAAAATTGACGCAAGCACATTAAAACATATTTTAATGTATGTGTTAAGACACACGTCAACAAGCATGTAAAATGCACGCTTACCATCGACATGCATTCACATCCATTACAAGGCACATTGTTAAGCACTTTAAAAAAGTGCAACAACTAATGTTGACATGCATTTTAATGTTTTTTCATTGATTTTGATGGAAAACAAAATCGGAGGGAAAAACATATGGTGCAATGTCAGTGTAGTTCATCAACCTTCCAAAGGGGCTGAAATTCTACTACTGCCATTCTATTTTGTGAACTGTGTTTCTACTAAATGTATAGACCCTCGAAATGAGACCATATTTGGAAGGGGTTTAAGAAAAAATCGAATGGATTGGTTGCTTCTTATAATGGAAGGTATTCACATCTGATTCCATCATATACCAAAAAAAGATTTCTCATTTCAGGATAGTGGATGGAGCCCCATTATTATTGCCCCTATGGCCAATTGTAAATCCAGAATTAGTGGACTAACTAGAACTAGTGTATAGCACAGCCATAAAATTAATTATTATTAAGTATTAAGGACATTTTTTTTTTTAAAACTAGATGTAGCAGTTTCAGGCTTTTTGGCCATCATCATTGCAGTGTATAGAATCCTTGGCTTCTACAGAGTGGAGCTTGGGACCAAACAGAAATAATAAACCAGAAGGTTGTTTGAGAAGGGACAAAAGAAACCAAAAAGCCCTCCACTGAATCTATGTGTAGCTTCATTTATCAAGAGATATTCCCACTACTCATTGTATCACATATCCCAAAACCACCACTGAACTTGAATTGAAGCAAACAAATACATTTTAAGCTATCACTAGGTCTCCAGTGATAACTGGGCAAACCAACTTTTTTTTTTTTTGTGTAGAATACCCATTTCAATAGAGAAAAAGGTATAGACTACATTATTAATGCAACAGACAATCAACAAACAGATAAATAAGTATTTTATGAACATACTGCATCCAAAATAGATCGCCATGTAAATAATGATGATGCAGTATGCAGGTATATATGTATGCTGGGGTGCTATTCAGAATGAATGGCAGAACACAAACTGTATACTGCATGGTGTGGTGCACAAGCTATTGTCCTTCATAATGCGTGCACAAATTCCAGTAAAAGATAAAAAGGGAGTCTAAAGAAAACAAGGAGGTCCCACTTATCTGCCAAGCTCTTGCAAACTTTAAAACATAAACTAATAGGATTTAGTTCACCATAAGAATATGGCTGACGTGATTGTTATCAGGTACAGTGGCAAAATCCAAAGTGTTTTATACAGCTTGGAAAAAACATACAGCTTCCGTAAATAAAAAAAGTTTAGTTATATCAAATATGCACATAAACTGATAAAAAAATGTTTACAGACAATAGCACTTCACCATTATTTTGCAGTTTCTGAATGAGACAAATAGGACAACTGAGCAGTTTCATTTTGAGTCCTTACCTTTTTTTGACAATTAAAACGACAACTAGAAGCAGTAGGATGAATACTAAAATCCCTGCACTAATGCCAGCTATTTTCACCACACGATCTGTTTGCTTGGCAGGATCAGGAATAACCTCTGGTTCTTCAACCGCGGCAGCTAAAAATAGGAATAAAATACACACAAATTATAAAGAGGCACAAAGCTGATTTGCAAATATGAAAAAATATATATATATTGTGTTCCAACTAGTGATCAAATGCATCAATGTAACTCGGCAACATGAACACTTCTGCCATCCCTGACTCTGGTTCACCAGAAGCTGCAGGTGTGGCTTGGATAATGTAACTGGCTTGGTTTCTTTGGGCTGCTAAACTTGGTCATAGTTACACAAAATTAATTCTGATTGGATACATTGGGGGGTACCGACTCATCACATGTACCGCTATAACCCAAAATTGTAACTCATTCTGAGGAAACGAGTCGTTGACGTGTAGTCAGTAGGGTGCCTGTAAATGCATATTATTGAAGAAACAACCCACCAACTCAGTAAAAAATAAATAAAAAAGAGACCTATAATGAAATGTTAACCTTATTTAATAACACCTGCTAAATAATTAAATCTCCTTTAAAGTTCCAAATTACCAGAATGAAGGTATTTTGTGTGGCCACCATTATATTACAGCAATGCCTTAACCCTCTTGGGCATGGAGTTCACCAGAGCTTCACAGGTTGCCACTGGAGTCCTCTTCTTCATGATGACATCACAGAGCTGGTGGATGTTAGAGACCATGTGCTCATCAGACCACAGGATATGGCTCCAGTAATCCATGTCCTTAGTCTGCTTGTCTTCAGAAAACTGTTTGCAGGCTTTCTTGTGCATCAAATTTAGAAGAGGCTTCCTTCTGGGATGACAGCCGTGCAGACCAATTTGATGCACAGTGCGTCGAATGGCGTTAGCACCGACAGGCTGACCCCCCACCCACCAAACCTCTGCAGCAATGCTGGCAGCACTCATACATCTATTTCCAAAAGACAACCTCTGAATAGGACATTCAGCACGTGCACTCAACTTCTTTGGTCAACCATGGTGAGGCCTGTTCTGAGTGGAACCTGTGATGGCCATCTTTATGTAGAGCAACAATTTTTTTTTCAGATCCTCAGAGTTCTTTGGCATGAGGTATCATGTTGAACCTCCAGTGAACAGTATGAGAAAGTGAGAGCGATGATACCAAATTTAACACACCTGCTCCCCCATTCACACCTGAGACCTTGCAACACTAACAAGTCACATGACACTGGGAAGGGAAAATAGCCAATTGGGCCCAATTTGGTGTTCTTGTTCCGCCACCATGCCTCCAAAATGCTAGTAGTGGCGATTCTGCCACAGCGCTCTCCTCCACCCCCTCCTCTTCTTCTTCCTCTGCAGATTTGTCCTTAGAACCAGTGGTGCTCCATAGGCATTCAAGGGGCTACGCAAGCACTCAGGCAAAAAGGTGCCATGCAGTGCTTGAGTTGGTCTGCTTAGGGGACAGGAGTCACACTGGGGGGCAGAGATTCGGTCATCTCTGCAGGGGCAGACTCAGAGGTGGTTGACACACCACCAGCTTCAGCCAGGAATGGTTGTATGCAACAATGGCACCAACCTTTCCGCCCGCCAACAGGGACACTTGACCCATGTTCCAGTTTGGCTCATGTCCTGAATTTGGTGGTGCAGAGGTTCTTGGGCAGGTAGCCAGGCTTACAGGATCTCCTGAGGCAGGCCAGGAAAGTCTGTGGTCATTTCCGCCGGTCATATAATGCCAGTGCTTAGCTGGCTGACCTTCAAAAGGAATGCAACCTGCCCAAGAACTGCCTCATTTGTGACATGGCTGCCAGGTGGAGCTCAACGTTGGCAATGCTGCAGCGGCTGCACAGGCACCAGAAGGCCATCAATGAGTACCTGTTTGAATATGGCACCAGGACAGGGTCAGGGGAGCTTGGCTTTTTTTCGCCACACCAGTGGCTACTGATCAAGGATGCATGCACTGTTCTGTTACCATTTGAGGGGGCCACGAGGATGGTGAGCAGTGACAGTGCATGCATCAGTGATACTGTCCCTCGTCTTCCTGTTGGAGCACACGCTACCTGGAATATGGACAGGGCACTTGAGGCAGAACAGCGGGAGGAAGAGTAGAACTTCCTTACCTCTCAAGGCCCCCTTTATCCAGATAGTATTCCTGCGGGCCCGCAGATGACACAATCCTCTTCCTGTGTGAGCATGGAGGTGGAGCATATCACTCAGCATCAGCCTTCAAGGGATCGTTTTTAGTCCCCAGAAACCCATGGAGTTGTACGTGGCTGGGAGGAGGTGGCTGCAGATCATGTGATCCTCAGTGACCCAGAGGACTCAGGATCAAATGCCTCAGCAAACCTACGCTGCATGGCCTCCCTGATCCTGCAAAGCCTGTGGAAGGATTTGTGGTATCAAGGAAAGGGATTACTGGCTGGCAACCCTTCTTGATCCAGAACTTATCCAGCCTTCGCAGAGAGAGCAGAGGATGAACCATCTTTGCAAAAAAATGTGTGCAATGTGTTTCCAAAGCCTGGGAGGTTACAATGCCCTGGACAACGTGTTGCTGAGGCTTTGGTCCCAGAAGGAGCGGTGGAGAAGGTGGGCATCTGACCGATTTCTTTAGACAATTCTTCAGTTTTGCAGCCCCAAGGTCTGATCGGTTCCAGCAACCATTGCCAGCATCTGAATTACATGGTGCAGGAATACCTAGAGGCAAGATCAGAATTGGAGACCTTTCCAACAGAAAATCCACAGTCAGAGCTTGTACAATATGCAATTGAGCTACTGGCCTGTCCTGCATCCAGCGTTCTTTCTGAACGCACATTCAGTGCTGCTGGAGGCTTTGCTACCGATCACAGAGTGCGCCTGTTGACAGACTGTTGATCGGCTTAGCTTCATAAAAATTAATCAGTCTTGGATCACCAGCTACCAAGCACTGGATGCTGATGTACCCGATTAATCTTTCTATGGATGTGAGATCCATTGAAGACTGCCTATGCTGAGTGACTATCCTATTCCTCCTCAATCTTGACGATGCTAGCTTCTAAGAACATTTTTGGTTCAGGGCACCACCACCACTGCCTAACGGCCCAATTTTCCTGCCCGTGTTTAACAGGGGCATGTAATTACAATTTTTGCTGTAATATTTCACAGCAGGGACCGTACCTGCACCCACCAAGAGTAACTGAGGCTTTACAGTGTTCCTGCGCTCAACTAGAGTATCTGAGGGGTTACGGTGTTGTGTCACCACCACCACCTGAGGCCCAATTGTTCTGACCCTGTTTAACAGGGGGGCGTAATTATAATTTTTGATCTAATATTTCACAGCAGGGCCCGTTCCTGCGCCCACCAAGAGTAACTGAGGCTTTACAGTGTTCTGGTACCACCAACACCTAAGGCTCAATTTTCTGCAGAGTATATAGGGCAGGCCGTATAGTATATACAGGCGGTCCCCTACTTTTAAACATCCAACTTACAAACGACTCCAGGAAGTTAGAGGAAATCTACCCCTGGGAAGGGAAATTCTCTCCTGTAAGAGTTAAAGTGGTTGTAAACCCTCTGGCGGAGGTTACACCTACAGGTAAGCCTAGATTAAGGCTTACCTGTAGTTGCTTGCAATATCTCCGAGACCTACACGGTCAGAGATATTTGCAATTTCCCCCAGCAACGACTTTAACGTCTTAAGAGGGCACGCTGTGCAGTTTCAAGCTGGGGTTATGCCGTGAAAAGCGGCTCATGCGACTTAGAGAGCCAGAGTTTGCGGCCCCCGGAAGAAGAGGGGTGAAGATGGATGCTCACTACCAGCATGGAAGACTGACATTGCGGGCTTCTACTGCAGGTAAGTTTTACATAATGGGCTACTATGTGATGCATAGTAGCCCATTATGCTTTATCTTTGCAGGGAAAGATAGAGGAAGTAAACCCCATCAGGGTTTACTTCCTCTTTAATATGGGAAAAAAAAGTGTCTCCACTGATGCTCTCTCACCAATCCTTGTTTCCCTAAAAAACCCACATTTTCAAAATCCAATTGTCATTGGGAGAGAAAGTGAGGCAAAATCTTCTGAACAGGGCCACAGACAGCAAAACAAATGTTACAGGGGTGATAACCCTTCCCTAGGTTATCCATACAAGACCCAAAGGGCCTGGTAATGGGCTGGGGGGGGGGGTACCCATTTCATTTTTTTCCTCAATTTTCATCTACATTGTCGGGGCCGCAATAAGTTTTAAATGACTTATTCCTTCAGAAATGTCATTTTGTGCAGGGACTGTTCTAAACACGGGGAAATGTGTCACTTTACAGGCATACTATAGACACCCCTCCCCCTTCCGGGTACAATATTTAAAGGAATATTTCACTTTTATTGTTTCACTTTAAGCATTATTAAAATCACTGCTCCCGAAAAAAACAGCCGTTTTTAAAACTTTTTTTTTGCATCGATACATGTTCCCTGGGCCAGGACTCGGGTCACCAAACACTTTTTATGACAATAACTTGCATATTAGCCTTTACAATTAGCACTTTTGATTTCTCACGTTCGGGTCCTGTAGACTATAACGGTGTTCGAATGTTTGCGCAAACCTTTGGTCCGTTCGCATGTTCTGCCGCGAACCAAACCGAGGGGTGTTCGGTTCATCCCTATATATCAAATATTCACTCTTAAAGCCCCAATATCCACAAAACATGCAAACTCCCTTATTCCTTGTTACAATGGACAGGTTTCAAGTTTGGTTTTAGGTTACATCTTTAATAAAAAAAAAATCCCCAAAAACTTTAAATACCGACATGTGTGATTATGCAGATTGGACTGCTAATCACAAAAGTAATACCATTTATCTCTTGACAAGAGATAAAACATCAGCCCCCAAACACCTGCCATGCACCACACAGAGGAAACCATGTTTTTCCACAGACGCAACTTAATTATTTATTTTTCTAGGCAGGCATCAGATTTTATCAGTTACTGTTGTCCATCTGTGCAATGAATAGATTGTCTACCAAGACTGGGCTAGCTGCCGTTTACACAAATGATTTTGGTAGCCTCAGGCTCTTTAACAACAGGAAATGCAAGCTTTCCATAAATGGTGTTTTCAGATTTTTGTTGCAAACAAAAGTTAATTTACAACCTTTTACTGTAACCACATGAGGGAAATCTCCCTTAAAACTTTCACTTCTGGCAGGAATTGCAATATAAATTTTAACTTGTAATGCTGCGGTGAAGATCAGATATGAGAAGTTTTCCTTGACATAATTATGGTGCTTCACTGTGAATACATTCTTTAAACAGCAATATCAAATCAAAATATACACAGTACCAATCTGAAGGGTATACAACAAAAACAAGATTCTTTCACACTTTTCCTTCATACAGGCAACTGGGACCCACTAGCAGCCCTATCAAAATAATAGCAATACAAGATCATTGTATGGGTAAAAGTCCACCTTTAAAAGAGAAGTGTTTTTTTTTTTTTATTGATTCATACTTACCTAGGTGGATGGAGCATCAGACAGATACTGCAGCTGTCCCCTGCTGTCTCTGCACTGAGAACCGAGCCACCAAACATCGCCGATGGCTCGGTTTTCACAGATCCGAGAAGAGAGCTGCTGTCAGTCAGCGTCTTTCCGCTCTGTTTCTCCACGCTCACTGGAGCGCTGAGCTTGCTTAGAGGCCGAGACTGCCATCAATCAAGGCAGCTGGCGGATCCAGACTTGGAAGTTGGGATGACACGCTGCCTCGACTGATGGCAGTGACACCAGCGGAGTGGACTTCTGACCACTCTCCGCTAAAAACCGGTCACAGGAGTGCAAAATAAATTGCACTCCTGTGACCCTTAGGAGGAGCCCAGCCTAAAAAGCTAAGGCTGGACTTCTATTTTAACCAGGCAATGCGGTCCAAAACCCACCTACCCCCACTTCCTCAATCTCTTATTGTGGCTCTTGAAGACCCAATCCAGCGACTGAAATGTAAACAGCAATAAAACTTCAGGGACTGGATGGTTATACAGCTATTACAAGGTATTTCATTACATTTTAGCGCCCCTCTTGCCCGTTTTTTTTTAACCCTCCCCTGAAAGGGGGTAAATTAGGCCCAGATACCTTAACAACAGAAATATGAATTCCAACCACTCATCCTGGGCCACCTTTAAGCGAATTCCCTTTTTAATTTGGATCTTAAACTCTTGGCCAAGATATTGGCAACCGAGTTGATGATGGAATCCTGGATCTGATGGAAAAAGATGAAGATGGCTTTATGACTAAATGCCAAGCCATAAACAACATTAGATATGCCATTCATCTGATTCAACTAGTTTGATCGGAGGAACCAATTGGCCTTCCTTCTCTCTCTAGACATTGGACGGCTTTTGATGAGCTACAGCAGTGTTTCTAAACTCCAGTCCTACAGGTCATTTGTTCAGGCTATTTTGCACAGGTAATTTGATCAGTTTACCTGCCTTACTAATTACCACAGCTGTTTTATCTGCGGGAAATCCTGAAAACATAACCTGTTGGGGCGCCTTGAGGACTGGAGTTGAGAAACACTGAGCTACAGTATCATGGGTGTACTTGACCACTCTTCAAAACCTTGCGTATATGCCCCCCCCCCCCCCATCCAATCATGGACTGCAGCACTGTGCAATAATCCTAGAGACTGTATTTAATATAATGAATTCCGGTGACTTTTCACCCATCCCGAGAGACAAAAAGCAATTATGCCCCCTCTTCTCATTGCTATTTACCTCGACAATGAAGTAGTTGCTTCTATGTTCACACTAGTCCCAATATACAGGGGGTGGGGATGGCCAGCTACCAGCACAAAATGTGTCTCTTCTCCGATGATTCTCTGCCATTTTTAACTAATAATAATAAAAATAATAAATAATAATTCTGCCCAAAGTAATTATTATTCTGAAGAAATGTTCTTCCTTCTTCAGGGATTAGCATTAATGATTCTAAATCTAGATATCTAAGTACTATGTTACTATAGTAATGGTTACAAGTGAAGTTAGCACTACTGTACACCAGGTCCTGCTCTGCCATCTTCCTTTTTGACATCTCTGGAAACCAGGAAGAGAAAGCCAAGCCCTTTATGGCACACTGTCAGGCTCAATTTATTTTTCTTTATTCAGATATCAAAGACACAATATAATATCCCTGATGAAGATCAAATTGTGAATGTTTGATTTGAAACACGTTGGATCAGCCATTTCTTTCAGTCTACCCCTGTTGGGGACTTTTTGTGATGTGGCACTGTGTTCCTTTGCTATTCATATGCTTGTTACCCCTTTTATGATAGCATATTGTATTGTGATGTAATTTTCTACTTCTGTATATTAAATTTATATTTTTCTATATTTTTTGAAAATATTTATTTGTTGCCCACATAATCCCAACCCTAGAGGTTTTCACACTTCAAATTTTTAAGGGATGATGGCAACTACATGGTCATCTGTATAGGTCGATTTATTTCCAGGTTCCTGTAATACAAGAGGATGGTACCATAACATGTGTTGGGAATCTTACGAAGGCTGTATCACTGAAACAGAAAAAAAGATAACAAGAGATGTGGGCTGACGGAGGAAGCAGTACAAAAATATCTTCTACTGCACCAACTTTTCACCCTGATATTGTTTTTAAGCTGACAGGGTCAACTTAAAATGTCCTTTCTGCAGTGGAAAGTTGAATATAAAATTCTGAATGATTGCTATGGCCAACGAAACATTTTCTTCGTAACATACTTCTCATACCCATGTCCCAAAGTGACCTCAGGGTTCAGTAAGGATTTGCAATCCATGCATGCATAGACTATAGTACTTACAGTCAAATTAAAAGTGCTTAAAATGATCAAATACAAGCACGCTACTTTGGCCGGTTGACAGAAAAATTCAGTGTAATAGTGTACTGGAATTAAATTTCTCAGTGAAATCTTCCTGACTTCTTAGACATATTTTATCTACAACCCCATCTGTTTCTTAGATTAGGCTGCAGGCAGCAGCTGTAAACCACTTCCAAAAGATAGTTACAGACTGAGGTTTCTAGTTAACTTCTGGCACCCAGATCTGGTAAAATAAACTTTATGAAGAGCTATTGGGAACCTAATACTGGTTGCTATACCAACAGACACCTGAAACCACAAGAAACTGCACATCACAAATAAGGGAGAACAGTGGTATATTGTATACATTTGTTTATGAATAATGCAAACAAAACACATAATAGAATCACTTAAAAAAAATTGTATCCCTAAACTGCTGAATATATAATGCTTTTAAAATTATGCAACTGAAAACAAAACGTAAATAAAACCTGAAGTAATAGAAATAATGGAATTGCCATTACTGACCACATCTAATATTTACTCCTTGCTTGAAAAATCTTATACCCCATTGGGCAGTAACCATTCTTCAAACTCTCCTTTCAGGAAGTGGGATCCGAGGACTTTCGCTGGAGAAGAACACCATTGGCTGCTCTCAAACTGGTCATGGCAATGCCCAACCCTTTTTGTTTTACCTCCCTATTCAGTGGAAATGCCTATTTTAATTGGCAAAGTTTCTTCTTGTCCAGCTCCAACCACCCCTTTTTCTGGCTGCTACATAGAATAGGCCTTTAGATCATTTAGTGATGAAGCCACTGACCATAATTTAAGACTTTCACAGTGGTGAAGGGATAGAGGGCGGTTGGGTGGAGGTGGGGAAAAGCCTGGAAATTAGCGCTAAGAAGAACTATACTTCAAAGCAAGAAGAAAGTGTGTATGTGATCAAAAAATATGGCTACCCTATGCACATATGGCACATTATTATTATTATACAGAAATTACGCAAATATTAATTATATCTAGAAACAATGTTTTTAAAACATGAACACTAATTGACAACATTATAAACATCAAACTGACCTCCTAATTATGGAAATCTCAATCAATGAAAAGAATATACATTACATTTGAAATACTAGCAAACAAAACAGTCTGTGCATGGTTTGTGTGCTGTATCCTATAGCAGCATGGAGATAAGATTACTACTAGGAATTGCACTGTACTGTTTGGTACTTCAAGACTGCGTATCAGAGCATTTAATATGACTGAGAATATAACTATACACGCAAACCATGTTTAATAAAATCGTGACCAGACATACGCAGAATATAAAGTTGAGTGCAGCAAGAATTGAATAAAGAATCTCATAAAAATGCCATATAGCCATCAGATTTTGTCTTGTAGAGCTTTTTTTTTTACCCTAGACCAACTAGGTCAATGAGCTAGCTTTTATGACTTGAAATGAGGTAAAGTAGTTCAAATATAGTTGGCAGGCTTTATTAGGAGCTCCCAATTCAATAGCATCACAGTGAGCAACATCAACCTGATATTACAGTATTATGAAAAACAGGACAAAGAATTGGTACAGATAAACTTTAGAGAGCATCTCTGAGTGACTGCAGTCGTCTATGTGCCCCTGAGCGTAAATCTAAGAAAAGCTCTGCTGATTGTGCCACATAAGGAGAGTGCTTTGGGCAGTGACACAGATGTTGCTGATATGCTTTTTAATTTATAAGTAGGACTTTCATTCCTTTCTAAAATGATTCACAATGGTTAAACATAATAGGATGAATGATAAAAAGTGCTGTGTGCAATGTTCGGGGTTTAGCAGTATTAGGGATCCAACTGACAAATCTTCATCTTTCGAAGCAGCTCAGCACTCAGCTCATCGTTCTAAGCTCACAAACTCTCATCTTGATTCTCATTTTTGCAGATTTGGAAAGATTTGAGTGTGACATACGGATCACATTAAGCGCATCAAGGGTTTATGAACTGTTTTACTGAGACAGAGAGGGCAAGAAACTATCATGCATACATAAAAAAAAAGTAGCTTGAAGACCAGCTGTGCAGTCTAAAATCAAAGCTACAAAATAAAACAAAGGGATTCCCCCCCCCCTTTTTCTTTTGAATGGACCAAATATGGCCTTCTTCCAAAAAATTGTACCCAGACATTTATTTATATATTCTATGTTAACTAATATATTCAACTTTCATTACAGCAGACAATATTTTGCTATTGTAGGGCTTATCCCCACAGGAGTAGCTAGATATGATTGGATCTCTGTTCTGCCACAACTCTTTAAATGGCTTGGACCCCACTGACGCACCTGTGTAACTTAAAAGTTAGTATGCTACCACTCTGAAATAATGCACAGAACGTAGGCCACAAGGAAGGGGATGGAAGATTAAATGGGAGTATTGTCGTAATGCAATTAGTGCATGAATTGATAGACAATTTAACAGGTTGAAAGATGTACTGCCCCATAAGATGGTAATCTACTAAACTGTAGTGATACAGGGTTAAGAGAATCAGCATTAACTAACCTATAAAGAACCTTGTGTGCACGCTACACATACAGCTTCAATAGTGGGTGGGTGTATGCATTCCTGACAAAGGTGTACCCCTGGAAGTGGCTATAAAAGTACCTGGTGCCTTTTTGTCAGTATTAACTGGCCTTTGTTGGGGCCCCTTTGGTAGGTGGTGCAGTGTCGTCGTTCCTTTAAGAGTGTGAAAATGATAGCTAATGGGCTGCTAAATAAAGAGCAGTCTCTATTGCATTATCTGTGTTCGTGCTGATATAAGCACAGATGGTTCAGCTCACCTTTGCTGGTACACACAAATGTGGTCCAGATCACTTGGTGTTTTTTTTGTCCTCATGAAAAGGTCCTCACAAGGCTCAGGCTCTCAGCTCTGGTCCTTGCTGGTTCTCCCTTGCTGTTGCGGTGAGGATGAGACATAGTACCCTGCTATCCTGAAGAAGCTCCTCTTATTGAAACACGTTCTAACTTCACACTATTCAGTAACCAGAAGACATCATTAGGAACCCAACATATTTACATGATACTTCGGTCACTATAAAGTGGGTTAAGTAAACATTTTGGGTGTTTTGAGATGATATGCAGGGCCTCTTCTAATTATGTGTGAATATAATTTTATGTAACACACGTATAAGTAAATTTTTAAATGTAGGTGCAACAAATGGACTGGAATTTATATTGTCGTTATTTTTATTTTGACCAACTTGGATGCAGAGTGTGTTATAGTCAGGGCCCCCATCAGGGGGTACAGGCAGTACACCTGTAAGGGGCCTGGAGGTCCCCAGGGGCCCGGATGGCAACCCACTTTAAAAATAAAAGCATTTTTTTTAGGGGTCCGGAGGTTCCCAGGGGCCCAGAGGCCCTCCCCTCTGGCCACTCCCCTTTTTTTTAATTTATTTTTTATAAAAAATATATATATATTTTTTTTAATATATTTTTTATTAAAGGGCCATTTTTTTTTTTAGAGGTCCGGAGGTCCCCAGGGGCCCGAAGGCCCCCAGATGACAACCCCCCCTTTTTTATTTATTTTATATAAATTATATATAATATAATTTTTTATATATATATATATATATATATATATATATATATATATATATATATATATATATATATATATATATATATATATATATATATATATATATATATATATATATATATATATATATATATATATATATATATACATATATACACACACATACATACACATATATATATATATATATATATACAGTTGTGTTCAAAATTATTCAACCCCCCAATGCTGTAAAGGGTTTTAGGGAATTTAGTGTACATTTGTAATTGTATTCAGAATGAAATCCTACAAGGACTTCTTAAAGAACCATATGCAACTAAAATGACATCAATTGGTTTTGTAATACAGTAGTAAATGTTTATTTTGTGAATTCTTCATTTACACAATTATTCAACCCCTTAAAGACTACCACTCTGTAGAACAGAGGTTCATTGAAGTGTTTTCAATCAGGTATTGAAAACACCTGTGGATGTCAAGGAGCAGCAATAAAGCCTAATAAGCATTAATTAGGCAGCTTTAAAATGACTGTGATACTCAGCTCCTTCTAGACATTTACTGGTGTGGTTACAAACATGGTGAGGTCAAGAGGATGGTCCAGGAAGACAAGAGAAGAGGTGATTACTCTTCACAGGAAGGGCAATGGCTATAAGAAGATTGCAAAGATGTTAAACATACCAAAAGACACCATAGGAAGCATCATTCGCAAATTCAAGGCAAAGGGCACTGTTGAAACGCTACCTGGTCGTGGCAGAAAGAAGATGCTGACTTCGACTGCTGTGCGCTACCTGAAACGTAGAGTGGAGAAAAGTCCCTGTGACTGCTGAGGAACTGAGAAAATATTTGTCAGATGTGGGTACTGAAGTTTCTGCTCAGACAATACGGCGCACACTGCGTAATGAAGGCCTCCATGCCAGAACTCCCAGGCGCACCCCCTTGCTGTCTAAAGAATAAGAAGAGTCGACTGCAGTATGCCAAAAGTCATGTGGACAAACCACAGAAGTTTTGGGATTGTGTTCTGTGGACTGATGAAACTGTTTGGGCCCATGGATCAACGCTATGTTTGGAGGAGGAAGAACAAGGCCTATGATGAAAAGAACACCTTGCCTACTGTGAAGAATGGCGGGGGGTCAATCATGCTTTGGGGCTGTTTTGCTTCTGCAGGTACAGGGAAGCTTCAGCGTGTGCAAGGTACCATGAATTCTCTTCAGTACCAGGAGATATTGGATGACAATGTGATGCAGTCCGTCACAAACCTGAGGCTTGGGAGACGTTGGACCTTTCAACAGGACAATGATCCCAAGCATACCTCCAAGTCCACTAGAGCATGGTTGCAGATTAAAGGCTGGAACATTTTGGAGTGGCCATCGCAGTCACCAGACTTAAATCCGATTGAGAACCTCTGGTGGGACTTAAAGAAAGCAGTTGCAGTGCACAAGCCTAAGAATGTGACTGAACTGGAGGCTTTTGCCCATGACGAATGGGCGAAGATACCCGTAGATCGCTGCAAGACACTTGTGTCAAGCTATGCTTCACGTTTCAAAGCTGTTATAACTGTAAAAGGATGTTGTACTAAGTACTAAGATTGAATGTCACTTGGGGGTTGAATAAAACTGATAATGATGTGAGCACAGAAAAGACATTTGTGGTTATTTTATTATAAATGTTATGTTATATTTGTCTGACCTACACGTGCCTCTTTGATTTAATTGTAAGCAGGATGACTGAATGATCAAAATCAATGTCAAACTGGCCAAAACAATCAATTTCAGTGGGGGTTGAATAATTTTGAATACAACTGTATATATATATATATATATATATATATATATATATATACACACATATACATATATTATTAAAGGGCCCAGAGGTCCCTTTTTTTTTTTTTCTCATTCAAAGGTATTTTTATTGAAAGTCAAAAGAAACAAGACAATTACAAATGTAGGCTCGACACAGTTGCAACTGTGTAGAAGATCATGCCTGGTACAGATATAGATATACAGCTCCACAGACTGGCATATTAAACTGTGTAAAGCTAAGAATGTTGGTCTAATCATGGAGTCAACAGTAGGATGAAGATAAATGCTTTAACAGGTGTACTAGTTGGTAACTAAGCATTCGTACGGTTAACGTATCAGTTCCAGGAAGAAACTCTTCAGAAAGCTTGGAGAGCCATAGGTGTTCAAGAAAATCAATGGTGATGTCTTAGAGGAAGAAAGTGTAGGAGAGCATGAAGAAGAAGGGGAGAGGGGTATGGGAGGGGTACTGTGAGTCGGCAGTGTTTCTTGTGGTTGTATGTTCTATCTATCAGCCACTCTTTGGTGTATATAACAGTGGTAAAGTTTTGGAGCCACAAGGGCTCTGTGAGGTCTCAAGTGTCGCCTCAGTTCATCATAGCTTCATAATCTTGTGAAAATCTAAAAGCAGACCATGGTCGCCAGGTGTCAAGGAATTTCTCAGCTGTCCCTCTGTCTTGGGCCAACGTGTCCTCCATCTCGCACACCTCCGCCACCCTACGGAGCCACTCTTGAGCTGAGGGTACTCTGGTGGTGTTCCAGTGGAGGGGAATTAGGTATTTGGCTGCATTTAGCATGTGTTTAGTTAAGGAATTTTTGTAACGGGTGAGCGAGAAGGAGGACAGGTGAAGCAGGCAGCATGCAGCATTCAGTTCCATGGACGTTTCTGTGATCCGTTTGATTGTATCACAAACCACGTTCCAGAAAACGGTGATCAGTGGGCAGGTCCACCAAATATGGATCAGCGAACCCACTGCGGACTGACACCTCCAGCAGGTGTCTGGCTTTGTGGGGTCCCATCTGTGGAGTCTCGCTGGCGTGTTGTACCACCTGGTTAACAGTTTATAACTTGTCTCCTGCAGTTTTGTGCTAATGGAGCACTTGTGTGCCAGTATACAGGCTTTTTGCCATTGTTTGTCCGTTATGGCGAGGTCAAGGTCCTCCGCCCAATCCCGTCTCTGCTTGTCCAGGCCCTCCTCATTTGTGGAAGTCAGCCATGAATAAGCTACCGAAGTGGCCCTAGTCACCGGCTTCTGCGCATGACAGGCGGATTCCAGAACCGTCTGTGGTCTATGTAGGTCAGACGAGTTCCTGAATCCGTTCAAATAGCTGCGTAATTGAAAGAACGACCATTGTTTCAGATTAGTGAGGTCATTGTCTAATTTAAGGGTGGACCAATCTTTAAGTTTGTTCCCCCTATAGCAATCTCTAACCAGCAGTGGGTCGTCGGTGCGTGGCGATCTAAACGTCAGTGTGTTCAGACCGGGTGCGAAGTCAGGGTTGTCAGCTAGAGGGGTGAGCGGACTGGGAAAGGTGGAAAGTTTCTTAAGTCTGGAAAGTGAGTGGAATAAACCCAGGGTAGTTCCTGTGATGGGGTTTCTACGGAGGGTCATGGGGCAATTGGGCCACGAAGTCCACGGTGAGTATTTTAGGTCAATGGGGCTAAGTTCATTCTCTAATGCCACCCAATCTTTTGCGTGGCCATGGCAGTGCCAATCAATGATCCTGGCTAAATGTGCTGCTTGATAATATTGTTTGAAATCCGGGAAGCTCAACCCTCCTTTTTCCTTAGGTTGCGTTAGGTTAAGAAGTTTGATTCTAGGTTTCTTTGCGCTCCAAAGAAAGCGGAGTAGCATGGAGTTCAGGGATGTGAAAAACCGACGCGGGACCGCAACCGGCAGGGTGCGTATCAGGTATAGAAATCTAGGTAATATAACCATTTTAACTATGGCAGCGCGTCCAAACCAAGAGAAGTGCCGTAGGCCCCAATGATTAAGTTCCTCTCCACAACTCTTAAGGAGTGGCGGAAAGTTCCGTTCAAATGTATCCTGGAGGTGAGGGGTTAGCCACACTCCAAGATATCTGAGGGCCTTTCCTTCCCAACGGAAGGGTGAGTTTGCTTTAGTTAGTGATAACAATCTGTCTGGTAGCGATATATTGAGTGCTTCCGATTTCGTGTAGTTGATTTTTAAATTTGACATGAAGCCATATTGGGCAAATTCCTTCATCAAATTGGGGAGTGATATGTGAGGGTCAGATAGGAAGAAAAGGAGGTCGTCGGCGTAGGCCGCAACTTTGAACTCGCTGTCTCCCACATGGAAACCATTCACAGCCGTGTTTAACTTGACCGTTCTGATAAAAGGTTCGAGCGTCAATATAAAAAGTAAGGGCGACAGGGGGCAACCCTGTCTTGTCCCATTGGTGATTCCCACACTATCCGAGAGGCTACCATTGACCTTCAAGCGGGCCGATGGTTTTTGGTAGAGCGCCGCGACCCACGCCATCATGTGCGAGCCAAATCCCACACGGTCGCACACCGCCGTCATAAAGTCCCAAGCCACGCGATCGAAGGCCTTCTCCGCATCCGTAGAAAGGAGAAGGCCCTCGATCTTCCGCATCCTCGCCGCGTGTGTCAGTAACAGGGCCTTGGTTACATTGTCCTTGGCTTCTCGATTTGGCATGAAGCCCGCCTGCTCGAGACCAATTAATCCGGGGAGCAATGGGCTAAGCCTAGAGGCAAGGATTTTAGCAAACAACTTCACGTCTAAATTGAGGAGTGAGATGGGCCGGTAGCTCGAGCATGAAGTGGGATCCTTTCCAGGCTTTGGTATGACCGCTATGTGGGCTGAGAGGAAGTCCGGGGTCACCTTTCTGGGTGTAGACAGCGAGTTCAAAGCTTTTTTAAGGGGCTCTATCAGGCGTTCAGCAAAGGTCTTATAGTAAATAGCTGAATAACCGTCCGGTCCCGGACTTTTATTGGTTTTCAGCTGCCCTATCGCTGTTCCTATCTCTTCTGCTGTGATTGGTTTTTCCAATAAAGCAATGTCAGGGTCTGAGAGTTTTGGGATACCACTTTTGACCAGGTATTCTCTTATAAGCTGTGATCTATCGTCCGTCATGTGTGGTTGTCTATGCTGGGGGGGGAGGTTATAGAGTTTCGTGTAGAAACTGTGGAAGTGGTTTGCAATCTTTTCAGTCTCTACGTCTAGTCCTCCGTCCTCTCGCTTTATACCAGCAATATTATTGGCAGAAGAGCACTCTCGGAGCGCCCTCGCCAGGAATCTGCCAGTCTTGTCTCCTGATTCGTAGTACAATCGTTTTTTGAAGAACAGCATGCGTCTGGCTGTTGTGTCCAGAAGCTGCTGTAATTCTCGCCTCAATTCGAGCAATTGTTTGGCTGAGTCGATGGAAAGTGATTGTTTGTGCAGGGTTTCTAGTTTGTTGATTTGAGTGGTCAGCTTAAGTATTAAGGCCTCTCTTTCCTTTTTACGTTTGGAGCCAAGACCAATCAAGATCCCCCTAACTGTACACTTGTGGGCTTCCCAGACCGTAAGCGGGTCCGAGCCCGGGATGGCATTGAGTGTGAAAAACTCTTTCAGGGAATCGGTTAAAGAGGAAAGCGTCGTCGAATCGGTCAGGAGGGAAGCGTTAAGTCTCCAAGACGGCGAATGTCGTGAGGGGGTAACCGCCGCCATGGACAGTGATATCGGGGCATGGTCCGAGAATGTCTGAATGCCTATATGTGCGCCCGTCAATCTCGTCAGGTCGCGTTGCGTGACAAATAGGTAGTCTAACCTGGCGTATCTCGCGTGTGGGATTGAAAAATGAGTGTAGTCACGCCCCTCTGGGTGCGAGAAGCGCCAGGTGTCGATCAAGTGGAGAGATTGTAGCATCACCTTAAGCCTCTTTAGGAGTCTATATGTGATACATGACTTTCCGTTCGAGGTATCCTCGATGGGGTTCAGGGGCACATTAAAGTCCCCTCCTAGGATAATGCATCCGTTGGCAAACCCAGCAAGTTCCCCAACAATTCTCCGGCAAAAGGTGCCGTGGGCCTTGTTCGGGAAATACACGTTCGCCAAGGTCAGCGGTGATCCCTCGTATGTGCCCCTGATGAATAGAAATCTACCCCCAGGGTCGCTCAGTTGGTCTGTGACCTGAAAGGGCGCGTCTCTACTGATCAGTATCGACACGCCCTTCGATTTTGAGTCATTGTTGGTCGCGTGAAGTGCAACTGGAAAGTGAGCATTGGAGAGTCTAGGGACATGATTGGTTCTGAAGTGGGTTTCTTGGAGGAAAACAAAGTGGGGCCTACCTTTTTTTAGCTCTCTTAGTAGGGAGGAACGACGTTCCGGAATATTTAAACCCCTGACGTTGTGTGAGATCACCAGTGGACGAGTCCCCAAGGAGGAGTAGGCCATGTCGAGAGTCTCGTATGACAGAGTCGGTTGGCAGGACAATCTGAAATAGTACAGCTGCAGTAGACAAATCAGTAACAATACCTTAAAGCCTATCGACATCACAATACAATAGGTGGACTAATGCACCTTGTCAGCACAGGTTAGGAGGGGTAGGTGAGGGAAGGACCAAGGGTTGGTGCAGTTAGAGTAGAAAGAGAGATCAGAGAAGAGTAGAACGAGGAGAAAGTTAGGAGAAGGTCACCTGTCAGGAGGTCTCCCCCGCGAGGCCGAAATCGGTCCCACCAGGGGGAGTCCGCCTATGGTGAGCAGTGTGCCCTGTCTCCCTGTCAGGAGGTCAGGACACCTCGTGGGGCGTTAGGGAGGCAGCGACGGCGTGACGTCAGTACCCCAGACAATCTACTATCCGAGCAGTAGCAAAAACAGGAAATAATAATTAAAAAAAAGAAAAAGAAAGTCTCAGACAGATACTGTCAAACAGCGGGCGGCACACACAGCCCTATGAAATTAGATCTAATGATCAAACATTGATATATTTAACTATTACCCAACCTACTTGTAAACAAACCTGGTAAATTGGCGTGAACATTTAACTGTGGAGAACTATTTCAAGTCCTCTAACCCCAAACAGACAGTAGCAGTGCCCTTAGAAAGGGACCTCTGTCCTCCTGCATGCCAGTGTTGGCTGACCCTGGAGAGTAAACTAGTGCGTTTTTGAAGTTGTTGATTATCCTGTTAACTAAAAGGACAAGAAGGAGAATAAGCGATCAGGCTATCAGACCCTAGTTGCTGTATAAGGAGTATCAGATTGTTCAGGTGTAATCCCCTTCTTATGGGCCTGTGGTGATTGAAGTTTATCGTGCAGACACAGTCTCGTACCCAACAGAGAGCCACGTCCAGGGCAGGGTACATGTTTAGGCCTGAAGTTCTCATCGCGTGTATGCTGCGAGTAGCGACGGCGTCCATGAGAGCTTCGGAGTAACTGGCGTGTCTGACTGCAGTTCAGTGGAGGGGGACAGGTACACAGGGTTACAGCTGAGGGCGATAGAAGGTCTGATAATAGGGTCAGTTCTGGGCAAAAGAGAGAGGTGCAGGGGGGTCTCTGCTGCATGAGGTATCGCTTCGGTGGACATGGTTCAACTGGGAGAAGAAGTCTTTACTCACGGTTAGTCGTCAGCTCTGTTCCTGGGTGCGTCAGCAGAGCGGTTCGGGGTGTCGTTCCTCGTGCCTCCGCCACGTCCTTGTTTGGGTCTCTTCGCCAGCCGTTTGTCTGGAGTAGAGAGTGGCGAATCAGGTGGGCTACGTGTCTGCGGCGGTAGCAGGAATTCCGCGTACCAGTCGGGCAGTTCAACCTGGCCAAGGTCGAGAGCTTCGCAGAATTCGGGGAGATCAGCCGGGGTGCGGAGTGTAAACTGTCGTCCACTGCACGTAACATTAAGAGCGAAAGGGAAGCGCCACGTGTATCTGAGCTCCTTCTCCCTCAGTTTCTCCAGCAGGGGGCGGAGAGCTCTCCTGTTGCGCAGTGTTATCTGAGACAAATCCTGAAATAACATGATGGTGGAGCCATTAAAGATGATGTTATCACTCCTTCTAGCTTTGCGCATAATGTCTTCTTTCAGGACATAGCTCTCCAAACAACATATTATGTCTCTCGGTGGTGCTGTATCAGGGCCCTTAGGTCGCAGCGCTCTGTGTGCCCTCACAAAGCCAATGTCAGCGTCCTCCTGACGTTCTAGCAGGCTGTTAAAAACACTTCTCAGTGTGGTAATGATTTGGTCCGGATCTACTGACTCAGGGATGCCCCTCACACGTACGTTGCACCTCCGTCCCCTGTTGTCAAGGTCCTCTATTTGTCGGTTCATATCTATCAGGTGCTGGGCATGGACCATAGTAATCTTCTCTATCTTGTGAATTGCTCTGTCCCTGCGTTTCCCCGCTGACTCTGTGGCCGCCATTTTCTCATTGAGCACAATCATGCTCGTTTTTAAGTCTGTAAGGGCCGCTGAGAAGGTAGCTTTAATGTCAGCTGCAATCACTGACATATCTGCAAGGGTTAGTGGGTGATCAGGAGCAGACTTACTGTGCGTTGTGCCTTCAGGGGCTGACTGCGAGTCATCGCTGTAGTCTTCTTCATGATGGATCGGCGCCATCTTGGTGTTCGCAGCAGCACCGCGGCCCGTTTGTTTAAAGAGATCAGCAATGTTTTTGGAAGAGGAAGACCCCGAAGTCCGCCTCGTGCGGGATGAGGGCGTAGAGTGGAGCTTTTTGGTAGGCATCTGGGAGCTTACGGTCGGGTAAAAGATGCTAGCGGGCCGTGTGTGCCGGAGAGCCGTCTCAGCAAGCTGCCATCTCCGTCGCGCGCCAAGCCACGCCCCCCCCAGAGGTCCCTTTATATATATATATATATATATATAATATTATTATTAAAGGGCCCAGAGGTCCCCGGATGGCAACCCCCCTTTTTTTTTATATATAATTTATTTATATATATATATATATATATATATATATATATATATATATATATATATATATATATATATATATATATATATATTATATCTATATATATATATATATATATATATATATATATATATATATATATATTATATCTATATATATTTTTTTTTTTTTATTAAAGGGCCCAGAGGTCCCGGATGGCAACCCCCCTTTTTTGTAATTTTTATAAAAAAAAAAAAAAATATATCAAAGGGCTCAGAGGTCCCCAGGGCCCCATGTGGCAAACACTCTTCTTTTATTTGTTATAAATGTTTATTTTTTTTTTGTTTATATATATTTATTTTTTTAATTAAAGGGCCCAGAGGTCCCCAGGGCCCTGGATGGCAACCCCCCCTTTTTTTTTATAAATGTTTATTTTATATATTTTTTTTTATTAAAGGGCCCAGAGGTCCCGGATGGCAACCCCCCTTTTTTGTAATTTCTTTTTTAAAACAAAAAAATAATTTGTGTGTATATATATATATATATATATATATATATATATATATATATATATATATATATATATATATATATATATATATATATATATTTATTAATTAATTAATTAATTAATTAATTAAAGGGCCCAGAGGATGGCTACCCCCCTTTTTTTATATATATTTTTCTTTATTTCTTCTTTTTTTTGTAAAGGCCTCCCCCCCCGGCTTCTCAATTCGCGGCAGCCCCCCCCCCCCCCCTGTGTAGCTGTGAAGCTGTGTAAGGGGCCCCATAATTCCTGATGGCTGCCCTGGTTATAGTGTCAATTTTTTAAACGATTGGAGGATTGCAATAAAAAGTAAAATGGAATTGTACTGGAGTTTTTCTTCTTGTATATCCGAAAATATGTGGCTATTGTATGCAGCTCTGATCCACTTCACATTGTGGATGGCAGCAGCTAAAAAGTTTTGAGGCTTGAAAACTACTACGATCTGGTGAGTTTAAACCTCAGAGGGGAGTGTGACACACAGCTTGAAGGATTCTGGTGAATGGTGCACATATAACAAACAATACTAGGACCACCACCTGTGTCTTTTTCGGGCTCTTATCACCACCTGTCATTCCGTGTTTGCTTTATGTTCGCATATGTAGATTTCATACGCTTGCCAGTCATATTATATGATAAATACCTGGTACAGGTTAGGAACTTATGGTCCTGTTTATCTTGTAAATATATAATGCCGTGCACACACGACCGTTTTTAATGACGTGAATTTTTTTTTCAATTGGTCATTAAAAACAAATCGCGTGTAGGCTCCAGAGCATTTTCTCGATGTGAAAAATTGGCATAAAAAATTTAGAACATGCTCTAATTTTTCTCATCGTTTTTCACGTCGTGAAGAACATTCGTGTGTAGGCTTTAATGATGGGGAAACAAATCAGAGTTAGTCTTACCGGAAACTCAGTTTCCAGGACAGCCCTTGAGAGATGGAGCTCCTCCCTGGTCAGGAAACACATCACCTCCAGCTCTTTAAAAGGCGGTCCCTCAGGCATCTGGTCAGTTTTAATCCAAGAACCGAAGGACGGAGCTGAAATACAGTTAATAACATAAATACAATTTATATTATCCATGCATATATACCTACCTCAAAGAATAGGGTGGGAACGTGCTGTCCTGGAAGACTCCTGGAAACAGAGTTTCTGGTAAGACCAACTCTGATTTTCCCAAGGCGTCTTCCAGGACAGCCCTTGAGAGGATGTGCAAGCACTCACCAGATTAGGGTGGGACTACTGCTTGAAGGACTTTCTTCCCAAAGGCTTGATCTTGATCAATCGATAGTGTCGAATTAACGTTGACATGCTTGACCACATGGTGGCCTTACATATCTGCTCCGGGGTAGTGCCGGCTTTTTCTGCCCAGGACGTGGCTAACGCCCTTGTAGAGTGTGCCTTCAAGCCGTGTGGAGGGTCCAAGTGCAGAGTTGTGTACCCTTCCAAGATGGCCATTTTAATCCATCTGGCTATTGCCCTTTTGAAGCCTGTTTTCCCTTTCGATTTCCAGAAAAAAGAACAAACAGGGCCTCCGATGTTCTAAAGCTTTTAGTTGCTTCCAGATAGGCAAGGAGGCATCTTCTGACGTCTAGCCGGTGTAACTGTTCTTCTTTGCTATTTGCAGGCTTATTGCAGAAGGAAGGTAATATGATGTCCTGACTCTTGTGAAAAGAGGAAGCGACTTTTGGAATAAAGGACTGGTCATTCTTTAAAATCACTCTATCTTCCAATACCCGCATGTATGGTTCTCCGATTGACAGAGCTTGAAGTTCGCTGACTCTGCGAGCAGAAGTCATAGCGACTAATCAGTCTTAAAGATGCCTCTGATATTGGCTCAAAAGGATCTCTAATGACTGCTTTCAACATAATGGATAGGTCCCATGTCGGCACTTTTCGGCATGGGGCCGGGCGTTGTTTAGCAACTGCTTTACAAAATCTATTAATAAGCGGATCCTGCTGTAAGGAGCGCTGAACGTAAACTGATAGGGCAGCAATTTGTACTTTAATCGTGCTTAAAGCCAACTTCTTATCAATGCCCTCTTGTAAGATTTCCAAAATTGTTGGAGAATCGTATTCTCTTTTAGCCAGAGATAAAAAAAATTCCAGTGCTTCAGGTAAATTGCTCTGGTATTCGGTTTACGACTCTCTAACAGAGTTTTAATCACTCTGTCCGATAGACCCTTGGATTTCAGGATATCTATTTCATATACCAGGCCGCCAGATTCAAGAAGGCTGGATTGTGGTGCTGTACTGGACCTTGAGACAGCAGATCCTGACTGTACGGTAACATACAAGGTGGTCGATCTACTAAGGAAAGTAGAAGTGAAATCCACGCCCTTTTTGGCCAAAAAGGGGCTATTAGGATAAGGGAAGTCTTCTCCGTCCTGAACTTGGAGAGGACTCTCGGTAAAAGATGAAGAGGGTTGATTTCTCCTGGTTGATGATCCATCCTACTTGAGTCAACCACTGCTGGGCGACCACTAGATCTTCCGGCAGTTTTTGCTTTGTTGGTGCCAGGAACACCAAGTTGTCTAAGTAGGGAACGACTGTTATGGCCTGGAGTCTTAGGGGGGGCCAGCGTCTCCGCTAGGATCTTGGTAAAGATCCTTGGGGACAAGGAGAGGCCAAAGGGGAGGGCTTGGCTCTGAAAGTGGTAGATCTTCTCCCCCACCCGAATGGCTATGCGGAGGAATTTCTGGGAGCTTTCCCTGATATGAATCTGAAGGATGCCTACCTTCATATAAATTTTTTCCATGAAACAGTCTTTTTGAAGTAAATTCTTGACAGAATAGATTGACTCCATCCAGAACTTTTTGTACCGAATGACCGTGTTCAACGGTTGTAGGTTGAAGATCAGGCGATATTTGCCTGATGGTTTCCGCACCAAAAAGACGTGAGAGGAAAAACCTTGGCCTTCCTCTTGTTTGGGAACTGGTATTAGGACCTTCTGATCTACAAGTTCTCCTATGAGATGTTGTAATGCTTGAGCTTTTGTCAGGTTCTTTGCCAGTTGTGTAACCAAGAATCTTTTTGGTGGTACTTGGTTAAACTCCAGAGCATAGCCCCTTTCTATGGCTCCCCTGACAAAACTGTTGGAGGTCAGTATTTTCCATTGTGGAAGGAAGTCCCCCAATCTTCCTCCCACTTGGATCCTGGCATCACTGAGCCTTGGGATTTTTGTCAGGAGGGTTAAAAGAGCACGTTGGCTTTCTTCTTCCCTCCTTGTGCTTCCCAGGGTCTATTTGGCTTCCCTTTTTCTTGAGTTTTCTTCTGCCCTTTAAAAGGGACGGAAAAACTTCCTGGGACCTGACTTTCTTTTCAGGAAAAGTCTTCTTTTTATCCGCAGTGTGTTCTAACGCTTTATCTAGCGGAGTGCCAAACAAAAATGTACCCAAAAATGGAACGCTACAAAGGCGTAATTTAGAGGCGGTATCTCCCGGCCAGGTTTTGAGCCAAAGAGTTCTCCTCGCTGCCACTGACAGAGAGGCTGCCCTGACTGAAAGCTTTACTGATTCTGCCGAGGCATCTGCAATAAAACCTACCGCCTTTAACAGCATGGGAAAAGATTTTAGCAACTCTTCTCTAGGGGAACCTGTCGTCAGGTCTTCCTGCAATTGTTTGAGCCAAAATTCCAAATTACGCGCTACACACGTGGTTGCTAGGTCTGGCTTAAGGTTAGCCATAGCCGTGTCCTAGGATCTCTTGAGGATAACATCCCCCCTTTTATCCATGGGATCCGCTAAATGTCCCATATCATCGAACACAAGGTCTGAGTGCTTTGATACCTTTGCTAGGGGGGCATCCAGTTAGGGGACTGGTTCCAGACCGCAGTGGGGTTCTCATCAAAAGGGAATCTCCTTTTTTTAGACCACCTGAAAAGAAGGGCCTTTTGTCAGGTTCCTCCCATTCCTTAAGTACCAAGTCTGAAACCAGCTTGTGTACTGGGAAAATCTGTTTTTTCCTGCTTAACCCCTGATACATCCTATCATGCCGTGAGAGCGAAGTTTTTTCCTCCTCCAGCTCCAACATCTCATGAATGGCCCCAATTAATTAATCTACCTCCTGTTGGGAGAGCTTGAATCTGGTGGGGGTGCGGGAGTCATCCTGATCATTTTCTTGCCCAGAATCTGGCTGGGAAGAATCCGAATCAGAATTTTTAAGGGAAAGCTCCTTATTCTCCACAGGATCACCTGCTCCTGATGCTACTGGAATTGGAGAGGTGGGCACCTCTTGCTGCCTGGCAGTTGGACATGGAATTTGTGAATCAGCAATGAGCTTTCTGAAAGATTGGAAAGTGGCCTGCATTTCATCTTTAACCACTTAAGCCCCGGACCTTTAGGCAGCTAAATGCCCAGGCCAGGTTTTGCGATTCGGCACTGCGTCGCTTTAACAGACAATTGCGCGGTCGTGCGACGTGGCTCCCAAACAAAATTGGTGTCCGTTTTTCCCCACAAATAGAGCTTTCTTTTGGTGGTATTTGATCACCTCTGCAGTTTTTATTTTTTGCGCTATAAACAAAAATAGAGCGACAATTTTGAAAAAAATTCAATATTTTTTACTTTTTGCTGTAATAAATATCCCCCAAAAACATATATAACATTTTTTTTCCTCAGTTTAGGCCAATACGTATTCTTCTACCTATTTTTGGTAAAAAAAAAAAAAATCGCAATAAGCGTTTATCGATTGGTTTGCGCAAAATTTATAGCGTTTACAAAATAGGGGATATTTTTATTAATTTTTTTTTTTACTACTAATGGCGGCGATCAGCAATTTTTTTCGTGACTGCGACATTATGGCGGACACTTCGGACAATTTTGACACATTTTTGGGACCATTGTCATTTTCACAGCAAAAAATGCATTTAAATTGCATTCTTTATTGTAAAAATTACAATTGCAGTTTGGGAGTTAACCACAGGGGGCGCTGAACGTGTTAGGCTTCAACTAGTGTGTGTTTACAACGGCAGGGGGGTGTGGCTGTAGGTCTGATGTCATCGATTGTGTCTCCCCTATAAAGGGGATGACACGATCGATGCGCCGCCACAGTGAAGCACGGGGAAGCCGTGTTTACATACGGCTCTCCCCGTTCTTCAGCTCCAGGGAGCGATCACGACGGAGCGGCTATAAACGAATAGCCGTGCCGTCATCCCGGATCGCTCCCCGAGGTAAGCCACTCACCGCACGCAGCGGTGGGGGTCCCGATCGGACCCGCGGAAAGGCAAGGACGTATATATACGCCCATCTGCCTGTCCGTGCCATTTTGCGGACATAAATAGTCGTGCGGCAGGCGTTAAGTGGTTAAAAGAACCAAGAAATTTGTTAAGTGGGGAATCCTCCTCGCTGTTTATTACAGTTGTAATACAGGGACCACAAAAAACTTTTGGTATAACCAGATGCAAGTCTTAAATTACATGTGGCACACGTCTTTTTGTCTCTGGAAGGGACTTTTACACTGTGGTCTTTTGGATCTTTCTGACAAGGAAGAAAAAAGAGGGAGAGAGGGGTCTCTTTTAGTAATATACACAAAACAAGTGCCCTCCTCCCCTGTCCTAAGGTGCCCACTGAGCTCTACATAGGTACAAAGCCCTATCTAGCTCCCCTTTTACACAGGTGAAAAAGCACAGGAAAAAAGGTTCTGGCACAGCCAGCCTACCTGTGAAGAGCCAGCGCCAGACTCCCCTGGAGCGTGTGCAGCGTCCATACTGCTCCGGTATGCAGGCAGAGTACAGCCCATGCTTGCTGCCTTTATTCGCGCCGACTCGGCCTTCCATCCAACCCTGCGCCAGAAAGCGGAACCAGAGCTTCCGTGCACAGTGATGACACACATCCTGGCCTGGAGGCTACGCCCAGCGACTTCCGGGTCACGGCGCCAAACCGCAAGGGAAAGAGCTCTCCTGCCGACACAGCCTATGCAGGCCATCACTGCCCACTCCCTCGCCGGGCACCGGAAGGAAGGAGGAACGGGGAACTCCATGCCCAAGCGGAGGGAACCCGTGGCTACAAGCGGAGAGATTTAAACAAGGTGAGGGGAAAAAAACAGCCCAGCTGTCTTCCCTCAGCCCTTGGAGATGACACTCTCCCGGATCCATTCCCCTGTGAAAAGACGGTTCATCAGGTGACACGTCTCCTCCGTCTGAGGAAACACAAAAAACTGACCAGATGCCTGAGGGACCACCTTTTAAAGAGCTGGAGGTGATGCGTTTCCTGTCCAGGGAGGAGCTCCATCTCTCAAGGGCTGTCCTGGAAGACGCCTTGGGAAAAGTGCATGCTCAGAAGCAGTAAAACTAGCATTTGTAATGGAGATAGCACATTTGTCACACTGTAACAGACTGAAAAGCATGAAGACTGAAAAGCACGAATCGTCTCTCACCAAAATTTACCAACAAGAAATCAGCAAAAGCAGCCCAAAGGGTGGCACCATCCGAATGGAACTTCCCCTTTATAGTACATGTTGTACGTCACCGCGCTTTGCTCGAGCATTTTTTTTTCCACTGAAAGGCAGGCTTGACAAGAATCATGTTGAGAAAAACGTTGTTATCCCATGACATGAAAAATCAGATTTTTACACACAGTATATACATACGCATAAAAAAATGGCAGACTTGGCCTGGGGGTAAATTGGAACTCCAGCTCCCCCCCCCCCCCCCCTGACCTAAAAGATCCTACTCTCTCCGATTGCACGGATATCTGATGCTCAGGGCTTTTTTTTTTCTTGACATCCAGCACCATAATATTTTCCTGGCAGCGCCTGCACAGTAGACATTTATGAGCCGTTGTAGTAATTTATAAAGATTACGGTAGTGTTAAAATAATATTTTATTGTTAATGACCATCTTTTTACCTACCATCATTAACAAATAGCCTGTGAAAGTCTACACATATGCACATAAGTCAACATTTAATTTGTTTTGATATGTGGTTTTAATTTTAGGTTCTAATGTGTCTTTTAAATCAAAAAGTTTGAAATCTCTTCTGCTGATAAATGCAGATGACTGGAGATTCCAAGGAATAAATGAGCTCCAAGTATTGCATCTTGAACTACTCCAGCAATTTCTCCTTAATTAGCTAGAACTGCTTTAGTGTAATGAAAGCTATATGCAGTACATAATTTCTAGTACATGCTTTTTTTTACATCACCCAGTTATACTTTTGATTACAGCACAAAAACCTCCACATATGTGGCAATTACAGACCAAAAGAAGGGTAAACAGATTTACTTTTGGCTCTTTGCTTCACTCTGTCTTACAATATGTTAGATGCAAGAATTTGCAAATGAAGTACGCCTTGTAATCTGTGAACAAAGCTCCTTGTAATACTTGTGCCTGCATTTGCGACGGTTAGCCAGGGACAAAAAATAAATAAAAATGAAGCATTAACTGAGCTGAATCACAATCTAACAAGCTGACTGGGTTCACATTTCTACATCAGCTTTTTTAATCGTTTTTCCTGCATTTTCTTGGTGCATTTTAATACATTTTTAATCCCCCCCCCCCCCCCGTTGATGTCTATTGGGCCAAGAATTGCACTAGGTCACACCAAAAAAAGGGCCTACACATTCTTCTAAGTCACACAGAAGCACGTTGCATGTGTGTGAATGGGTTCTATAGACAAAAATTACTCTTGTTTTCTATTTTTGAGAAACAGCCAAAGCATGACAAATTGCACAGGTTTGAACAGAGACTGAAGGTCATTAACTGCTGAAGGCAGTGTAAATATTCACTTCTGCGAACAAGGCACATTTCCGTTCTGACAGGAGGGAAGTGATGGATTTTGTGTCCCTGCAAAGCAGGGAAAAATGCATCACTTCCCTTAGTAAAAAAGCACCTAACAGTACATGTAAACACTGGCTAGGCACACAGTTGACCCTTTGATCACCCTAGATGTTTAACACCTTCTCAGCCAGTGCCATTAGTACAGTGACAGTGCATATTTTTAGCACTGGTTCCCAAAAAGTGTAAAAAGTGTCAGTGTCTGACTGGCTGCCGCAATATTGCAGTCCTGCTATAAGTTGCTAATCACCGCCATTACTAGTATTATATATACAGCCCTCAAAAAATCCACTCGCCTGTTCGCATTTTGCGAGTGGATTTTGAGGGCTGGCGAGGAAGAGCTGCCTGGAAGAGGCAGCAGGTTGTATGGGAGTCCTTCTCCCAGCGCTCGCAGAGGGGAAGAGAGAAGAGCAGGCTGGTTGATCAGAATGCGGGGACATCACTAGCGACTTTCATTTCAATAGCCGAGTGTTCCCTGAACTCACTGTCACACACAGCCAAACCCCCTGGTCCTGGGGTATTTGATAGACAGATCACCCGTCCAATTCCGGTACAAGTGACGTGTATCAAAGTTCCCCGGCCAGGGGGCAGGGCTGTATGTGTCGCCGAGAAGCGGGAAATTTAAATGAAAGCTGTTCCAGTGATGTCCCTCAGCGCTCTTATCTGGCCGGCAATGCTCTTCCTCTTCTGCTCCCCTGCATTGGTGGACACGGGCGAGGCTGCATTGGTGGACATGGGCAAGGCTGCATTGTCGAGCATGGTTAAAGTTGCTTAATTCTGCATAAAATATTTTGTAATTTCATGAGATAGTTTGAGGGTGTGTTTAGGGGCGGAATTAGGGGTGGGGCAGGGTAGGGGTCGGGCGGGGAAACTGGTGGCGAGTAACCCTTGAGGCCTGGCACTGAGTAGCTCAGGACTTGAAATTTTGAGCCCTGTCAGATATAGATATACAACATATTGACTCGAGTATAAGCCTAGGGTGGGAAAATGCAGCAGCTACTGGGTAAACATTGCTTATCTGCAGTCCCACTGTGCCCAGTTGCAGTCCCACTGTGCCCATTTGTAGTTGTACCTTTCATTACTAAAGCAGCATGTGTCTCCTGTGTAATGCAGTCTGTTCCGCTGTCCATTGAAACAAAGCCCTGCCTCCTCCTTGTCTGTCCGTGATCAAGGAACACCGATACGATGCTGGGAAATTGTATCAGTGTTCCGCCTCTCGGCGGCGGCGGAGGTGCCCATCACAGACGAGGAGGAGGTGGTGGTGCCTATCACAGATGAGGCGGCAGGAGCTTTGTTACAATGGACGGGCGAACAGAATGCATTACACAGTGGGAGACAGCGTGTTTTAGTAATGAAAAGGTACGGCTCACTCGAGTATAAGCCGAGGGGCAGTTTTTCAGCCTAAAAAATGGGCTGAAAAACTTGGCTTATACTCGAGGATATACAGTATATACTGTATATATCTAACACACAACAAAAATTCCAGCATACATACCAGTGTTTGAAGAGGCTATAACGTTTGCGCAAACCAATATACGCTTATTGGGATTTTTTTTTTATGAAAATAATGTAGCAGAATACATATTGGCCTAAATGTATAAAGAAATGAGATTGTTTTTCATTTTTTTTGTATTGGATAGGTTTTATAGCATGACCACACAATTGTCAGCTAAAGTAACAGGGCCATATATCTCAAAAAATGGTCTGGTCATTAAGGGAGGTAAAGTTGTTTTTAAAGATACAAATATTTTCAAGCAATTAGAAAGATTGTACCTCTACCTGCAATACCCTGGCTGGATAAAGGTTGACCACAAGGCAAAATCATGCACTTGGGAAGGCATAATTATTGCATGTACCATCCTTTAACAGATACAGCATATGACTAGTTAGAAAAGGATAAAATTTGTAGTACATGCCATATGATTTCAAATTTTATCAGTGTGAAAACTGAAATAACATTGATTTGGTGACTATTCAACTTGTTCAAGAGAAACAAATGAGGGGAATATTAAAACAAGCGCACACCAAAACTTTAGCAGCTATGCATAGCAACCAATCAGCTTTGATCCTTCATTTTCAAAGCTTAACTGAAGATGCTGAATCTATAAGCCAATTGGTTGCCAAGCACAGCTGCTTCAGAGTCTGTCGGCTCCAGTTTTGATAAATCCCCCTCATTGTGTCTGATGAAATGTTACTACAGGATTCTGAGGTATACTAATTTTATATCTTGTGTACATGTACAGTTGACCAACATACATCCTAGTGATGTTTAGCAAGGCTGATAGCATAACTCTTAGCCAGCATAGTTATCGATGTTCAAGCTCTCTAAAAAGAGGATGCAAATCATTACCTTGTGAAGGCATATATTAAAATAAACCCGTTGGGCCCCTGAGCACTTCAAACAGGGCATGCATAAGCAAAAGTTAAAGCAGTATGAAAAGTGATTGTAAAGTTAAATCTTTCAAAAAAAAAATTATACTTCCCTCCTCTGTGCAGGGGTTTTGCACAGGGTAGCCCGAATCCTCTTTCTTGGATCCCACTTCGCTGCTCCTGGCCCCTCTCTCCTGTCGAGTGCCCCGATAGCAAGTAGCTTTGGGTCACAACAATAAACTTAATGTTCATATAACCCTATTTAAGCTCAATACTGAAAGAAAATCTCAGAGGCTAAAATACATCATCTACTCAGAAGAGTGTCCTATAGCATTGATTAAGGAATGACTATGCCCAATGAGCTCAGGGGAGATTGAGGATGTTGAGCCAGTTTGTCAAAGACCATAATAACTAAAGAAAAGAAAAACAAGTTTGCCAAACCTTATTGGCATCACAAGACAAACAACTAGACATTGGTTGATAACCTGCAAAATTAGCCCCAGTATCAGTGATCTGGCTGATGTTTATGAAAGATGCAATTCTACATTGAAACACATGGACTGCCATCCCAAACCTCCAGTAGATGCTTGTTGCGCAACTGTCTCTGGCTTCAATACTGACCCGAAGTAAATTGGCAGCAACTAGCAAAGTCTGAATGGATCTGCATACATGTCCAGGTCAGGGACTCAAGTATTGAAGCCAACAGATCAGTATGACAGGCACGCTTCTAGAAATTTCAGAAGGAGAGGTTAACCACTTAACCCCCGGACCATATTGCTGCCCAAAGACCAGAGCACTTTTTGCAATTCGGGACTGCGCCACTTTAACTGACAATTGCGCGGTCCTGCGACGTGGCTCCCAAACAAAATTGGCGTCCTTTTTTTCCCCACAAATAGAGCTTTCTTTTGGTGGTATTTGATCACCTCTGCGGTTTTTATTTTTTGCGATATAAACAAAAATAGAGCGACAATTTTGAATTTTTTTTTTAACTTTTTGCTGTAATAAATATCCCCCAAAAATATATACAAAACATTTTTTTTCCTCAGTTTAGGCCGATACATATTCTACATATTTTTTGTAAAAAAAAAAAAAATCGCAATAAGCGTTTATTGATTGGTTTGCGCAAAAGTTATAGCGTTTACAAAATAGGGGGTATTTTTATGAATATATTTTTTTTACTAGTAATGGCGGCGATCAGCGATTTTTTTCGGTACTGCGACATTATGGCGGACACTTCGGACACTTTTGACACATTTTTGGGACCATTGGCATTTTTATAGCGATCAGTGCTATAAAAATGCATTGGATTACTATAAAAATGCCACTGGCAGTGAAGGGGTTAACACTTGTCCCTGTGTGTTATCTTACTGTGGGGGGGGGTGGCCTCACTAGGGGAAACACTGATCCTCTGTTCATACATTGTATGAACAGAAGATCAGCATTTCCCCTGCTGACAGGACCGAGAGCTGTGTGTTTACACACACAGCTCCCGGTCCCCGCTCTGTAACGGCTGTAGCGGGTGCCCGGCGGCGATCGAGCCCACCGGGCACACGCACGGGAGTCGGGGGCGAGCGGGGCGCGTGCGCGCCGCCCCTAGTGGCCGCTCGAAGAACGGACACATAGCTACGGGCTCTCGCCCAGGAGAGCCGACCTGCCGCCGTATAATGACGGTGCGCGGTCGGGTAGTAGTCAACAATGTCTGTCCACACATTTGTCTGAGCACATTTTCTCTTTCCTTTTCTCTGTGAAAAAAAAAAAAAGCTGAAGACTTTAAGTACACATTTGTACAGAGTGCTTTCAAGCCTCATAAAGCTTGTTTTTCTAAGAGAGCAGGAAAAATATTCTCCCGCTGAGTGGGCATGAGCTGAGCTTTCATAGCAGATTATATATATGAAAAAGGAGATATAAAAGATAGTAAGCAGGTTGTAAGGTAAAACTGAAGCTTAGAACACCACTCATGCTACTTTCTAAGGAAATAATTAGCAGAAATTATTGTACGATTACATGGCACACACTGAGTTAACTATATCTTTATGCACCATTATAGGCACTGTAAGCTTGAGAAAAACTGATCTTGCCTTAGTGGTGATTTAGTTAATAGCACTTGCCAAGGACCATTGCTTACAACCATTCTCTCAGCAGGAGTCTACCAAGTGAAGCTGGCAGGGTAGCAATAGATAAAACAGTTTTCCCTAAGAAAGACATTATAAGCCATTATAAGTGATTTAAAGCTATTGGATTATTTTTCACTATACATCATCAATGCCAGCGGGACGTGGTTCAATATTCATAGTATAAACTATAGGTAGCAATGCAAAAATTGTCACCATGTACAGTTTAGGAAGAATTTCACTTTGTCGCATAATACATACCATGTATACTGTGTAATAAAAATACGGTGAAAGAACTGTATGAATAAAAGGGTATTTATGTTACAGGAATGCAATATTACATTGATAAACAATGAAGGCAGAGCACACCTGGACTACAGTTTATTCCGGTGGAAAAAAATAATGATAATGCACAAAGTGAAGTTACAAAACTTGTATTACTAGACTTCGCACATTTTTACTCCTTTTATAGCAACTGAATAAACAATGGAAAGATCGTTTTAGAAATGTGCATAATACAAGGATAATATACCCCTTGGTTGCTGCCATTACTGATCATTTATGTTCAATATTGTATACCAGAAAAAAAAAAGTAAAGAGGCAATATAAAGCGCCCTGGCCTTACTCCAGCCGTATGCTTCCAGATGCATTTCCTTTTAATTTATTTTTTTAAATTTCTTTATTTTCGAAAAAGTTGAAGTTTGCAGACGTGTGAAAGGCAAAACATAATAATGTAACAAGGAAAGTCTCACAGTTGGATCAAATACAAAAACATACAGTAAAACAAGGCATAGGTGATCATGTACAACACTGCAGACTTCAAATTGGTCAACATACAACAGGAGCATGTAAGGCACAGAGGAGCATCAATAGAAACCGCCAACACACACTCATGAGCTTGAAAAGTTCAACTATATATAAAAAACAGTGTACAGGGGGGGGGGGACACACAGGTAGAGTCTCTCACCCTGGACACGTAGGCCAAGTCCAGGGGGACAACCAGGTTGCTCCTGAAGGTAGTTCATTAACTTTAGAAAACCAGAGGGACTTTGATGGCGTATTCTCAGACCTCCAGCATATAATTTATATTATATTTCTTAATATGTCGCTCCTAGAGATGTAGCAGGCATGTCTAAATCTATGTTGGTCAGGTATTTCATTATACCGATCACCTATTGCCAGAAAAAAAATCGGAGTTTGGGACGATCCTGAAAGATATGCAACATTTTACTTCCTTCAGCGCCACACTGCCAGCATGTACTAGAGACCTGAGAAAAGATAAGGTGCAGGGTTGTAGGCACCCTGTACCATCTAGTCAGAATCTCATAACTGGTCACTTGAACCTTGGTGGCGATGGAAGACTTCTGTGCAAACTTTCAGATGCATTTCTGTCGGTGGAAATACTGTTCTTCGCTTACTGTCCATTTGAATGGGCTGCCTAATACACCACAACCAAGCAAAAATTGTGCATGCAGCATTTTTCCCAGCGCAATACACCACAATGCAAACTCATGCGTTGCACTGGAAATAAGACAATCAGAATAAATGGCACTGCACCAATGCCAATTATCATACCTCAGTGGCATTAACAGGCCCTAAATGATTTTACCTGCTGTCTCAAAGTGGACTTGCCAAATCTGAATACAAGTACAGGCAGAGTATGTGAATTGCAGGCCTAGGCTACATACAGGGCCTCAACTTCTGCTGTAGATGGTACTTTGCCATCTATAGATGGTACTGTTCTGGCCATTCTGCAGTCCAATGCCACAGTTTTTACTGACCATTAAGGTTCTAGCATTATATTGTTGAACCGCTTGGAGAGAAGAAAATCAATCTGGGCAGAAGTCAAGGTCCAGTGTATAGCATACATACATTTCCAAATAGAAAAAAAGGATCAATTTAAAGAGCATCACAATTGTATAAAACACACAGTGCTTGTACATCAGCATTAATGTTAGCTTAGCTAGTGTTTAAAAACACTTCTACAAATCCATATAGTTTTGAAAATGTGTGTGAATGTTACAGTGCAACATTCAATGTAGGATATCCCTAGGTATTTTCTGTATTAAATAGAAAGATGCCTGGCACATTTCTCAAGTCAAGGTGAGTACACTGTGCTATCAGAGGCAATATGATAATTAAATATCAAACCACTTGGTATTGCTACAGTGAACTGACAAAGATGAATTCATCCAATCTTTTATGAGAAATTATTTTAATGACACAAGAATTATTAAATGCTAAAGAGTTCCTGACCCTGGCAGATTCTTGATTAATGATGAATGACTTGCGCTACTAGAGGGGTTAGAGATCATGAAAAGGACACACTGCAATCAACATTTCTTCTTATGAAGAACTATATATATATAGATTATAAAAAAGAAAGTACATTTCCTGTTGCCATCACTAAGGTTTCTGCACACATTCAGTTTTATACCCTGGGGTGTATAAAGCAAATAGAAATATGCAGGAAATACCTTTCTATTCTATCCCAGTACACAACCCCCTCTCATTCCTGGGCTGGTTTATACACTTCTGGTTGAATTAAAACAAAAACAAAAATTCCTCCATCCACACTATACAGCACAGATGGCTGAATATCCCGCTGCAGCTACTGCATATCGACAGCTGTCACTGCCAGCTGTCAAAATACCAAAATTAGCAGCTGCACCTGAATGGATGCAACTGCGGCTCAGTTCACAATTTTCCACCCAGCTTCTTTAATGGTTTCTTTTAACAAGCCATGTCAGGTGGGAGGCAGTCAATTAAGCCACCCACTGACTGAATATCAGATGGTTTTCAGGAACCAGTCAAAATTTGAATAGTGTATGGCTGGCTTAACATGCCTGCTATGACTAGGGATGATGTGTGGGTTTGCAGCTACAATGGGCTCAAAATCAGGGATTGGTTCGAAACTCAGAGTCCAGTGGAATTTATGTTCCATTTACCTTGAATTGTAAAGAGATTAGTTGATGATTTCACTTTCCCCAACAGTCTCCTAATGCTTGCAGATGTCACAGATTATTGACAAGGCAATCTGAGTGGTTTTAAAAGATAGGCAAAAGCAGCATGTAGTGGGCTGGGCCAGGGTCTTCGTTCTAGATCATGGGTCTTCAAACTACAGGGAGTGCAGAATTATTAGGCAAGTTGTTTTTTTGAGGATTCATTTTATTATTGAACAACCATGTTCTCAATGAACCCAAAAAACTCATTAATATCAAAGCTAAATATTTTTGGAAGTAGTTTTTAGTTTGTTTTTAGTTTTAGCTATTTTAGGGGGATATCTGTGTGTGCAGGTGACTATTACTGTGCATAATTATTAGGCAACTTAACAAAAAAAAATATATATACCCATTTCAATTATTTATTTTTACCAGTGAAACCAATATAACATCTCAACATTCACAAATATACATTTCTGACATTCAAAAACAAAACAAAAACAAATCGGTGACCAATATAGCCACCTTTCTTTGCAAGGACACTCAAAAGCCTGCCATCCATGGATTCTGTCAGTGTTTTGATCTGTTCACCATCAACATTGCGTGCAGCAGCAACCACAGCCTCCCAGACACTGTTCAGAGAGGTGTACTGTTTTCCCTCCTTGTAAATCTCACATTTGATGATGGACCACAGGTTCTCAATGGGGTTCAGATCAGGTGAACAAGGAGGCCATGTCATTAGTTTTTCTTCTTTTATACCCTTTCTTGCCAGCCACGCTGTGGAGTACTTGGACGCGTGTGATGGAGCATTGTCCTGCATGAAAATCATGTTTTTCTTGAAGGATGCAGACTTCTTCTTGTACCACTGCTTGAAGAAGGTGTCTTCCAGAAACTGGCAGTAGGACTGGGAGTTGAGCTTGACTCCATCCTCAACCCGAAAAGGCCCCACAAGCTCATCTTTGATGATACCAGCCCAAACCAGTACTCCACCTCCACCTTGCTGGCGTCTGAGTCGGACTGGAGCTCTCTGCCCTTTACCAATCCAGCCACGGGCCCATCCATCTGGCCCATCAAGACTCACTCTCATTTCATCAGTCCATAAAACCATAGAAAAATCAGTCTTGAGATATTTCTTGGCCCAGTCTTGACGTTTCAGCTTGTGTGTCTTGTTCAGTGGTGGTCGTCTTTCAGCCTTTCTTACCTTGGCCATGTCTCCAAGTATTGCACACCTTGTGCTTTTGGGCACTCCAGTGATGTTGCAGCTCTGAAATATGGCCAAACTGGTTGCAAGTGGCATCTTGGCAGCTGCACGCTTGAGTTTTCTCAGTTCATGGGCAGTTATTTTGCGCCTTGGTTTTTCCACACGCTTCTTGCGACCCTGTTGACTATTTTGAATGAAACGCTTGATTGTTCAATGATCACGCTTCAGAAGCTTTGCAATTTTAAGAGTGCTGCATCCCTCTGCAAGATATCTCACTATTTTTGACTTTTCTGAGCCTGTCAAGTCCTTCTTTTGACCCATTTTGCCAAAGGAAAGGAAGTTGACTAATAATTATGCACACCTGATATAGGGTGTTGATGTCATTAGACCACACACCTTCTCATTACAGAGATGCACATCACCCAATATGCTTAATTGGTAGTAGGATTTCGAGCCTATACAGCTTGGAGTAAGACAACATGCATAAAGAGGATGATGTGGTCAAAATACTAATTTGCCTAATAATTCTGCACTCCCTGTATGGCCCTTCAGTTGTTCAGGAACTACAATTCCCATCATGCCTAGTCATGTCTGTGAATGTCAGTTTTACATTGCCTTATGGGATGTGTAGTTCCGCAACAGCTGGAGGGACATAGTTTGAGGATCCCTGCTCTAGATCATAACAATGGTTCAGGTTTTATACACTTCCAAAGTTGATTATATTGTGATACCCTTGTTTTAATACAATGTCTGGTTTAAAAGAAGCACATCATTAACAGCACCAAAAGTAGACATTAGTCAAGTCCTGGACAAAACAGTAGTTGTTTGAAATCTACACCACTGGTGGATTATGACGACACCAGATGTCAACAGCAAAGAGAAAACCAGACCCTCGATGTCTGAGATTTAAAGCTTATCTCCACCTGTAGGGCTCATTTATACCACAATCTGCGTTCATTGAGCATTTCTGCATGTGCATTTTCAGTATGTTTGCATGCATTCTGTGTGTTATTAGGAAACAAAAAAATATTTACATTGTATTTTCTTTACCGAGTTGCATGTCTATGTGTTTGTGTTTGCATTTGTTCTGTGCTTTCCTGTGTAAAAAATGCAGCATGCACACAAAAGCACTGCGGTGGTGTAAACTAGGCTCAATTGCAATGCATTAATTTTTCTTGCATATGCATTTGTACTGCATTTCAAATGCAACTGACTGAATTTGGTGTTAAATGAGCTCATACTTCCAATTTTATCCATTATTATACAGTGCCATGTTTCGGCAGTAGGATGGGAATTTTCTGCCCACACCCAGAACAAAATAGTCGGGCGGCACGCTACTCAACCATTCATCACTTGACTATATTTATTTAGAGAATGTACAGGTGGAGATCAGATTTAAACAACACTGGTTCCACCTGCATACTCCCTAAGGCTACATTCACACCTGAGCATTATCCGCCCGTAAAATCTCAAAAGTTCCAAAACACCCAACAAGCAAAATCCCATTCATTTCAATGGCACCTGTTCACATATGAGCATTTTGTCACCTAAAGCAAAATTCCTAAAGTTCACAAGAGTACATGAGATTATTTTTGGGCAGATTACAAGTGTTTTTGGCCCCATAGACTTCAACAGAAATGCCTGACTTGAGCAAAAAGACGCACATAAAACACCCATAAAAATATTCCAATAGCATCTCTCCACCCCCAATTACCTCTCACTCTCCTCCCCTAGTGCTTAAATTGACTAAACAAAAATGCCGGATGCTGTGAAAACGCGTGTATTACACTTAAATGCTTTGAAAAAGCTTGTAAAGAAACAGAAAAAAAGCTTAAAAAAAAAAATCTCAAAACTATATGCTCAAGTGTGAATGCAGCCTAATGCCCCGTACACACGATCGGAAAATCTGACTTTTTCGCTTACTAGCCGATACCAGAATGTACAATTTTTGTTTAGAGAGTACAATTGTCCGAAAATACACTACATGACATCACTTTCAATTTCTTTTTTTTTTCTGTCGTACGAGAATTTGTGACTTTAGTAACCTATTCAATTGGGTCACTAAAGTCACAAAAATCCTCATTACTACAGAAAAAATAAAAAACAAAATTGGAAATGTAGTGCATTTGTATTGCATCTTCAGACAACTGTACTCACTAAGCGAAAATCGTACAATCTGGTATCATACAAGGAAAATTTTCGTGCTAGTCCGATCTAATAATATCGGATGAACTGTTATAATCAGCTCTCAAAAACCCTGTACCAACAATCCGATTATCGCATTGAAAGCGGTATTTTTCGTCCGATTTTACTGATACCAAAATTTGGAATGCTGGATTCTAATTTCACAGATCTAAAGTGGTGGTAGATGTAGGGGTGTATTTACCTTTTTCATATGAATATTATTTCTATTGTAGAATACTTTTCTAAAAAAAAAAAAAACCTAATCTATTGTTTAAGAAAACCAATACACCATGACATTTTTGTGAGTCTAATGCCTGCACACATATATTGAAATAAGTTGACTGTCTCTATGGAGGGTACTTCCATTTCATATGACTGTAGGCGTGTGTAACCATTGTTAAATAACTGAAAATAGGTTGCAAAAGCTCCTTTACGTGTACTGTAGTCAGTACTATGTGATTGGAATTTAGTTTAACATACAGTGACCCTTATTCAACATTGATGAAATACAAGTGTCTGATCAATACTTGAAGCAAAGATAGGTCTCTAAAGAGAGCAGTAAATGAAATCCTCTGTGACACTGCAAATGCTGATCTGAATTGCATATGACAGGATAAACAGCACATAGACCAAAGGACTGTGGGACAATGATCAAAGTGGCAAGTTTCACTGTGACAGTTATTGCCACCCCACCGCTTCTGTGTCAGATAGAAGGCTCAGCAACAGCATAATTAGGAGCACAGTGAAAGATAAAAACTAACAGCTCAGCAGAGGATGAGTAGCATAAAGTGTGAGAGCAATTGTAGAGCGAGGTTATAAAAAAAAAACAGAACTGAAAGACGCTAACAGATGGGAAAAACACCACCTGGGAGAAGGAAAGAGACATATCATTGAACAAATGCACTAATGATCCAGTAACCTCCATTAACCTGGATGGATGATAATGGATAGTTAACTGCACATTAAGCCACTTCTCACTAGAATGGATAGAGGTCTTTAAGCAGAAAGTGCTTGTCTAAATTCTTCAAGGTGGGATTTTACAGAAGGCAAGATTAAGGGAAAAATCCTGCATTTTCTGGAGTGGATAACAAATAAAAGCTGTAGTGCAACCTGCATATATCAACACAACATAAACACAGTACACATCTCCTAACTTGTAAAAGGTCATTTATTTTTATTTTTTAATAACAAACCTGTCTATACTACTTATATGCTCTGTACAATAGAATACAATTGCACAGAGCAGCTACGAACCTTCTCTTCTTGGGTCCCCCGCAAGTGCTTCTGGCCCCTCCTCTCTGTCCAGTTTCCCCATGGGAAGCTGCTTCCCATAGGAGCACTTGTTCATGCTTGCTCCCAAGCCCCACTGCTGCATCCATTGACACAGACAACAGGACTCGGCCGCGGAGAACCACTTTAAAAATACAAAAATAAATATATAAATGTCTTGACAGTGGTGGAAAATACTGGATTTGGATAATCATCTGTAGTCCATGAGGGAGCAAAATTGCATGTGACCCTTGATTAATACTCAGTCTAACCCAGAATTGAGAGATGGTGCCTGCATGTATCACAGGTAAATATGTATCTTTTTCTGTAGGGACTTTGACATATTTTTGGGATTTTTACGTTGAGATTTATACGTTTATGTTGTGTTTATATATACAGGTTGTGCTACATCTTTTATTTGTTATTTTGTCAGAAGGTGGAGTGAAATGACTTTATGGTGCGAGCTGCAGCTGGAGATATTGATATTTTTTATATAACGGTCATTTTGGGTTTGTTTTTTAGACTGCGCCAATTGCTTTTATTTATTTTCTGGAGCAGTTCCCATATATTTGCATTTACAAATGTGCTTCAGAAAGCAAATTTATATTCTCCCAGGTTGAATTTTACAAGCTGATACATGATAAAAAAAAAAACACAAAAAAAAGAATTTATAAATATATAAAACTTTTCCACTCACACACTGCTAAACAAGCAAGACGTTTCCTTCCTAATGCTGCCAGCTTTTTACCAATTCTACAGCTGTTCTCCGCAACATGGTCCTGCCGAGCACACTTTTCAAAGATACATTTATCATTTCACCCCGGCTTAGCCTCTTTCCCACAATAAAAGATATGTGCCTGAAAACAGGCATGTGGCAGGTGAAAGCACTTTATATGGTTAGACACAAAGTCAAAAGACCTCGGCAAAGACGCATATGCTACACATGTTTGACAAGGAGGAAACGCACTCTTACCTTTAGTTGCAATTCGCACACACTGTATTTTAGTTTCCTAATGGAAAAAAAGAAAGAAAGAAAAGATGCAGTGAGATTTGACATTTTGCTAGCTATTATATACTGTAAACTGATAACCCCAATACAAATAGTCAGTCTTTAGAACAACAATATATACAATTGTTGATTAGGCTACCTCTAAACGCATGTAAATAAAGAATACTGCATATTTGTATTAAAAAGAGCTCACCCTTTATTACTTTTACTCTTGCGCAAGTGCACATGCTCCTCTCCAAGTGTGAAATTGCTAATGCTGATTTTACTGCACACTCCAAGTGTCGGTTAGTGTTCATTAGAAGTTGCAAGTCAGATTGAGCTTGCGCTATTTCCTGTATGGAGGACATTCGGCATCATCTTGCCCATCTCTTTCCCAGCCTTACTGCCCCTGGCACATCCTTTGGATTCCAGTTCTTTGAACCATGGAAGCTCAGCATTATATTGAGTTATTACCTAAAGGTGGTTTGCATTCCCCTGTGCAACCTCCATCACCAATCAACACGCTGGTTAAATCAGGGCTGAGTGGTTTTGAGAGTAGCACTGAAGCAGAATGCCATTTTCAGGAAACTATGTTCCCTGCCAACCCCTCCCACCAGCTATGATCTGATCTTTGCATAAGGAAGCAGAGGAATGAGGTCACTGGGTTTAAAATAGGATATGCAATAAAATTGCAATTTTTTTATATCCATAACATCTTGATAAAGGGGAGGGAAAGGAGGAACAAGAAAAGGCAAGGTATTAGATTAAAATTCTGCTTTAATGGCCAGTCTATACAAAACTGATATTTCTTTAATAGGTAGATGCTAGTGCCTTAATACATCAAACAATTTCCTATATCCTGAGTTTCTGGCAGCTGTTATTATGCTTTAAGGTCTGCATACAGCTAGCAGAGGGGTTCCATTCTCCTTACTGGGCTTTAATTTTATAATTTTATATCATTGAGAAATCAACATGAAAAGTGGGAACTGTAAATACAACTTTTAATTTTTTTTTGTTAGGGCCAGTTCACACCACAGAAATGCAGTCCAGATGTGTTGCGAATGCATTACTGAATGTATGTCATCGATGCATTTTCAATGGGTTCCAGTGCGTTTTTCCCCTTGTCTTCATTTTTTTTTATTTTTTTGTGCTTTAATGCGTTCCAGTTGACAGTTCCAGTCAAATATTGACAAATCACTGGTGTGAACTCTGCCACTGAAATCCATGTAACCTACTGTCCATGTGTTTTTGATGCATAAAAGAAAATGCACTGGGCTGCATGTGGCGTGAACCAGTCCTGAGTGGTTCGATGGGAGTTAACTTTAAATATGCTATGCTGAATGTTGGAACATTTAACCACTTACCGACCGCCCACTGTATATGTACGTCCTGTTTTTAAAGATGGATATCTCGGTAACGGCAGCAGCCGAGGTATCCATCTTTACAGTGGGCGGCCGTGTAAACGATAACGGCGGTCTCCGCGGCGGATTCGCCGCTATCGGTGGCGGGAGAGGGCCTCCCGCCGCTCTTCCGCTTACCGGAGCCATCGGTAGCGGCGGAGGAGATTGGATGCTGCTGCCTGGTGTGTGAGGACTTAAGTGAGGGCAAGATGGCCCCCACCCGTCCTCATAGCTTTGCTGGGCGGAAGTGACGTCAAAACGTCAGTCCCGCCCAGCCTCTTAGAGACAATTTTTTTGTTGTCATTTTTCTATTACAAGGGATGTTTACATTCCTTGTAATAGGAATAAAAGTGATCATTTTTTTTATTTTTTATTTCAGTGTAAAAAATAATAAAATCAATAAAAATAAATAAGAAAACAAAAAAACATTTTTTTTAAAGCGCCCCGTCCCGACGAGCTCGCGCGCAGAAGCGAACGCATACGCGAGTAGCGCCCGCATATGAAAACGGTATTCAAACCACACAAGTGAGGTATCGCCGTGATCGTTAGAGCGAGAGCAATAATTATAGCCCTAGAGCTACTCTGTAGCTCAAAAAATGCAACCTATAGAATTTTTTAAACGTCGCCTATCGAGATTTTTAAGGGTAAAAGTTTGACGCCATGCCATGAGCGGGCGCAATTTTAAAGCGTGACATGTTGGGTATCATTTTACTCGGTGTAACATTATCTTTCACAATATATAAAAAAATTGGGCCAAATTTATTATTGTCTTATTTTTTAATTCAAAAAAGTGTTTTTTTTTCCAAAAAAAGTGCGCTTGTAAGACCGCTGCACAAATACGGTGTGACAAAAAGTATTGCGATGACCGCAATTTTATTCTCTAGGGTGTTAGAAAAAATATATATATCATTTTTGGGGGTTTTAAGTAATTTTCTAGTCTTGTAAATGCCGAATCTGAAAAACACCTTCGATCTGGAAGTGGTTAAACACCGGTCATCTGGTCATTATAAAAAGTGGGCTGCAGGGCACGATTGAGCTAAAAGCTCAAGTATTTGGTACACACCAGAAGTTCCGCCCAACAAACATTTATGATTCAAAATATGAAATAATTTGTAATATTCTAATGAAGTTTACATCTGGCCATAATTTAAATGTTCCCTAAAAACCCCACTAAAGCATGTCTCAACATTACATATATTGTTTTTTTTATACTATGGTACCGTAGTGAGGAAATAGAAATTAAATTTCTTGATGTTCGGTAGAGGACCAAGAAATAATTTTAGACAATGAATTACTGTATATGCCACCACCTTTAGGTGATTGGACAGGGCAAAACCTTTGCTGGGACCACCCCCAACATATCCTTATAACCCTGCCCAATCTGTGGAGCTCTAGAATTTATTCGTTAGATGGACTACTTAACCCGTTAAATCAACAGATTTCTTTACCACCTTTGTCCGACGCTGATGGGTTTATGAGATGTGAAACTCATTGCATTCTTTTTTTGTATAGATTTTATAGTGTCCCAACTTTTTCGGAATTGGGAATGTATAACAACCATTTAAGTTTGGTTTGTCACTATTCACTTTATTGTAGATTTCTGGATGTTTCACTGAGATCTTGTTTTCGTTGCAGTACAGGTATCCATTTGTTCATTTATATTTTCTGCTTTTCAGTAGAAAGAGTATAATTTGGTTTACTTGCTATTAGTGGTAATCTTTACTGCTGAGCTGAATGAAGTGCTTTTTTTTTAAAAAACATTATTTTGTTTTAAAGAGAATTTTTAGCACAGCAGTTGAACATTTTGATATATTTTTAACACATACAGTATGTCTAGCACTATTTATTTGTATTAATAGATTGGTGCACAGCACAGAGTGGGTATATTTGGTTATTTGAAAAGCCTTTAGAATAGGTCAGACTTCACGATAAAGAGATTTTTAATACAGCTTACCTGTAAAATCTTTTTCTTGGAGTACATCACGGGACACAGAGCGGCATTCATTACTATATGGGTTATATGGAGTACCTTCAGGTGATGGACACTGGCAATCTCAAACAGGAAATGCCCCTCCCTATATAACCCCCTCCCATAGGAGGAGTACCTCAGTTTTGTAGCAAGCAGTATGCCTCCCAAAATGGTCCTCAAAAGAGGGGTGGGAGCTCTGTGTCCCGTGATGTACTCCAAGAAAAAGATTTTACAGGTAAGCTGTATTAAAAATCTCTTTTTCTTTATCGTTACATCACGGGACACAGAGCGGCATTCATTACTATATGGGATGTCCCAAAGCAATGCTTACAATGAGGGGAGGGAGAACATCTCCAAGACAAAAGGATTTAATTTAGAGAAATACTCAAATCATAATAAATCCAACTTAGTTGAGAAAAATAATCTTAAATTTTAAATTTAACTCAAAAAAGAGGAGCCCCCGGAATCCGAGGGTCTCAAACTGCAGCCTGCAGCACTGCCTGCCCAAAGGCTGTATCAGAATTCCTTCTTACGTCCAACTGGTAGAATTTTGTAAACGTGTGGACAGAAGACCAGGTTGCCGCCTTGCAAACTTGAGCCATAGAGATCTGGTGGTGTGCTGCCCAGGAGGCGCCCATGGCCCTAGTAGAATGAGCCTTTAATGATACTGGAGGAGGCAACCCTTTCAAGCCGTAGGCCTGAGTGATTAATTGCTTAATCCACCTAGAAATGGTGGACTTTGCAGCTGCCTGCCCCTTCTTGGGCCCATCCGGTAATATGAACAGCACATCTGTTTTCCGGATCTTCTTTGTAGCTTTAAGATAGGCCTTTATGGCCCTGACGATATCCAAGGTATGCAGCAACCCTTCCTTTCTGGAAGTAGGTTTAGGGAAGAAGGATGATAATACCAAATCCTGGTTCAAATGAAAACTGGATATAACCTTCGGTAGGAAGGAAGGATGAGGGCAGAGAACGACCCTGTCCTTATGAAAAATAAGATATGGTTCCTTACAGGATAAGGCCGCCAGTTCCGATACTCTTCTTGCGGAAACTATGGCGACCAAAAATACTAACTTCCTTGTCAGTAAAACCAAAGGAATTTCAGCCAACGGCTCAAACGGTTGTTTCTGTAAACTTGACAGAACAAGGTTTAAATCCCACGGGCAAAGCGGGGATTTAACTGGAGGTTTAATACGTAAGACCCCTTGAAGGAAGGTCTTAACCAGCGAGTGGGTGGCCAGCGGCCGCTGAAACCACACTGACAGAGCAGAAATCTGTCCTTTGATTGTGCTTAATGCCAATCCTTTATCCACTTCTAGCTGGAGAAAACGTAAAACTCTATCAATGGTGAATTTGCGAGGAAGCCATAGCTTGGACTCACACCAGCCTACATAGGCCTTCCAGACCCTGTGATAAATCACCCTAGAGACCGGTTTCCTGGCTCTGATTAGGGTAGAGATTACTTTCTGAGACAGACCTCTACCCCTGAGAATCAGGGATTCAGCTTCCAGGCCGTCAAATTTAGATGCCGTAAGGCAGGGTGGAGGATCGGACCTTGCGATAGCAGGTCTGGCCGTAGAGGAAGAGTCCAAGGGTCTCCCACTACCATCTTTAGGATTAGTGAGTACCATGCCCTTCTGGGCCATGCTGGAGCTACCAGGATGACTGGTATGTGCTCCACCCTGATCCTGCGCAGCAGGCGGGGTAGTAACTGAAGCGGGGGAAACGCATAAAGAAGTTTGAACTGATGCCAAGGGCAAACCAGCGCATCGGTTCCGCAGGCCATCGGATCCCTTGAGCGGGACATGAACCTGTCTAGCTTCTTGTTGAGTCTCGATGCCATGATATCCACGTCCGGCACTCCCCATCTTTAGCAGAGTGCTTGAAAGATTTGTGGATGCAGAGACCATTCCCCCGGCCATAGAGTCTGGCGGCTTAAGAAGTCCGCCTGAAAGTTGTCCACTCCGGGAATGAATATTGCCGATATGCAGGGCACATGAGCCTCTGCCCATAGGAGAATCAAGCTCACCTCTCTGAGCGGCTTGACTCCTGGTTCCCCCTTGGTGATTTATGTATGCCACGGCCGTGGCATTGTCCGATTGAATTCTCACCGGGAACCCCTGCAATTTTGACGTTCAAGCCCTGAGGGCTAGTCGAGCAGCTCTGAGCTCCAAGATGTTGATGGGCAACTGCTCCTCTAGCTTTGCCCAAGTACCTTGGCGAGTGCAACCATCCAAAATTGCTCCCCAGCCCGTCAGGCTGGCGTCTGTGGTCACTATCTTCCAAGCCACTGGGCTGAAAGATCTCCCCTTCAGTAGGTTCTGAGGGTCTAACCACCAACACAGACTTTGTCGGACTCTTGATGAGAGCGGCAACGGGATATCCAAGGCCTGTGGCCTTCTGCTCCATGCTGACAGGATGGCTGCCTGCAGGATGCGAGTGTGACTCTGGGCGTATGGTACCGCCTCGAATGTGGCCACCATCTTGCCTAGTAACCTCATACATAGGCGAATAGTCGGTTCCTTTTTGCTTAGAACCAGTAGGATTAATTCCTTGATGGCTTTGACCTTCCTCAGAGGTAGAAACACTCTTTGTTGTTCTGTGTCTAATCTCATGCCGAGATATTCCAACTGCCAATTTAGGACCCAGCCGAACTTCGAGGTATTGGACCGTGAGGGCCACTGCTCGCTCCTAGCCGGGAGACGAGTGATCTATGACTAGGAGGTCGTCCAGGTATGCTAGGATCGTGACCCCTTGGATCCTTAGTTTGGCTAGGATTGGAGCTAGGACCTTCGTGAACACCCGGGGGGCCGTAGCCAACCCGAAGGGAAGCGCCACGAATTGGAAGTGACGCGAAGCCACCATGAAGCGTAGATATTTTTGATGTGGCTGATAAATTGCAACATGAAGGTAGGCATCCTTTATGTCTATGGACGCCATGAAGTCGTCCTTTTGGAGTGTGGCAGCTGCTGACCGCACGGATTCCATCCGAAATGAGCGGATCTTTAGGTATGCATTTACCATCTTTAGGTCCAAAATTGGCCTGACATCTCCATTGGACTTCGGGATGATGAATAGGTTGGAATAGAAACCTAGCCCCTGTTCCAGGACTGGTACCTCTACTATTACTTCCTGGGAAAGTAGATGATTTAATGCCGACATTAATGCGGCTCCCTTCTCCGGATCGTTTGGAATCCTCGACTCCTGGAAATGAGGAGGAGGAAACTTTAGGAAATCTAATTTGTAGCCCGTGGCCACGGAAGACCATACCCACTCGTCGGGAATGCTGGCTTCCCAAACCTCTGAAAAGAGTCGCAGCCTTCCCCCCACCTTCGTGGGTGGGGGCGCCCCTTCATAAGGGCTTGGGGGCTGGTTTTGCTGGTTTGCGAAACCACTGCTTTCTGCCTCTAGCAGCCTGTCCTTGAGACTTGCTGTTGAAGCCGAAGTTTGCTTTCGCAGGAGGCCGTCGATACTGTTTGGCATTAGAGGGCCCCTGCCCAGGGGAGTACTGTCGTTTAAACGCAGGCCCCTGAAACTTCTTCTTAGTTGGCAAGAGAGTACTTTTGCCGTTTGAAATGGTCTGAATGTATTTATCTAGGTCTTCTCCGAAGAGTCGTCCTCCATAGAAGGGAAACCCTACCAGGAGCTTCTTGCATTTGGGCTCGGCCTCCCAGCTCTTTAACCATAAGAGTCTTCTCATATGGATAAGGGATAACGATAAACGTGACGCTTGCTGGATAGAATCCTTAATTGCGTCTACTGTAAAACATATGGCCCTAGGGACATCCGAAAATTCTTCTGCCTGCTGGGCAGGAATAAGTTTAAGCATCTGCTTAATTTGATCCGATAATGCTTGAGCAACCCCAATCGCAGCCACAGCTGGCTGTACTACTGCCCCTGCCGTAGTGAAGGAGTTCTTAAGTAGTGCTTCCAAGCGTTTATCAACTGGATCCTTGAATACCTGTATGTTTTCTACAGGGCATGTTAACGACTTGTTAACACATGAGATGGCTGCGTCCACTGCAGGAGTAGCCCATTTCTTGGAAAATTTATCTTCCATAGGATATAGGGCAGAGAATCTTTTAGGTGGTAAGAAGATTTTATCTGGCTTGTTCCAATCTTGGAACAAAACTCCCTCTAATAGAGGGTGGATCGGAAACACTGCATTGCTTTGAGGCGCCCTCAGTGAGCCCAAAGCTGAAACCGTCGATACCTGGAGATCTGGTACTGGCAAGTTGAATGCATTATGGACCAAGTCCGTTAAGGCTTGAATCCACCAGCCCTCCCCTTGGGAGACTGCTCCAGACTCCTCTGTATCCGGATCTTCGATCCCTGGACCTACTTGGTCCTTGTCCAAGAGATCGTCCAATTCCCCTGAGGAAAGGACCTCCTCTTCTGAGGGTCCACGCTCGGGCGACGGAGATCTAATCCGTTTACTGCCCCGCATAGCTGTGGCTATCATTTTTCCCATTCTTTTCTCCATCTCTCTTAAAGAGGTGAGTAATACCTCGTCCGTGACCATCTTAGGGTTGGACTGACCCGCGCCAGCTCCAGCACCAGATCCCGATGGCCCCAAGGCTCCCTTTGGGGAAAGCAGCGGCATAACCTTGTCCGAGACCTCAGACTCTCTGGGGGAATCCCCACCTCTTGTACCCTCTGACCCGGATGCCATGGTACAATACCAAGGTACACCTGCTACCTATTGGTACTTGGAACTATAAAAGTTAATTGCCCAAACACCTGTTTGGGGGATAAAAAATGCTTCCTCTCCCCTAGATGACCTTTTTTTTTTTTTGTTTCAAATCCAGGAAAGAAAAATCATTCTGTCCCCCTGAGTAGTATTGCAAGAAAAACTATGAGATGGAAGAAACAGCCTATTTCTAGGCTTGAAAACAGTCTTCTGAAGACTGCAATATTCTTTTTGGCCACTGTGTGTCCTCGGCGCCCCGTGCTGCCGCTCTGGTCTTTCCTCCCCAGTTCCAATGTATCGAATGCTGTTTGGAACGAAAAAGGAAGGGCCGCCCCTTCCTTAAACCACTGACCCGCCCTTCCCCCCTCAGCTAAACGGCGCGAATTGCGCCTATAACACGTGAACGCGCGCGCCGATAGGGGGGGGGGGTTGGGGGGAAGGGAGCCTCTCTGCTCCAGCTGGAACCACGAGGAGGTCAGCGTTTTGCCTGCTTTGCAGGCTCTGAGGAGGAAGACTGATGGAGCATCGCCTGGAGGCTTGCAGGTGAGCATAGCTCTCTGACACACACATACACTTTATATTACACAGGCCCTACTCAAATGCTTTTCCAACACTACAAGGGAGGTCACTTCTTATGGGGAAAAAATACACATAGAGCCATCCTATCATTAAGATATGTGACTAGTTTGCCAGATGCAGCGCATAACTTTAGGCATGTCCCCTGTAACCCCCCAGAAAAAACCTGCTAAGAACCAAGTTCCGCAAGTTTTCCCCTCACTTACCTGCTCCATGCCGCAGGACTTTGCCAAGCAAGAGGCCCAATCTTCCCCCATCTCCGTGGGGCTGTCTAGACCTTCAGGCCCTGGGTTCCTATGAAGGATCCACTGTCCTGGGCCCATATAGCACTCTGGCAACAGAAACATTAGGCACCCAAAGGTTTCTAAGTTCTGGGCCCAGGGTCCAGCTCTCTAAAAAGAAAAGCATTATGGGCTATACCCCAAGGGTTTGGGGTCCGGTTACTGACCACTTTAGCGCTGAGGCCTTTGGACAGAACCGGTTAGCTCACCTAATCCCAAGGATGCGGAGGCAAGCTAAACCATGACCAACACCTAAGACACTGGCGTAAAAACTGAGGTACTCCTCCTATGGGAGGGGGTTATATAGGGAGGGGCATTTCCTGTTTGAGATTGCCAGTGTCCATCACCTGAAGGTACTCCATATAACCCATATAGTAATGAATGCCGCTCTGTGTCCCGTGATGTACTCCAAGAAAAAGATTTTACAGGTAAGCTGTATTAAAAATCTCTTTATCGTGAAGTCTGACCTATTCTAAAGGCTTTTCAAATAACCAAATATACCCACTCTGTGCTGTGCACCAATCTATTAATACAAATAAATAGTGCTAGACATACTGTATGTGTTAAAAATATATCAAAATGTTCAACTGCTGTGCTAAAAATTCTCTTTAAAACAAAATAATGTTTTTTTTAAAAAAAGCACTTCATTCAGCTCAGCAGTAAAGATTACCACTAATAGCAAGTAAACCAAATTATACTCTTTCTACTGAAAAGCAGAAAATATAAATGAACAAATGGATACCTGTACTGCAACGAAAACAAGATCTCAGTGAAACATCCAGAAATCTACAATAAAGTGAATAGTGACAAACCAAACTTAAATGGTTGTTATACATTCCCAATTCCGAAAAAGTTGGGACACTATAAAATCTATACAAAAAAAGAATGCAATGAGTTTCACATCTCATAAACCCATCAGCGTCGGACAAAGGTGGTAAAGAAATCTGTTGATTTAACGGGTTAAGTAGTCCATCTAACGAATAAATTCTAGAGCTCCACAGATTGGGCAGGGTTATAAGGATATGTTGGGGGTGGTCCCAGCAAAGGTTTTGCCCTGTCCAATCACCTAAAGGTGGTGGCATATACAGTAATTCATTGTCTAAAATTATTTCTTGGTCCTCTACCGAACATCAAGAAATTTAATTTCCATTTCCTCACTACGGTACCATAGTATAAAAAAAACAATATATGTAATGTTGAGACATGCTTTAGTGGGGTTTTTAGGGAACATTTAAATTATGGCCAGATGTAAACTTCATTAGAATATTACAAATTATTTCATATTTTGAATCATAAATGTTTGTTGGGCGGAACTTCTGGTGTGTACCAAATACTTGAGCTTTTAGCTCAATCGTGCCCTGCAGCCCACTTTTTATAATGACCAGATGACCGGTGTTTAACCACTTCCAGATCGAAGGTGTTTTTCAGATTCGGCATTTACAAGACTAGAAAATTACTTAAAACCCCCAAAAATGATATATATTTTTTTTCTAACACCCTAGAGAATAAAATTGCGGTCATCGCAATACTTTTTGTCACACCGTATTTGTGCAGCGGTCTTACAAGCGCACTTTTTTTGGAAAAAAAAACACTTTTTTGAATTAAAAAATAAGACAATAATAAATTTGGCCCAATTTTTTTATATATTGTGAAAGATAATGTTACACCGAGTAAAATGATACCCAACATGTCACGCTTTAAAATTGCGCCCGCTCGTGGCATGGCGTCAAACTTTTACCCTTAAAAATCTCTGAAGGTACTCCATACAACCCATATAGTAATGAATGCCGCTCTGTGTCCCGTGATGTAACGATAAAGAAAAAGGATTCTAGTTTAGTAAGCCCATATATTGCACACTGTCGGGGGGCCCGGATTCAGTGGGATGGAGCCGTGTCTACGTAAGACTTTGCTCCAAAACAAGAGAAACACTATCAACTCAATAAGAGCTTTAGGTTTCCTCAGGGCCTAAAATTAACTACATAAATGTATTTATGGTTTTTGATAGTATTACACTATTTTGAGCGATTTTTCTAGGAAGAGGAAGAGTGTGTGACTATGCCTAAGGACTTGAACTTGGGTGGAGATATACCCGTTTTAAAGTGGATAATTGGGTAAGAGGCCCAACAGAAGGGGTGTGAGCCACTTATCACTGGTGATCAGCACTGATGTAGGCATGTGTGAGCATAATTATAGTTTGCTACACATTAATAAATACTACACTATATGAGTAGAAGATACTTGTGAGGGAAAGTGAATAGAGGAGAAGAAACATAGTTGGTGCTTGAAAATGTTATTAGCCTCATTTGGCATACGTGGTTTGGATGATCCGGTAATAGGCTGCGAAAGCCACCTACAGGGTAAGACACCTTTTACAGTTTACATATTCCTGAAGTGCTGGACGATTTTTCAATTCTTTATGTTGTTAAGAGAAGGGGGGATGAAACACTGCAGTATGGCCCAATCTAACCTTTTTTGAGATGTGTTGCTGCAATCAACTTCAAAATGACCTAATTTTGTTCTTAAAATTGTACGTCTTCTCAGTTAAAACATTTGATATGTTTTCTACTGTGAATAAAATATGAGTTTATAATATTTGCAAATCATTTCATGTTTATACAAATTTTACACAGCGTCACAACTTTTTTGGAATTAGGGTTGTATATGAATTACAATTGCTGCAGGAAGAATTCTACGGTTCGTTAACGTTCACAGCTACCCAACAGAAAAGCACCACAGTGACATATCTTTATAGTTACAAATATTCTGTTCTCAAAACTACTTGATTCCGTAACACTTAACAGAATAACGAAAATGAAATATAATGAATCATATCAGCTTGGGCCTATGCTTTAAGCAAACAGTAGAATGAGAACAGTTATATTAATACTTTAGAAACCAGCAGTTGCTATATTACGAAGATTTAATAAAACATAGTTCAAATTTATACTATGGTTTTATATTCCACAGCAAGGGGTATGTGATGTTTGTATTTCATTTGGTATGCTATTAGTTTGACAAATGCAAATCAAAGGGAGGTCAAACTGAGTCCCAAACAACTAATACACCTCCAAATATGGAAGAGTCTTAACTTGATTCCATAATAAGGAAGCTATGCTACCTCAGAATTGTACCATTTTGCTCACTAGTGTTATTGCTGCACAAAAGCATCACCAACAGATCGCTGCTAATGAATAGCTAGGTTTTATCCTGTAAACTTGAAATGCACAGCCTCAATCCAAAGAAATAATGCCTTCTAGCATAACTACTTGACATACAGCAAGCATAATCATTCACATCAGCAACTTGACCTCTATTACCACAGGGGCAACACAATAGTGTTGCAAAGTAATAATTTCACAGATATCATACTATCAAAGCCGCAAACATCAACAGTCGGAAAAAAAAAATTCAATATCCTTTTACTTATACATGTTCAAGTACAGATCCCCATCTATCAATCTTACTGCATATCCTAGCAATTTCACCTAATCCCCAGACACCTGGCATGGTGACAAGGATGTTGCGATCTCGAGTAGAATCCTACTTCTTCAGAGGAAGAGTCTCTAATTGGATTTTAAAGCATCTTGTGTTATTGCTCTTCATGCTGTGCTTTTCTCTTAATTCAGTTTAAATAAGGAAATCATTCACAGGTACCAGACTTTGCCTCAAGCAGACCTGCAGCACTTTGATTTCTGATCTTATCTGGCTTCCTCAAGCATTACAATAAAATAGCAACAATACCAGTAAACAAAATAAACACTATTTTTAAATGTAGAAACCACTATTGTATGTATCAAAGAATGACTTGAGCTTTCTCCAAGGGTTACCTGGAAATTTTCTCACCAAAATAAAAAAAACAGAGGTACCTTTCCTTTCTCACTGGAGTCTGCCACAGTATTCTCCCAACCAACATAGGGAAATCTATTTTTGTTAAGAAGCACTGCCAAGGCTTGGAAGCACTTGTTATTGTGCTTCTGGTAAAAGAGCAGCAGTAAAGCGATATGTCAAGCAGTGTATGGCCAACCAAACCAATACAATACATATTCTGACAAAATCAATATTTCAGAGGAGTGTTGATGCCATTTGTTCACACCTCAGCACTTTAGAATTGAGATTTCTGTACAAACTGGGTCTTATGAGCAGATGCACCCAATCTCGTTCAGGTAGAGACAAGTGCTGCCTACAATCACTCATTAACATGAATGGCTGTAAGCGGGAATATTTGTATAAACACATGTATGCGTACAAGTGTAGGAGTTTTTACATCCGTACCAATGGCTACATGGCCAGGAATATATGCTCAATTTTTAAATTTCATGGCTAGAGATGGCCATGTGCATGAGCTCTTGTGTTCTTATTCTAAAGTATATCACCTTTATCTGTAGACACTATTTTAAGAAATAGCTAATTATATTATTATTATACAGGATTTAGATTGCGCCAACAGTTTGCACAACTATTAACAAAATGAAAGCAGAGTTACAATACAATTTTGAGCAAGAGGAAGGGGGGGGGGGGTCAACTGATAAAGTCAAGTACTGTGGAAAATAAACGGATGGAGAAAGTAAAACAGTTTATTAGAAGCAGAATAGGCTTCTTTAAAGAGAAGGGTCTTCAGGGATCGTCTAAAGATGGATAGATTAAGAGACAGTTGGAAAGACTGGGGTATGGAGTTCCAAAGGATGGGAAAAGCTCCGGAGAAATCCTAGAGGCGAGCATGGGAGAAGGTGACAAGGGGGCTAGAGCAGGAGGTCTTGCGGGACTGAAGAGAGCGACTTGGTTGATATTTTGAGATCAGGTTAGTGATGTAGCTGGGGGCATAGCTGTGGATGGCGTTGTAAATTAAATCTAATGCCTGCCTGTTCACATATGTTGAAAAAGTGAATCTCCATGTGGTGTACTTCATTTTACACAACTGTATATGTGTCTATAATTTAATGTGCAAGAGAAGAGCAAATGTCATTTGCTCTTCTCTTGCAGCCGTAAAGGCTGCAACATGTCACACATCAGATTCAGCACCTAATTATGCCAAGACAGAGTGCACCGTCTTCTTTACAGTATATAGCCTCCAGTTTAGTGACGGAAGCAGCCCATTACTAGTAACCTTGAAATTCCAGTCTATTTCTGACCTTGTTATTGGGGACCATTTCTCCCAAGATTTGGATCTTGAGAGAAATATGTAGTAAGTTTCTGCAATTTTCACATAAAAAATGGTTATTAACATGACATTTGTACATGAGTTTTGAACCTCAACTTTGAGTGACATCTGTCCATGATCAAAAATACTAAAGCAACAATAAAATAAAAGAAAAAGCACAGGATATTGCAGATTCTCACCTTCTCAACACTGCTCACAGCCTGAAAGTATATATTATAACCTTTACGAGGAAATAGAGGGGCATTCCAAAATTCTCGGTAAGTCTTATTATCACCAACAGTAAAAGGTGCAGCTTCAGGAAGGTTGGAAGGCGGAAGCTCTGCAGCAAAGTAGTAAAGGGGGCCACCACTTCCAGCATTGTTGTAGGCTATGGGAACCTGATAACACTCCGATCCGCCAGTCTCTCTCTTTGTCCGATGAGGGTTCAGCTCCTCCACGACAACCTGATATGCACTATGGAAAATAAAGAATTAGCAGTCACCCTACTTTTTACATCACAAAAAGTAGAAATGCCTATACAATCAGAACTATAATAAAATATCCCATTAACTACACAGAAATCTACATTTATATGCATTGTAAAGATGTCATATCAAATTGTAGTTATGGTGTATTTTTTTTATACAAGGAGATTCTAATGTTTGTAGCCTATTCAGCACCAATTCATATTCTAGAGCCAGTTAAAGCAAAGTATGTTTTGGAAGGAGGAAACTCCCACACAAAAGGCATAACATGCACAATCCATGGGCATACACCAATCAGCCATAACATTATGACCACTGGCGGATAACGTGAACATGGATTATCTTGTTACAATGGCACACGAAAGTGGGTGGGATATATTACATAGCAAACATACATGTTGTACCTAAAGTTGATGTGTTATAAGCAGAGCCAATGGGCAAGCGTAAGGATTTGCGTTAGATGTTAAATACTCTATACTTCTGATCAAGCCTCATACAAATCCAGCAGCTGAACAGCACCCTATGATCTCAAATTAAACCATAGTCACAGTATATAAAAATGAAACACGCAGTGCTATATCTTTAAGACCTTTTGTAAAGGGTAGCATTTTATGTTCCTAAAATAATTATCTGATACTTTCCTGGTCTGTGCAATGGAATTGCACAGAGTGGGGCCGCACCTCCTCTACTGAAGTCTTCTGCTGGTGCTCTAAGTTTAGTCTTATTATTTTAAGGGGTTGCAACATTTGGGGAGTGTGCTTTCACTTGGAGAGCACAAAGTGGCACTGTGGAGAGCACTATCATTGAAGTCTCTCAACTTCAAACTGCAGTGCTTACATTAAGACACTTTCACAAGCGTGATAACTTGCAAGGAATATAAACAATATGCATTTATTTGGTGAAATTAGTATGAAGAAGCACTAAGATAATTACTCGAAAACACATTAAACATTTTATTTTACATTGTTCATTTTGGACAAATATTTACAATTCGATATGGAGATACAGTATTATAACACATTTAGGGCAACTTAAACGTCTTGAAGATAAAACTCTACACTTTTCCCTTTTTTATGCACATGTTTTTGAGTGACTTTGAAAAAGGCCAAACTGTAAAAGCTAGACGATTGCATCAGAGCAACTCCATAACTGCAGCTCTTGTGGGATGCTCCTGGTCTACAGTGCTCGAGACCTACTAAAAGTAACACAAGGAAAGTGGAGAGCCAAGGCTGGCCCATGTAGTCTGATCCAATAGAAATATAGTAATAGTGAACAAGAACGAGTTATCAGTGTGAAACTGGTCTACCAATGTTCCTGTAACATCCTGTTTACGTCATTTGACAATAGACTATTCTACACAAGTTCTTCCATGGTGTGCGACCAATTTTCCTTTAATTGTATTACTGTAGCTCGAATTGCTGAAAAAGTTAATACTTAATCCAATAGGAAGGTGTCAGAACATATAGTGCATATCAGTTTAATGCATATGGGTCTTGCTCAGAGTCAGGGTACCCATGCGGACCCATGTCCACAGCCAAAAGTGCCTACAATGGGCCTGTGAGCTTCAGAATTGGACCATGGAGTAACTGAAGCTGGTGTCAACATGGCCTCCAAATTCTCCATATCTTAATCCAATCAAACATCTGTAAAAAAAGTCTGATCCATGGAGGTCTCAACCCGCAGCTTAAGGCTCCATGCACACTAGCGTTTTTTCATAAGCTCAATTTTGTGCCAGCTTCTAGTAGCATTTAAGTAGCTTTTAGAAGCATTTAGGGCAGGGGTCTCAAAGTACCGGCCCGCGGGCCATTTGCGGCCCGCGGACCGGTTTTAAATGGCCCGCGGGTGCCGCGGAAGTGTAGATCGAGGTGCATGAAGAGTAGCGCAGGAAGCGTCTGTCATAAGTTCACTTGTCTCTCATGTCACACTGCTACTCCCCGGCTGCCCCTCCTCTCTTCTCGTCCATCCCCCATTTGCTTGTGACATCATCTGAGATGGACGAGAAGAGAGGGGGGGCTGCCGGGGAGTAGCAGCGTGACATGAGACAAGTGAACTTATGACAGACGCTTCCTGCGCTACTCTGCCTATGAAGAAAACAACAAGTAAATGCTGACCTGTGCCCTGGTGTGCTCTCATGTGCCCTGGTGTGCTCTCATGTGCCCTGATTGTGCCCTAATGTGCCCTGATTGTGCCCTAATGTGCCCTGATTGTGCCCTGATGTGCTCTCATGTGCCCTGATGTGCCGTTTCATGTGCCCTGTACCCTGATGTGCCATGTGCCCTGTCCTGATGTGCTGTGCCCTGATGTGCCATGTCCTGCACTGTGCCATGTGCCCTGTCCTGATATGCCCTGCCCTGATGTGCCCTGCCCTGTTGTGCCGTGCACCCTGATGTGGCCTGTTGTGATGTGGCCTGTTGTGCTGTACCCCTATGTGCTGTTCTCTGATGTGCCCTGTACCCCGATGTGCTGGGCTTTGTACCCTGATGTGCGCTGTGCACTCATGTGTGCTGTGCCCTGTGCCCTGATGTGCTGTACCCTGCTGGTGAGTGGTCAGTGTGTAGTGTAGTGGTCAGTGTGCAGTGTAGTGGTCAGGGTTAATAATGCGTTCGCTGACACCAGTACTGTTTTTGAAGTTTGAAAGTTTGCATGCAGCCCCCCATGGGATATGGAAACTTGTCTTCTGGCCCTCAGGTAATTTGAGTTTGAGACCCCTGATTTAGGGGCATTAGCATTGTATTAGCATTTCTTAACCACTTGTCGCCCGCCAATGACATATTGACGTCGGCAAAGTGGTTGTAGAATCCTGACTGGACGTCATATGACGTCCTCAGGATTCTGAGCCGCTGCGCGCCGCCGGGGGCGCGCATCGCGGCGATCGTTGTTGCAGGGTGTCAGTCTGACACCCCGCAACACCGATCTCGTTAAAGAGTCTCTCACGGAGACTCTTTACCACGTGATCAGCCGTGTCCAACCACGGCTGATCACGATGTAAACAGGAAGAGCCGTTGATGGCTCTTCCTCACTCGCGTCTGACAGACGCGAGTAGAGGAGAGCCGATCGGCGCCTCTCCTGACAGGGGGGGTTTGCGCTGATTGTTTATCAGTGCAGCTCCCCCTCGGATCGCCACACTGGACCACCAGGGAAGCCCACCGTGGACCACGGAAGGACAAAAAAAAAAAGGGGGGCAAAAAAAAAGGGGGGCAAAAAAAAAGGGGGGCAAAAAAAAGGGGGGCAAAAAAAAAGGGGGGCAAAAAAAAAGTCTGGGCAAAAAAAAAAAAGCATAAAAAAAATGCCAATCAGTGCCCACAAATGGGCACTGATTGGCAACATGGGTAAATCAGTGCCACCCCACAGTGTCCATCAGTGCCACCCCACAGTGTCCATCAGTGCCACCCCACAGTGTCCATCAGTGCCACCCCACAGTGTCCATCAGTGCCACCCCACAGTGTCCATCAGTGCCACCCCACAGTGTCCATCAGTGCCACCCCACAGTGTCCATCAGTGCCACCCCACAGTGTCCATCAGTGCCACCCCACAGTGTCCATCAGTGCCACCCCACAGTGTCCATCAGTGCCACCCCACAGTGCCCACCCGTGCCCAGTGCCACCCCACAGTGCCCATCCATGCCCAGTGCCACCTATCAGTGCCCATCTGTGCCACCCATCAATATCCATCAGTGTCACCCATAAGTGCCGCCCATGAGTGCCCATCTGTGCCGCCCATGAGTGCCCATGAGTGCCGCCCATGAGTGCCCATCAGTGCCGCCCATGTGTGCCCATCAGTGCCGCCCATGTGTGCCCATCAGTGCCGCATACCAGCGCCGTCAATCAGTGCCACCTCATCTGTGCCCGTCAGTACTACCTCATCGATGTCCATCAGTGCCATCTCATCAGTGCCGCCATATCAGTGCCCGTAATTGAAAGAGAAAACTTACTTATTTACAAAAAAATTAACAGAAAAAAATAAAAACGTATTTTTTTTCAACATTTTCAGTCTTTTTTTAGTTGTTGCGCAAAAAAAAAAAAAAATCGCAGAGGTGATCAAATACCACCAAAAGAAAGCTCTATTTGTGGGGAAAAAAAGACGCCAATTTTGTTTGGGTACAGTGTAGCATGACCGCGCAATTGCCATTCAAAGTGCGACAGTGCTGAAAACTGAAAATTGGCTTGGGCGGGAAGGTGCATAAGTGCCCTGTATGGAAGTGGTTAACTACATGAAGGGAAAAAAAAAAGCTTTTGGTAGCATTTAGAAGCAGTGCGGTGCATTCAGCGTTTTTTTTTTTCTACTGGAAAAATGGCCTAAAGTATAGGATAACAATATTTAGCTCCTAGGAGCAGAAAACAAATGCCAATACCAGTTTCTAGGAGCTTAAAGAAAACGCCACGGAGTCTAAAAGGACATGTGCATGAAGTCTAAAGGACTTAAAGGATCTGTGACTTACAGCTTGGTGCCAGATACCACAGCATACCTTCAGAGGTCTTGTAAAGTACATACCTTGATGGGTCAGGGCTGTTTAATCGGCAAAACGGGGCCCTATCCAATACTGGGAGGGTAGTCATGACCCTGATTGGGATTTCAAATGAAGCATACAACACATCAGGGCTACCCAGTGTGGCACAGTACAAGTGAACTATAATCTAAATCAAGTCTTTATTGAATTCCATCATGGAGATTCTAGTTTATAAAGTTCTGTTTATAAATGCGTGTTTATATTTGCTAAAAAATAATCAACTTACAATATAACCTCAAAAGACCGCTGAGTAAATTTGTTTCTTAGTATGATATTTTTAAATTGTTTTGTTAGCATTTCCCTTTCAATTTAAATTATGGGAGGCTCAGACCCTGGGACGAACATAATGACTGGCTATGGGCTCTGCTTGAGGCACCGATTTGCAGTTGTCATTGCATTAGAAACAGGAAATGCTGACAGGCATCTCCACCTCTAGAATATAGAGAACTAAACTATAACTGACATACTGTAATACAGGCACAGATGGACAGAAATCTGTCCACTGTACCGAAATAGACTGCCTTGCATCTTTACAGTTGCTGAAGACATGATCCTTACAAATGTTTAAAGCAGATGGTACATAACATGCATTGTCTTACAGTCACTGCAAAGAAACAAAATATAAACTTGCAATGCATACTGGATACTATAGTTATGTTATGTAAGCTCAGTTTGACAGCACAGTTGTCATGTGACCTGTTGCGTTGAGGCTGCATTCACACCTGAGCGTTTTCAGCTCATAAAACGCTCGTAAAAAAGCCCAACAAGCAAAATCCCATTCATTTCAATGGCACCTGTTCCTATCTGAGCATTTTGTCACCTAAAGCAACATGCATGAAAATCGCCCTGAGCCCAAAAAATGAATATGATTTTCTTTGGGGCAGATTACAGGCGTTTTTCTACCTTTTACATTGGTGATCTGAATAAAATTGCAGCAACATCGCTATAAAAATTACTTTGAAATGCTCAGGTGTGAATGCAGCCTTAGGGCCCTTTTACACTAGCGGACCATATGTCCGCATTTACATCCGTCCGTTTGCGGATGAAAACAGGACATACATGGGTCCCTATGTGATTACGGGTGTCAGCGGATGAACATCCGCTGACACCCGTAATTTGTCCGCCTCCGCAAAGATCCGCATTTGCAGGCGGAAGAAATCCTATTTTTCTTCTGTCTGCCGGATCGGATGAACACGGACATACGGTCCGTGTTCGTCCGATCCCCCATAGCTTTCAGCTCAGCTGGGATTTTACAGAGGATCCCCGCTGAGCAAAGCGGACACACGGAGCGGATCATTACTGATCCGCTCCGTGTGAAAGGGCCCTAAAGGATACAAGTGCTTTGGGCTTAAAGGATCACTAAAGAAAAAAATAAATAACAAACATGTTATACTTACCTCCACTGTGCAGCTCGTTTTGCACAGAGTGGCCCCGAACCTGGTCTTCTGGGGTCCCTCGGCGGCTGTCTCGGCTCCCCCCTGCAAGGACTCAACACCTTCACGCAAGCGAGCATGGTGTTGAGTTATTGTGGGCGCGCTCCCGTAAGACAGCGGCGGCCATAGCCGAAGAGGATGTCGGGGGCGAGCGCAGGACTTTCGAAGGGTCAGGTAAGTATAACGGGGGGCCCATTATTGACGGATGTTTTTTCACCTTAATGCATAGAATGCAGTAAGGTGAAAAAACTTACCTTTACAACCCCTTTAAAGTGCATCAGAACTAAAGAAAAATGTTGTGAAGTTATAGGGAATTAAGGCCTCTGACTGCTAATCTCACAATATTTAAAGTGAGATTTAGTAATGTTACTACTCTGCTGCCTCTACCAAGAGAGCCCACAAAGCCAAAGTACAGAACAAGGAAAGATAAGTCACTAAACCGAAAAGGATTAATGGCAGAGAGTCTACAGGCAATACTGGTGAGTAGTCATTTTTCCTCTGCTTGCATTTTTGGAAACAGCTTTAAGAATTCAGTATCTCTTTAGGTCTCATTCACACTGGACATTTTTGCCATCTCTCCTAGACTCCCTTCCTCATGGCAGTGATGTTTTGGCAGAAAAAAATGCTCATAAATGTAATATGTTAAGGTGTGCCAAGCACTTGAACGTTAATTCATTTCACTGCCCAGAAAAATAATTTATTCTGGCCATTAAAATGAATCAACACTATACTCTGCCATATCCTAACAGCGGCACGGTGCCTGATAGCCCTCTATTGCAAAAAAAATGCGCCCCCATCCCAAGAGGCTCTTTATGCTAGAGTCAAAGACGTAGTATTAATGGAGAAAATGACGGCAAGTATACGGGACAAACTAAAGGATCACAACAAGGTTTGGGAGCGCTGGCATTCTCGGGAAGACCCACCGTGAGCCGATAGCAAAGCCATTGAGGTACCTTGGTATCTACCCTGTCCAACCTAACCTTTCTATTTTCCTCCTTCTCTTCTTTCCTCTCTTTATTTCTAGTTCATCCTTGGTTATTCTGTATGCACAGTGGATGAAGATGTGTATGTCGTATTGATGCATGCTACAGGGGCTTTTTGATATATTTTTACTGCCGCCGGGCGGTGCGGCGCCGGCGACCGGGGGTGATTGCCCCCCCTTCTCGCCTGCGTCTGGCACGCTTTGGATACGCTATTGCTATGGATTACATTTAATGTCCCTTTTTTTTTACGACTGTACGTCTGTACCACTGCTTTGTTTTTATTGCCGAAAAAAAAAAAAATTGTTATTTAACCACTTGCCCACCAGGTAAATTCTGGCACTTCTCTCCTTCATGTGAAAATCACAATTTTTTTGCTAGAAAATTAATCAGAACCCCCAAACATTATATATTTTTTTTTAGCAGACATCCTAGGGAATAAAATGGCAGTCATTGCAATACTTTTTGTCACACCGTATTTGCGCAGCGGTCTTACAAGCGCACTTTTTTTGGATAAAAATCACTTTTTTGAATTAAAAAATAAGACAACAATACATTTTGCCCAATTTTTTTATATATTGTGAAAGATAATGTTACGCCGAGTAAAATGATACCCAACATGTCACGCTTAAAAATTGCGCCCGCTCGTGTCATGGCGTCAAACTTTTACCCTTAAAAATCTCGATAGGCGACGTTTAAAAAAATTCTACAGGTTGCATTTTTTGAGTTGCAGAGTAGGTCTAGGGCTAGAATTATTGCTCTCACTCTAACGATCGCGGCGATACCTCACTTGTGTGGTTTGAATACCGTTTTCATATGCGGGCGCTACTCGCGTATGCGTTTGCTTCTGCGCGCGAGCTCGTCGGGACGGGGCGCTTTAAAAAATTTTTTTTGGGTTTTCTTATTTATTTTTATTTAGTTTTATAATTTTTTACACTGAAAAAAAAAAAAAAAAAAATTGATCACTTTTATTCCTATTACAAGGAATGTAAACATCCCTTGTAATAGAAAAAAGCATGACAGGTCCTCTTAAATATGAGATCTGGGGTCAAAAAGACCTCAGATCTCATAATTAGACTTAAATGCAAAAAAAAAAATTAAAAAAAAAAAAATGTCATTTTTTCAAATGACAAAAAAAAAAATGTTTCTTTAAGAGGCTGGGCGGGACTGACGTTTTGACGTCACTTCCGCCCAGCAGAGCTAGGAGGACGGGTGAAGGAGATTTCTCCTTCAGTCCCGTCCCCGCTCAGCTGCCGGACACATCGGATCCCCTCCGCCACTACCGACGGCTCCGGTAAGCGGCGGAGGGCGCGGGAGAGCGGCGGGAGGGGGGGGGGGCCCCTCTCCCGCCACCGATAACGGCGATCTCGCGGCGAATCCGCCGCGGAGACCGCCGTTATCGTGTACACCACCGCCCCCTGAAAAGATGAATATCTCGGTTGTGGCAGCAGCTGCTGCCGTTATCGAGATATTCAACTTTAAAAAGGAGGACGTCTTTTTGACATGGGGCGGTGGTCAAGAGGTTAAAAAAAAAAAAAAATGAATCAACACTATACACATCTATCCTTAACAATTTTTTAGCATTTTATCTGCCAAAATGTCGCTGCTACTGGTGTGTTTCTTCTTTTGGCCTATAAACACCTCTAATTGCCCCCCCCCCCCCAAAAAAAAGTAAATAGTAAAGTCTTTAAGGAAAAAAAGTTTCCACCTGCAAGGCAATATAATGCACTAGTATGCATTGCATACTAGCACTAGAGCTGCACGATTAATCGCGGAGAGAATCGCGATCTCCATTCTCCCCGTCCTCGATCTCCCCGCGGGATGACCCGCAATTCTTTTGTGTCACCGCCGGTTCCACGTAACCAGCGTGGAGCGCAAATGGCGCCGATATCAGAAAACCGTCAGCAGCCTGCGCCGCTGGATGGATGCCTGGGCTTCTCTCACAGTTCTGTACAACTGTAGTGTGTATCCATGCGCCACCCAGTGGTTACCGGCGGTACTTCTTCTGATGTATTAATCTTTCTCACAGTTCTGTATAACTGTGTGTATCCATGCGTCACCCAATGGTTGCTGGCGGTACTGCTTCTGATGTATAAAGAGACCAGTGATATGTCTATAATTTTAAAGACCATATAACTCCTATGAAAAAAGCAGAATCTGATTTGATTCTGCTTTTTTCAAAGGAGTTATATGGTCTTTAACATTTTAGACATATCACTGGTCTTTTTTATATATTCATATTTTCAGATAAATCACAGGTTTATTTATTTATTGGGGGGGGGGGGGGTTCCTGGCATTCAGTTTTTGAGAATCGTGATCTTTAGTCTAAGCAAAAGAATCGTGATTCTCATTTTGACCAGAACCGTGCAGCTCTAACTAGCACATCATGAAAAACACCTTAAAGTCCTCCAGCGACACGCTGTCACTGCTACAGAGGCTTCCATCCTCGCCCAGTCTTCTGTCTTGGTTCGGAGACTCTGGCCGTCTGATTGGTCGAGCTGCAATGTCGACACTCCTGTGCATGAGTTGCAGCACAGAGCTCTAAAGCAACAGCACAGATATGCCTTGTCTTCAGAGCGCTTGCACAGGTGACATCACTGGCTGCTGCTCACTAGAATATCTCTTTATTATAAGCTTACCTGTTAGTAAAAAAAATAAAGTTTACCACTTTAAGATCAGGATTACAATCCTTACCCCCTGCCAGCATCTAAAACCACAATGTAATTGTAGGATTTAGGTCCCTGGCTATTTTTCCTGGAGAGCATCATTTACCTCTTCAGTATTTCCACCTACTTATACAATGCAGTGGACTGAAGATGGGTCTTAGCCATGGGCTAGTACAGAGGTATTGAATAAGGAGACCAAACAACAATTTGATACAACATTTTTATTTAACTTTGGTAAAATTGGCCACGGTGTCATCCATAAAATGTGGGGGCGGGGTTACAAAAATTTTCTCAATAAATAAATTAAATTACAAAAGGCCAAATTGGCTAAACTTAAAACTTTAAAATCAAATTAATTTCTGTCCATCCAGCAAAAGCTGGACGACTACTCCCCCCATACAGACGACCCCATGACTTATTATGACAAACTGACAGGTAAGGGTGGGCGGGCGGGCGATGCTGCTTGTCAGGAGATGTGATTGAGCAAATCGCCTCAGCCTCTCCCTTATATAGGCTCGTCCAGTGCAGGTTTTACCTCACGCGAACGGAAGAGAAGGGGGCTGCCGCAGCTGACCAATCAGAGGCTGTTACTACCCCAGAGCGCGGCAGCCCACTTCTCCCTCTGCTCTATCCCATGCAGGCTCAGCATACTGCCGTAGCCTCACATGGGCTAGTACAGAGGTATTGAATAAGGAGACCAAACAACAATTTGATACAACATTTTTATTTAACTTTGGTAAAATTGGCCACGGTGTCATCCATAAAATGTGGGGGCGGGGTTACAAAAATTTTCTCAATAAATAAATTAAATTACAAAAGGCCAAATTGGCTAAACTTAAAACTTTAAAATCAAATTAATTTCTGTCCATCCAGCAAAAGCTGGACGACTACTCCCCACCGGCCGGGGCCAACCGCGAAGCTGTTGGCCGAGGCCCCCCCACCACCGTGGCTGATTCGATCATGGACTGGATACCCATATTAAAAATGTCCAGGCCAATGCCTGACAGATGAATTTGGTCAACCCGAAACAACCCAGGCAAAAAACCCTCTAACTCGGAATGACGAAAGGAAGAGCCACCAATTGAAGGCATAAAACTATGAATCGTCCTATTTAGCCGTCTGCGGATTCTATCCACGTAGAAAAGGGTGCCGTGCGGCGACCATAACAGCCTGGGAACCATCTCAGAATATACTAACACTGAACCTGGGAACATTTGAGTTATGGAATAGAGATCCCTTTTCATTTTACATAACAAGTCCCATGTGTTGAATTTACCCAAGTCATTAGCCCCCACGTGGATAACTATCACTTGGGGTTGAGGCCAGACAGAAGACAAATAAGCTAGGTGGTCTTTTAAATTGCGCCACCGCATACCTCTAACACCTGACCATAAAATTAAAAATAAATCAGGATCAAGCCCCAGGTTAGCAGAGTATGATCTGGATCCGGAGTGCTTGTAAGCCCAGAACACGTAGGAGTGACCTATGACCCAAGCGATATTCCTGGATAAATCTGAAAGAGAATCATAAAGTTAGAAGACTGGGACGAACATATAACTTATATCTATTGCTGCCCCACCTGCCCACTTTTTTAACCTTACTCTCTGAAAAACCTATAGAATCAGCTGTGGTGGCAGCGCCAATTCGGAAAGAATGGGAAGAAAATTGGTACCCAGATAAATTCAAGCGCTTCAAACAGGAGGCCAAAACAGCTGAGAACTGGTACCTAGTTAGAGAGGACAAGTCTTCATGAATAAAAAAGGAATCGTTACTCAATGGTCTGACCAAAAGATAATTACGAACATGAAACACGGGACAGATAGCCTCATTAGGAGAACTGGATAAAGAAAACCACTGACCAACCTGAGAGGACTTTGATCTGGACAAAAACAGACGGACAGAACCGACGTCAAACTGAACATGAGAAAAACGGAGAAATGAAAAAGCGTTTCTATTTGCTGCAGTAAACTCACCTAACCGAAGGGCTCCAAAGAATGCTATAGAGAAAGCAGCCTTAAAAAGCAAAGATTCGAAATTGGATGAGCAGACATCTTGAAGGATCTGAAGAAGATCGATCAAAATGGGGATAGATATGGGACGCCTATTATCTAAAGAGGGCCTAGACTTTTTGAGGCCCTTCAAAACCTGAGTGACCTGAAAGAAAGAGGTAAGAGCAGGAAGGCCTGCAAACTTAAGGAAAAAAGAAACTCCAGCCAATATTTTACCTATGGAAGCCGGGGACAGATTAGACTGAATGAGAAAGGACAAAAAAGACAAAGCCACGTAAGAAGATACATCTAGTGGATCCAAACCCAATGGTTGACAGAAAGAGCACCATTTGTGCCATGAAAGCCTATAATCCCTCCAGGTGTTTTCCGCTACTGAAGCCTTGAGATTCCGGAATATTATTCCCAAATTAAGCCCCAGAGGAAGTCTGGGCAAGGGGTGCCATGTTGATCCGCTGATGGCGCCAACTCTCGGAATCTCTTGAACTGTGAACGAGATAAAGAATCTGCTATGTTATTTTCTTTACCTGCAATATGCTCAGCTCTCAACCATATATTACAGTTCATACAATGAAGTACAAGGAAACGCAATAACCTCAGAACGGGATCAGACTTAGAGGACAGAGTATTGATGGCAAAAAAGACACCTTTATTATCCGTATGAACTAAGATTCTACGATTCCTAAAGATGTCTTCCCACACAACCACCGACACAATCACTGGAAAGAGCTCCAACAGAACTAGATTTTGAAGTATCTCCTTCTGGAGCCAATCAGGGTGCCAGGACTGGGCGCACCAGCGCCCATCCAAGAAAGCCCCGAACCCAGCAGAGCCAGCTGCATCGGTGAAGAATTCCAACTGAGAACTATTAATAAAGTCCATTTGCCAGGCCGAGGAACCATTAAACTCATTTAAAAAAGCATCCCAAATTCTTAGATCATCCTTGATGCTTTTTGAAATTCGGAAATGAGCGTAAGGGTTCACCATACCTTTTATGGCTAACGAGAACCTGCGCGAAAATACCCTCGCCATAGGGATGACTCTGGCTGCAAAAGCAAAAAGACCCAGCAAAGATTGTGCCTCCTTTAAGCACACCTTCTTACTGACAAGAAAGGTTGCAATCATAGACTTCATTTTATGTATCTTCTGTTGTGGCAATCTGAATTCCATTCGTTCGGAGTCAACCGTGATCCCCAAAAATTCAATAACTGTCGTGGGAAAAACTGTTTTCTCCTGGGCCAGAGGCACGCCAAAGTCATGACAAACGTCAAAGAAAACCTGTAAAGCTTCCATACACACTGATGACCCCCGGGGACCTAAAAACAAGAAGTCATCTAGATAATGTAGGATAAGGCCTTGAGGGATAACGACTGACACGACCCAATGTAAGAAGGAGGAAAAAGCCTCGAAATAAAAGCATGACATAGAAAACCCCATTGGCATGCATTTATCAAAATAATATTTATTCAAAAATTGAAAACCCAAAGAATTGAAGCCTTGTGGATGCACGGGAAGAAGGCGGAAAGCCGACTTAATATCAGCCTTTGCTAGCACAGCCCCTTGCCCTGCTTGCCTCAAAAGACACAAAGCCTCATCAAATGAGGCGTAGCAGACTGGAGCCTCCACAGAGGCAACTTCGTCATTGAGTGACGAATGCGGTGGGTAAGATAGGTGGTGGATCAGTCTGAACGCACCCAGCTCTTTCTTGGGTACGATGCCCAAAGGGGACAACCGGAAATTAGAGAATGGCGGGTCATTAAAGGGGCCAGCCACCCTACCCTCAGACAATTCTTTGCAAATTTTCTCAAGCACTAAGTTAGAGTGCATGGATACCGATAGTAAATTTTTAACTGGTGTACACCCTGAACCAGTAAAGGATGGCACTAAGAAACCATTGGCAAAACCTTCAGTTAGCAGAGCCGCCATCCTGTGGTCTGGATAGCGCTCGAGCCATGGGCGCATTCTTGCCAGGCTCACCGGAGTCGGGGCCTTTCCCATGTGTGTCCTTGGGTCCTGAATGAGAGGAACTAGCGGCAGCTTTACGAAAACATCTGCTCGCCGCGTGAGTACCGCCACAATAAGAACACTCATGTTTGTATCTACAATTCAATAAGAATTTACATTGACCCTCATTGAATGCAAAGCATACACCCTTCCTGACTGGACTCTGACCATTTGAAGCGGGGCGAGGGGTGAACTGGGGCCTAGGTGGCAGCATAAGGTTTAACCATAAACCAACGTCCTTAGCCCCCCAATGCAGCGATGGGTGCACAGCTAGTTTTTGACGGAAATTCTCGTCATATGAGAACCATGCGGAGCCGCCAAAGTGGCGAAAGGCCTCCGCAATAATATCCAGGTGTTGGAATAAACCTGAGCACTTCCCCGGGAAGCGTTCTCCCATAACTGCTGAATAGATACAGAACGCTTGCAGCCAGTTTTGAAATGTCTTAGGAACCGCTCTCCTCCTATCTTCCTCTGTTCTTTCGCTGGACTGCCTGTCAGATTTAGCCAAAAACTCCTTAGAAGCAGGGAGAAGTGATAATATATCGAGATATTCACCCCTCCAAATTTTTTCTTTGACTGACTTAGACAGATGAAAACCCAGCGGGGATAAACTGCAAGGGAGGGGTTCCTTAAAGGAAGACTCGCTGACCATAGCAGCCGAGGATCTGAGGGGTAAAGTATTATTAACAGCAGGACACCTCACACTCGATCTGACAGTAACATCCTTATTTAGCAGAGAGGGATGACCAGCCTCATGCCACACCACACCAACCTCCTCCATATCAATAGCATTATCGCTATTTCCAGCACCAGTCTCCTGTGCACTCTGACTTACTGTGCATGCCTGAGTACTCAGACTCTCACCTGGTTGCACATACATATTTACATTTTGTGAGGTAAAATCCGCATCATGTATACCTTTGAACTGCTGCACAATGACAGACAAAGATTCAATTAGACTAGAAAATGCAGATAACTGGTTAACATTACTGAAAACAACTTCAGGTAAAACATGCTCACCCAAGTCCCCAGGAGGGGGGGAAGAGGCAGCGCTGCTCCCTTGCTGGCAAGAAGCACCTCTTGTTGCAGCTCCCTCAGCTTGAGGAGCTAAATTATTGGTCTTACATTTCTTTTTTCTTCCAGGCTGTTTCCTGGGGGCGCCCACGCTCATCTCTGGTACTGCAGCTGGGCTGACAGATAAAACAGAGCCACTCTCCTCAGACAGGCAACGCTTCAGCCACTCTTCACCTCCCCTGCTCTCCGCCTTCTCTAGGAGTCTACATAAGAGCTCCTCACGGCTGTCCTGCACAGCGCGCTTCATCCTGAGAGAGAGGGAGAGGCGGGCGATGCTGCTTGTCAGGAGATGTGATTGAGCAAATCGCCTCAGCCTCTCCCTTATATAGGCTCGTCCAGTGCAGGTTTTACCTCACGCGAACGGAAGAGAAGGGGGGCTGCCGCAGCTGACCAATCAGAGGCTGTTACTACCCCAGAGCGCGGCAGCCCACTTCTCCCTCTGCTCTATCCCATGCAGGCTCAGCATACTGCCGTAGCCTCACATTCTGTCCATTCCCAATCTTCAGCTCATTTTATGACTAGACCTCTCCCCAGTACAGAAAGCTGGACATGACCAAGAATACAAAGATTATATTCAGCATAAGGCAGTGGAAACTACCTGGGAGGTAAATATGTATATTTAAATTCTTTCTGCAGAAGACAGGAAACGTTTAAAGTGCACTTAGGCCCCTTTTCAAACTTGTACGACCTGAAAGTGACGCAACTTTGCCATGCGACTTGAAGCAATGCCTGTGTAATCTTGAGGTCTATGGACCTCAAGTCGCATCAAAGTTGTCCCAAAGTTGTTCAGGGACTACTTTGACGTTGCACAGATATGAACGGTACTCATTGGAAATCATGGGATGTGACTTTGTATGTTCTCCATTTGTTCATGGAAGATTAGCACATTAGAATCTTCCTGCTGTATAAGGCTTTTTAGCCAAGTTTAAGCCCTGCCATTTGCTTTTGTAATTTGTGTCATTGCATTATAAATGTGTACTTATTTTATTTAATCTAGTATAGTTTATGTTCATCATAACCCTATAACTTGTCACTTAAACTCTAAGGCCCCTTTCACACTTGGAACTGCAATTATGACCTAAAACTGTGCTATAGGGTACCGATGGAAGCACAAATGAAAAAAAAAAAAAACATAGGAACCCTATAAACAGGTTTGAAGAGCTGTGTACAACTATTTTTAATAAATAAACATGCATATCGAGCAATAACGTTAGCCCTTGGCAAACTACAATTTATTGTTTACTATATATATATATATATATATATATATATATATATATATATATATATATATATATATATATATATATATATATATATATATATATATATACACACTACATGTCCTCTTAAAATAATGTCTAGGTATGTGCCAAGGGAATAGCTCAGTGCTCATCCTGATCCATTTGGTTTAGATCATCCTGACCTAAGCTTCTGCCTTCTCCCACACAATAAGTTATTGGTCACAGAGTACTGCTCATTACCAAGCATTACCGTTGACAATATGCACTTTCCTTAGACAAGCGGTGTTGAGAAAACACAACACAATGAATATAAAGACTGTATGAATGCCATTACTTCCACCTAGTCATTTCAGCAATTTTGCTGGTGCTGTCTAAATAATGCAGTCGATTTTTTGGAGATGAGCGGAATGTCATATAAAATTGTGCTGATGTTCTCTAAGGCTGCTATGGCAAAGGCAAACATTCCCAGCCCTAAAAGCATAGAATTGAATGAAATGTGACTGGAGTGAAGCTCAGCCACAAAACAAAGCAGCTTCCTCTGCTTCCATATGAAATACAAGTCTAATACATGTGCACACAGCTTCCAGTCAGTAGCTTAGAAATTTAATAATAAATGGAGCTCAGCTGACACAAACCACAGAGGGGAAAAGAAATTCCATAATTGACAGAGACAGCAGAGACTTGTAAAGTTCCAGGAAGCCTTGTCATATCTACAATTACAGATTTCAGTAATGAGCCTTCCATTCAGCTAACAGGCTCTTGGCAATAAGGAGGATAACCCTTCAATAACTGACAGACAATCTGGCCAACATACCCGTCAGGAGCAGCAACAAAATAAAATAAATGATTGCCACAGCGCAATGTTCTGTAAATGTATATTATACAGAATTGCTTAACATACACATAAGCACCTGCACAAACAAAGCAGACAATTTGGGGAATCGAAATGAATGACATTTATAGACAACCAGGATTTAGAATATTAATTTTTAAATTTTGTATATCCAAATTATTTTGTATCCACATTCAACTGCATTAACCACAATTACCATTTGTATAAACTAGCTTATTCACTGTATGTTGATTACATATAATTAAAATTAAACAAACCATGTTCATATTGCTAATATATGGTATTTTGAAAAAAAAAAAAAAAAAAAAAAATATATATATATATATATATATATATATATATATATATATATATATATATATATATATATATATATATATATATATATATATATATATATATATATATATATATATATATATATATATATATATATATATATATAGTGTATTTTTTTTCTCCTTCTGAGTTAAGTTTGCTTTGTCTACTGTGCCAATAAAACCCCACTATTCCCTTTGAAGGGTATTCCATTTTAAAAACAAACATTTTCTCAAGTGCTTGCCAATACCAATTCCTGATACCTATTTCTCCCTTGGAAGCATTCATTTTTATCTTTTTTACACATGCCTCTGCCCTGGTGGGGTAGCGGTAGGGCACTTGCCAGAGCTTTAGATTCGGCATGACATGTGAACCAAAAGGGTTTTCTATAGAGCCGGTTTATGTATGCACGGGCTGGCTGCAGTGCTTTTTCAATACGATACGATTTTCAGGCTAGTTCAGGTATGATTTTCAATGTCATATACTTAATGTGTGCGCTATAATCTGTTTTGTATGATTTGTTGGGCTTGTAGCTGCACCATCTTGAATCTAAATGCATTTTAGGGTGTGCCCACCAAATATGTTTTTGTATATACTTAATGCGCACCTGAACCGCTGAACATGGTTTAAAATCACACTGCAAACTGGCCCTGCAGGCTAACATGTTGGTTTTAGTATCGGAGCATTTGCACAAGTACTCATGCAAATGCTTAGTATGGGCACCAATACTGGTATAGGTGCAACACTATTGTTAATCAATATTCATTTTGACAAACCTGAAAGCACCAAGTGTCAAACGAGTGTGACTTCTGATGCAACTTGAGTCACACAGATTGCATGGCAAGAGAAATCTCATTGTTTTCAAAGGTGCCTGTTCTAATCAATGTGATTAGGAATGGAGTGATCTTGGAAAAGGTTCCTGCACTACTTTGGTGCAATTAACAGTGCAACTTGGCCACACAGAATATGCAAAGTCATACCACATAATAGCACTGAAAATTACATCAAAGTTGCATTGCAGTAGTGTGAACCAAGCTCTGAAGATATTTAGTTACTTGCATTAAAATACTAATGGACTACCTACCTATGAAAGGAAGCCTTTCACACCAACATAGTTGTTGGTAAGGCTTGAAAAGTATTACCAGTAGCCTACTCTTCCCTTAAGGTAAGAATAGTGCTATAGACCACATTAACCCTTATACAAAGCATACATGCACGGCCATGGGAATAGAAGTTGTGTTTTTCAGCAAGCCTGACCTTAATCGTAATCTATGGTCACCTAATGAAAAAAAACATTTCCTTTATCAGCTGTACATAATATGCTTTCTTCTTACAAACTGGAAAGGAAGATGTGTATCTGCTTTAATGCACTACATACATGTTATAATTATAAGATAGCTGACTATAAAAATCTGGGCAAGGACAGCGTGATTTTTGTCCTGGTCATGCTAAATTGGCTTATATTTAAACCGTGGATGGCCCAAAAAGCACTTTTCAAATTTGATAAAAAAATGTATTGGAGCTGGGTGAAAATTTATCGGCTGAACAGTAAGAGCATCCTATCAAATGCAGTCACCGTTCAGCAGTACAAGCGTATTCAGGAAGCAGCAGGTACTGCAGCTGCAATATAATAACGATTCTATTAAAATCTTTCTCTCATGGGCTAAAAGGCTGAAATTGGCGCAGTCTATGCCTAGGTCAAATTGCGGCAACACATACCTGATAGGAGCTCCTTTTGCCTGTGCAGGTCTTAACAGTACAGTGATGGTTGTGGCAGTTTCATTAAGAGAAGCATCAATACCTTCATAGTCTGGTAGTGTTGGAGCTAAAGGAAAATGGCAAAATGAGAAAGAAAAAAATAAACAAACATTCTAAATTAAATGTATATTATTCTTCACAGGTGGTGGTGACGTTAGACACAGCAAAGGCATTTGATTCGGTGGAGTGGGGATATTTCTGGAGCTGCTTGGAGGGATATGGCTTTGGACCACGGTTCATCAGGTGGGTCCAGCTGCTGTATCGGGCACCCGTGGCCAGGGTGGTGGCGGCTAATGGCTGTCTCGACTGTTTGACCTAAGTAGAGGCACCAGACAGGGCTGCCCTCTTTCACCACTGCTGTATGCCTTGGCCGTGGAGCCCTTGGCCATGTCCATCCGAGCTAATCCGGAGATCAGGTGACTGAGTTCTGGCACTTTGACTGAAAAGATTAGCATGTATGCAGACGACACACTGTTATACCTGGCGGACTCTGGCCCCTCGCTACACGAGGCTCTCCAGACAATTGAATGGTTTGGGACTTTTTCCGGGCTAAAAATCAACTGGGGGAAATCCCAAGTTCTTCCACTCGACAGCTTCCCACTGACTGAATTCCAAGACAGTTTGCCATTACAATGGGTCAGTACCATAAAATACTTAAGGATAAGCGTATCCAGAACACCGGCAGATTATATACACTTAAATTTAGAATTATTAATTTCCCATGTTAAGTCCAAACTAAGAACCTGGGCCCGTCTGCCACTAGGGGTCTGGGGCCGCGTTAACCTTATCAAACTGGTTCTCTGGCACTCCCCGGTGTACTTACCCCTGAAACACTTTAAATCCCTTGAGGCCCTTCTTAAACCGTTTGTATGGGGAAATGTATATTATTCTGATGCAAAATGTTTTTGCAGTGAAAAAAGTTGTGCTTCACAAATAATTGAGAAACAGACCCATCTACTTAAATGGTCTCATGGCCTTATTCTATAAAGAGCTTTAACTTATAATGGTTCTCACACAACCACAATCTAAATTTATGCTTCTGAGGCCAGGTCAAAACAAGACGGGTTTTCATTTGTTTTTACTGAAAAAACGACTTCCAAGCACAACTACACTAAGCAGCTATTCTTTGTGGAACTTTTTGGTATGAACAACAACCAACATGGGTGGGTCCCACACAGAAGGCCAGTCAGCCCTCCTAATTTATTTTATTATTAATATCCACAGATGCCTTACACAGGATAACCTGGAATTATACAGTGGAAATGCAAACTGAAATTACATACATAAGGCTTAGTTTGCAGGGCTATAATGAGTGTGTCATTTGCCAAAACAATTTCTATTTTCAGTCAAACTGAAAGAAACAAAAAAACAAAAGTAAATATGACAACTCGCTCTACAATAAGCAACTGTAGTTCCAGTACTCCAGCATTTGTTAACAATGTGGCCAAATTGATGTTGCGTATTACAAATGATTCTAATAAAGTAAATGTATACAAATTTAACAGGGGTGTTACAATCCTAATTTTCAAACCTAAACTAGAAAAAAAACAAAAAAAACAATTGTTGACTGCTATGACCAACAAAATGTTATTATTGAACACTTTTCATAACTTAGTCCAAGGCGTTTTTTTTTTGTTTGTTTTTTCAGATAAAAAGTACCACCCCTGAGTCAAGTGCACAAAATTACGATTACTCCAAAACAAGTCAACATTTTACTCATAAAATGCAGAGCCCAGTTTGGAGTTTGCTGTGTGTTCTTTGTAGGACACTGGAAAGCACCATCCCAGAGAAAAGTCCTGTCACATAACCTGTCAAAAGTCCTGTGATACATTACCTGACATTCCTCACCCTCATATTAAAGTCAATGGATCATTGCTTGCTTAAGAATCCAGAAGCAATCAAAACGCAACCCAAATTTGTGGTTTATAATGCTGCGATATAAAAATGCACCGATTACTGTATAAATGACACTGGCAAAGAGGGGCTTAACACTAGGGAGTGATCGAGGGGTTAAATGTGTTTCCTGGGAGGTGTTTAACTGTGGGGGGAGGGGACTGGCTGGGAGTACAGAGAGATCGCTTTTACCGATCACTAGACACAGACGATCACTCTGAACTTCCGTCAGAACGGGGATCTGTTTGTTTACATTGACAGATCCTCATTCTGTCTATCTGTGAAGTGATCGTGGGTGGGCGGCGGACATCGCGGCTGCCTGCCACGTGCTTTGGCTCCCTGTCACGCCAACTGTAGCTTTTAAAGCGGCCGCCGTACAGCTAGGTGATTCGTGGGAACAAGCCGACCTGCCACTGTATAATGGCAGCTGGACAGCAAGTGGTTAATGCATGGATGATTGCTATAGGCCATTTCACTTAAAAATTTGTGGCAGGAAATGTTTGCCAAATTCCTTTGTTCTCAGTTGCCTCAGCTGGGATGGCAGCTACAATACAAATTTTATGCAACTGCCCTTATACCACCAGAGATTTTCATTGTGCCAATCTGTCAATCCTACTTTACCCACTTGCCTGCCAGCGCACGCCAATTTACGTCAGCAGAATGGCAGGGGGCAGGCAAATGGGCGTACCTGTACGTCCCTTTAAATTTGCTGAATAGCGGACGCGCACACTGCGGGAGCGTGCCTACGGGTCCCACAAACTGTGTTTACCGGCGGCTCACGATCGTGTCATGGAGCAGCAGAACGGGACAATGCCTATGTTTAATGCCTAAATTTATTCCGTATTTTGTAGAAGCTATAACTTTTGCGAAAACCAATCAATATACGTTTATTGCGCTTTTTACCAAAAATATGTAGAATACTTATCGGTCTAAACTGTGGAAGAAATTATTTTTTTTTTTTATATTTTTGAGGATATTAAGTATCTTATTTTTGTTTAATTATTCTACTTGATGAAAACATATAACCCATAACAATACCAGGCATAATTATAAAGCAGTGAAAAGTGAATTTCACTAAACACTCAGGGCCAGATCCACAAAGAACTTACGGCGGCATATCTATTGATACGCCGCGTAAGTTCTACGATGCGCTATTGTATCTTTGTTTTGTATCCACAAAACAAGATACGCCTGAATGTGGGCTACATTCGACTGACGTACGTCTTAGTATGCCGTCGGATCTTAGATGCATATTTACGCTGGCTGCTAGGTGGCGCTTCCGTTGATTTCCGCGTAGAGTATGCAAATTAGCTCGATACGCCGATTCTCAAACATACATCCGCCCGGCGCATTTTTTTACGTCGTTTACGTAAGGCTTTTTTCGGCGTAACGTTACCCCTGCCTCTATGAGGTGTACGCAATGTATGGATTTCGGGACAGCGTCAAATTTTCCGTTGTTTACATAGTTTGCATAAAACGTTCGCGAATAGGGCTTTGCGTAAATTACATTCACGTCGAAAGCATTGACTATTTGCGACGTGATTTCGAGCATGCGCACTGGGATACCCCCACGGACGGCGCATGAGCCGTTAAAAAAAAAAACGTAATTTACGTGGGGTCAAAATGAATTAACATAAAACACACCCACATCTTAGTCATTTGAATTTTGCGCCCTTACGCCGACACATTTACACTACGCCGCCGTAACTTACGACGCAAATTCTTTCTGGATAAGGAACGTCCGCTCTAAGTTACGGCGGCGTAGTGTATCTGAGATACGCTACGTCTGCCTAAAGATTAGGCAGTTCTTTGTGGATCTGGCCCTCAGTGGCAATGAATTGATCACTGTCATTTAAAACACATTCTTAAGGATACTCACCTGCAGTGAAGTGAATGTTTAAGGACCAGTTAACACCACAATTTCTGCATTCTAAATGTGTTTTTGCATGTTTCCCCATCATTTCAGTTGAGGACATGCGCATTCTGGTGCATTTTGCCATGTTCCATACAGAAAAAAAACTACTTTTGTTGACTGCATTGGTGTGAACTAGGGCCATAAAAATCCATGTTAAACACTGTCCATGAATTTTTGATGCAGAATAAAAAAAACACACCGATATGAACAAGTCCTTTAAGTCTGATTCCCAGCTTCATAAATACACCCCTAAGTGTTTAGTTAAAAATACTGTAGTTCCTTTCTGAAGCTACACTACAGTAGTAGTTTAGCTGTAAATACTGCAACATTTATAAAAATGTATATAAAGTTAAAAGCATTTATACAGGCATTTTAATTTTGGATGAAAAACTCCAGTAAATATATTTAGTTATTTTTGCTGTATCACCTTCTGTAGCAATGGCAATTAAAAACCTGAATGAAATTTTAACTCTTCCTATTCAATTAAAAACTACAGAAAAACTTTGGGCTATAAATACACATTACAAAACACATAAGTGGATTTTATATTAGCGACACATAAATCAATAGATTGCCCATAGCTGGTGTGCATATTGGGTATATTACCTGATATATTGGTAGTAACATTGATGGCTGTTGCTGGTCCAAATCCTTTGAGAGTACTAGCCCTTAAAAGGAACTGGTATGTAGTGCCTGGATGCAGTTGAGAGAAAACATGATGTGTACTATTCCAAAGTTTAGTAACGGTTTGAGGGGGTCCTGCCACAGGCACTGCAGGATCAAAAGACCGTATACTATTGTATTTCACCTGTTGAGAGAAAAAGTTTTTACAAAATGGCCTTTGTAGCCATGACACCATAAACCATTTACCAATACTGCAAATTCAATTTATAGGTTCCTTAGGCAATAATAACAAAACAACAAGTCTGCAGATTTTTGTTTTGTGCTAATGATCCCTGTGTTTGGCAATTTATTCCAACAATCCGCAATGTGACCAGCACAGACTGTTCCGCACCTGTCCATGGGTTTCACTATTCTCATCACTACCGTGCCCTTCATGACGGTCCAATAACCTCAAGCTGCTAGGAACTTTCAAACAACAATCTGTATAATCCAGCATGATTAATTACGGCCATTATTTTAACAAAGACATTTCCGCAGATGTGAGCAGTGGTACCTCGTATTGAGTGATAATGCCATTTGGCTCCATCGGTTCCTTCCAGTTCAAAAAGATCTTGTCTTCAAACGATGTGCCTTTTAGTGAGCTAAATGGGACATGTCCAGGTACTGCGGGAAAATAGATGTTTTATTTAAACAATTAGCGTAAATATTGCTTTTTAAAGTTAGGCAAATTAAAAGAAAGCATAGGAGTGCAGGGCCAAATAAAAAATACTCTCTGGAGACATCACCACACAGGCTATATTATGAGACAGCAGCTAGAGCCAGTCTGACCTATGCTATAGGTCATACTGGTTCTAGGTGAAGGCTCCCAGAAAGAAAACTCAGCTGTTCACAGAGGAGCAGAACTTACTATTCCTTTGCTGGAAGCTCAGACATTTAATATTTCAAAAAAGTTTCTATTAGATGGGTCTAGCTTATGAGGTAATGGTTTAAAAGGGTTCCTTTATTGTCCTAGCCACTCTAAAATATTTTTAATTCTTTACTAGAAAAACAGACCCAATTAATCCAATTGGTAGCTATGAATAACTCAACTCTTTCTGCTCTAGCTTTTATTTATTTCTCCCCCCCCCCCCATTGCTGTTGGAAACACAGATACACTTCATAAATGAGGTATGGATCTGAGAAAAGGTGAGCACCCAGAAGCATCAACAGCTCCCTTTTCCTGAGCATTCAAGAATATGAAAATTTACAAATTAGGTGATGCCTATAGTAATAACTTGGTTATAGCTACTGTCCATATACAGCAGGCAATAAAAAATCTGCACAAAATCACGCTACAATTATTTTACCCAATAAACCAACGTCCATTAAAATGATCTAACTTTTCACAAAATTAACCAGAGTGAAGAAAAAATGGCCCCAGTGACCCACATCAGTTTGACTTCTGCCCTTTTATCTAAAAATAAAAGATTTGGTACCACTAAAGTTTCTTCGACACATTCTGACTCAAAATAAGGGGGGAGGTGATAGGAGAAATGAAAGCATTTCTAAACCTAAGGAAGACATGTGACATGCCTCTTCCCTCAGATAGATGAGCTGTCAGTAGAGTCTCTGGGTGTGGAGGAGAAAAGCACTGCCTTGTCCCTTCACCATCTGACATGTGAGCATACAGACCTAGAGGGCAATGCAAAATGACAGGCAGTGCGTGTCAAGACACTGAAGAGACTAGCTGCCATGGGCTGTTCTTTATTGATGGGGCTTTCTCTTCACCTTACACAAAATGATGGGAAGCTCACATAATTACAGGTTTTCACAAACCAAATGTAATGTATTAACAGACAAAATAAAAATGCAAATTAGACTTTTATTCACTGTGGTCAAAAACTTGCAGCCTTCTACAATCATGGATAAAAATACATCTTCTAGCAATACAAAGATTTAAATTATCTTGGAAGTCAAACTGAGCCTCTAAAGTGCAACCAAAAACCATGCAAATAAAATGTTTTTACAACATCGAAAGCTTGTTCTGGGACATTTTTAAAATATTAGCCGTTCTACAAAACTACCGCTTTTGCTTTTTTAGACTTACTAACTTTGATTCACCTATATAAACGAACCTTTAACAACTATGGTACTATATAGCAGAGATGTTGATCAATATTTAGGACCACAAATGTGCACTCAGTCAGTTTTGGTTGTCTTTAAAGTTGAACTCCAGGATAAGCAAACTTTGTCTAATTACAAGAGGCATGCATGCTCATACCCGGAATTTCGGTGTGCTTTGTGCATTTCTTTTGGATCTGCACAGTAATACAGCATAAAACATTTGCCTTTGAGCAGGAATTTCCTGTTTTAAAACCAGTCACTTCTCTCTATCACCTTGTGCAGGGTGAACAGTCTTGCATCTGTCGCCCCCCACCCTTATTTGGGTTTTTAGCCGACAGTCTGTAGTGGGTGGGTCTTTACAGTCCCTTCCACAGCTCTCCTCGTTGAACCAACTATTCAACTATGTAGAGACCAGTGACACTGCTACTTTTACAAGGTTATGTGTGTTCACAACATTACGGGGCTATTGAGAATTATTGAAAGTTAACGTTTTTGTGCCTTAGGTTAAGCTATGCCTGATTTTTTCAATACAGCAACATGGAGCAATATAAATGAGTAGCGCAAAAAAAAAAAAAAAGTCTCAGCACGGTCTTTGTTGATGAGGAAATCATGCTAATTTCTTTCCTGCAACCTGTGGTTGCAGGAAATAAATTTGCAATGTCTATGGCCTGCCTAAGTTTATGTAACTGCTTAATGTATTTTTACTTCCCACTGAGAACAACTTGTTATTTATCTCAGCAATAAGTGATGACAAATCCCATTGTGCCTAAAGCTCGTTATACATGGTTAAATTATTTTCTTTGAGCATTCAAATGAAAATTTATCAGAACATTCTTACCATCAAGACATCTAGTTTAATTTGAAAGTCTTTACATTTTACATTCAGACAAGCTATTTGAGCGGAATCCTGGATGTATTAAATTTTCATTACAATATGTATGGGTTTCCCCAGAAATAACAAAACAAAGTTAGAATTCCTTTAGAGAAAAAAAAATTCCATCCTGCACCTTCAAATCTTCTCAACAAAACGGTTAAAAATAGATGTTAGTTTAGCCCCACTAGAGGATTGAATATCCAGAAACACTCTGAATTTGAACCATTTGACCTCCAGAGTGGAGTTCCAAGTGGATAAAGAAAGCTCATTGCAGCCATGAGCTTGGTATTTTTTTTTCTCGACTTGCGCCCATTACAATGAAGCAATGCCAACCACCCCTCCTACCAACTTCCGGGATGGTTCCCGGGGTCTCGCATTTCTCTGGGGAGCCCAATACTACGGTAACTACCATCAGAATACCAAGAGGGATGAGCTTGGGTAACATCCTTTCCCTGATCACTGCGATTAATGAACCTAAAAGCAACAAGTATTTTTTCACTTCTGGGCTCAGTTTATTCATTCCTTGGCTACTGGTTGAACAAGCGGCTAATCACGCATGATCTGTGCTTGACTGACTGCTTCAAAAAGCAGGGGGGTCTCTAATGCACCACTGAAACTCCATAATGAGAACCGGTTATCTTCTCATATTTTTACATAGGGGGCTTCATAGCCCCCTTGTGATGGCAATAACTTTAAATAGTGTTATAAAAATGATAATACAATTATTTCGTTTATGCCCTTCTTTTAAAAGCGTTTTTAACTAGTTTAGCTTTATGGCCATACTAAGGACCGTCAAAGAGTGAACCAAAAAATGATATATCTATAGATATATCTATATCTATATATCTCTATATAATAAGTAAAAAAAAAAATAAGCAGCACCCATTCACCCCATGCAAAAACATTGGTAGGGTTTGCACGTGTGTAAACAGAAATTGTGCCACATATGATTGCTGCAAGATCAAAGTGGGAGGAATGACTCTAGAGCTGTAATTCATGGTAAACTCTAAACCTGCAAGGGCCTTTAAAATGTCTACTTTGGACAATTTGGTGTACTGAAGTTATATGTGCAATGCCAAAGCTTGACAAGTTTCCTATCTATTTACTCTATGCAACCTCATCTTTTATATTTTATCAACATATTTATTATTACATTGTTTGTGTGCACTAAAATGTGCAACAAAATATGCATTTGACCGTTGCACAAATGTCACAAAAATTGTAACTACTGCCATTTTATTTTACAGGGCATATGGGAAAATGGGGGGGGGGTTACATTTTTAATTATACAGGATTTATATAGTGACAACAGTTTGCGCAGCACTTTACAACAGTAACGCAGACGGTATAGTTACAATACAATACAGGAAGAATCAGAGGGCCCTGCTCATTAGAGTTTACAATCTAGGAGTGAGACATTTGTAGAAACCTTAGGACCTGTGACCTAGCAGGATACAGAGTTGCAGTCACAGCTACAGGTTAACCCTTGGGTGATTGGACACTAGCAAACAACTTTGGTAGGGCTGCCTTCAGGATACATTCAGATGATTGAACACTGTTAAAGGGTTTTAGTAGCATCACCCCTAATGCATGCCCATTTAAGCCCACCCACTATATGACACTCCACAACAAAAAGACGGGGAGTTTGGGTGTTCTGTACTATACTCCAAGATAAGCAATTTAAATGTTAGTCAAAATTCTCCTTATGTAGGCCAAAATAATAAAAATGTTAACGATCAAATGTCTCTCCAAACCTGTGTCAATTGGATCAGCATATAATAAGACTGGTGCAAGCCAGACAGAATCGGCTTGTCGGGCTCAAACAGACTTCAACAAAATGGTGCATAAATACAATGACATGGGTTAAAGAGGACTTCAGCTTCTGTTCTTCACCAGTAGAGAACTCCTCAGACGTGTTATACCCTTTTTACAGCTTAATAGATGCGAAACTATGATAACGCCATAGCATGCAAGAAGGGAGCAGTTTATGTTAGGGAATATTCTAGCAAGGTCAAAGCCAAACTGCATGTCAAATAAAAATCATGTATGGAAAGGAAAAACAAAAAGCTTTTGTATATTAGACAAATAAATTGCAGGTAAAACTAACACTAAAGACTTACCATCTTCATCTGTTTGGATAACGGTCTCTTCACTTTCTTTCCTTCCCTCTGGATTGGTTAAAATCATTTTCAAGCTAACATTTGTGTAAGGAGGGAGATGATCGACTACATGCTGAGGAGCTTTGGGGTCCATATCTAGACAGTCAGCCTTGTTCACGCCATGGCCCCGGTAGTAGTGATAGCAAATGGTAACATTGAAGGTATGGCAGCGAGTGATATTGTAGCCCAGAGACTCCCAATCGACAGCAATGCGCCTAGACTGTATCTCAGCAATCTTCAGAGTTTTCGGTGTCCTCATAGGTTCTGGATAAAACAGAAGAGTACAAAATGTAAGCAATGTACCAGAAAAACAGAGGACCAGTTTGTTATACACTTCTCCCATCTTGTTATGCCATCAAAACAGCGTTCTCATTTTCATGAATCATTGCAATAATATGATATTTTCTGCACTCTTCTTCTACGTGTCCATTATCATTCAACAGCCATGACGCACAATGTCTACTATTTTCCAAAATAAATAAATCTGAAACTTATAAAGCTTCTGTATATATCTCATGATCTGTATATAAAGGTTTACTTATTATGAATAGAGTACGAGTTGAAGAAGAGTCAGCTTTTGTTGCCATCTGCATTGTTAGTGCAATAAATACAGTACGGATTCAAGGCTCTTGTGTAAAAGGATAGCAAAGCTTCTAGACAACATATTAATGACATAAGAGGACATTGATGGCAATACATAATATAGATCACCAGTCTTTGCCTCAAATTAAAGTTGTTTTTTATGGGCTGACCTTTTAGTGCCAGGGCTCTATTGACAGGTCCTATTCTATATATCTATATCTTGATAAACAATATGTATTAAATTAAATTTAAAACTTGGGGCTCATCACACCTGTCTGTTTTGGTGTGTTACATTAAAGGGGTGGTTCACCCTAAAAACTATTTTTTTATTACAATGGCCCCCCACATTACAATACGATTAAGGCTATTATTTTTTTGAAGCTGTACATACCTTTGTACAGCATATTCACCCGTTGCGAGTCCCGCGGGAGTGGGCGTTCCTCACATGTCTGTGATTGACATTTTGACCAAAAACGAGCTCCCCCCGTCGCGTAAGCTGCGTCACGGTTGGCGAAAGGAGCCGAACGGCGAGTCGGCGCTATACTGCGCATCGCTGTTCGGCTCCTTTCGCCAATCGTGACGCGGCTTACGCGACGGGGGGAGCTCGTTTTCGGTCAAAATGTCAATCACAGACATGTGAGGAACGCCCACTCCTGCGGGACTCGCAACGGGTGAATATGCTGTACAAAGGTATGTACAGCTTCAAAAAAATAATAATAGCCTTAATCGTATTGTAATGTGGGGGGCCATTGTAATAAAAAAAGTAGTTTTTAGGGTGAACCACCCCTTTAAGGCAACCCAATCATTTTGATTGGATTGCCAACACACCAAAGTGCATGAAGTGCACCACAACACTGTGGTTATTTACTAAAGACAACTAGACTGCATTTTGCAAGTGTATTTGCCCTCTTTTTTTCTTAGTAATTGTAAAGAACGCTCAGTCAGGTGCAAGGGATATAAAAAGATAAGTATTTTTGCAAGCACATGATTGGATGATGGAAATCAGCAGAGCTTATCCCATTTACTCAGCTCTGGAAAATTTGTGCAACTGCACTTGCAAAGTGCACCATCTATTTGCCTTTAGTATCTCAACCCTTGTGTGTTGCAGGTCAACAAAGGTGCATCAAGGACCCAATTCACCTAATGTCTGTTATAACATAATGGTGTAAATGGGGTCTAACTGGATGACCTTTTGCTGTGCAACATAAATTACTGCCTTTTTTAATACCCTTTGTTGCATCTCAGTCCTGCTGTTCTCTTGCAGCCTCTATGTCTACAATCATGCAGTTCCAAAATGGCTGAAAGGCATTACTTAGGATGGGTTTTCTGATGTGACAACAGTGTATCAGGTATAAAATGTGCATTGAAACTTATTGGAAGCCCACATGTCACCAGAGGTTGACAATGCAAGAGCATAATGGGAGACAAGAGTAGAGCATTGTCACCCTGTAAAAAAAGAGCATGTGTGGCAGGATCACAAGGTATTATTTTAACGATATCCCCCAGATTTAAAATATTATAATTTACTCATGAAATTAACATGTTAAAGTTTATATACGAGTTCAATGTTTTGATTTGCAAGGACTTTAAGTTCTAAAGCTGAAACAGATCAAATAACTTTGCATAAAGAAAATCATAAGAGTAGAAAGGATAAGTATTGGGGAGCATTACAAGACGAAAAAAGAAGAAAAGAAAAAAAAAAAAAAAAGAGAAGGCTAAGCTTCTTGCAGGTGAAGAACAATCATTCACAGCTGCAGCCCTGACAAGATGCCCCATAAAGGTAGAACACCATAGCTAATTTTGTTTCATCCCCTGCCGTTCTGAGATCTTCCCTGTGGGTTTTTAATCAATGTTTAAGACTCAAAGACATTAAAGAGGAAATGTTAATTAATAGCATGATCCATTTTAATAGTGCTTGGAGCAGATGCATAGGGATACAATGAGAAGACCAGGCAGCTGTCGCTTTTAATTTTTTTTTTCTTCCTTGGGAAGTAAATTAGCCAATATATCATACTAGGAGAGCATCAATATCCCCTGGATTGTGATGAATCCACTTACATTTTGATGCAATCTGCTAAATTAACTAATTGCTCAGTTAAAACAGCAGTCTAAGGGATGACGCACATATTAATTGCCATTTACTGTTGTTCATAATCCCTATTACAGCTGGATAAAGAAAGCTTATATGTAAACCTTCACATTCAGGTCTGTATAACAATAAATGACATTAACAAATACTAACACCGGATAAGTAATACACATGTATATTTTTAAAAAAGATACACATTAAAAATGTATTTCTCGCACCCTCTCACTACATTAGCAGTTTTTTTTGTCTGGTGCTGAGATCTTGGCTGGGGACAGCAAGCTATCAGTACAGGATGAGGTGAGCATGTAGAAGGATAGAGGTTAATCAGTGTTAGAACTAGAGTTTAGTGATGAGGTTAGTGTTAGGCTTGGGGGTTCAGTGCAACGTGGGGATTGCTATTAAAGGTAGAACTATAGGTAAAACTTTTTTCCCCCCATTCTGGATAGAGCAAGGGTGGGTTATAAGCCCTGATATATATATATATATATATATATATATATTTTTTGCCATCTGTGTACCATTGCGTAAATTTCCCTTCACTTCCTGTCCCGTAGCCAAACAGGAAGTGACAGAAATTCCCAGAAAATTAAGAAAATTCCCTGGGGACCCCAAGGTCAAAATAACTATTGTTCCTGTTGGAAGATTTTACCTCCATTACTTTTCTGGGGATTTTTTTTACTTTTACCTTAAATGATAATTGTAAACAAAACAAATAGATAGGGTGAATCACCTTAAGGGCGGCACAGACAGCAATAAAAACTGACAGGCGTTCTAATCCCTCTCCTCTCCACTCAATCCAAAACTAAAACAAAGGATTGTGTACTGATGAGTAAAGGAGTTTAACCACTTGAGCCCCGGAAGGATGTACCCACTTTCTGACCAGGCCATTTTTTTTGCGATACAGCACTGCGTCGCTTTAACTGACAATTGTGTGGTCGTGCGATGCTGCACCTAAACAAAACTGATGTTCTGTTTTTCTCCACAAATAGAGCTTTCTTTTGGTGGTACTTGATCACCTCTGCAGTTTTCATTTTTTGAGCTATACAAGGCCAACAATTTTGAAAAAAAATTATATATACACCTACATGCATACACACAGCTATAAAACACACCACATTAAAAAAATATTTAATTCCTTCATTAAATTTAGGTCAATTTGTATTCTGCTAAATATTTTTGCTAAAAATAAAACACCAGCGTACAAGCGTATATTAATTGGTTTATGCAAAAGTTATAGCGCCTTTAAAATAGGGGGAATAGATTGATGGCATTTTTTTTTTTTTACTAGTAATGGCAGCGATCTGCAATTTTAATTGAGGCTGCAACATAGCTGTCCGATCTGTCTGGCGCAAACTACTGACATTTTTTACACTTTTTTTGGGAATCAGTGACATTACAGTAATCATTGCTAAACATATGAACTGACATTGTACTAATGGCACTGGCAGGAAAGGGTTTAACATCAGGGGTGATCAAGGGGATCATCTCATGGGCCACTTTTGAGACCATGTTGACCACCAAAGTATTAGGGAAACCTTGCTGTTTAATGCATGGTCAGCTTAATGCAACATTTTACTATAAAGAATACTTCTAAATCATTAAATGAGACATTCATTACAGGTGTAGCTTCCAGGTGTATATGTTTTAAAGACACACACCAATAATATCAACATAAATACTTCCCTTAAGATAAGTGAATTTAACATATTGTATTCATATTGGTTATCTGTAAAAGTCAAAAGGCCCAAGATAGCTGCTGGGTGAGATGTCAGCAAGCTGTCACTCAATAACACTACAGAGGCGGCTCCTTAATTAGGCGGTCGCCTAGGGCCTTGCACTCACATGGTGCCTCACATGTGTGCTAGATCCATGCATGTCTAAGTTTTGCTTAAGGCCTCATGAAGCCTAGAGCTGCCTCTGACACACTAATACTCCCCTTCGGTTTCCCTCCCCAGCAGCTACAAAGCTTTTGTAGATGGTAGATGGTAAATGGGGGAGAGGTTGGGTTGACACTACCATAAGAAGGAAGGGGCCTTTGACAAGCATGGAGGGAGGGGCTGTGCCAAGGAAAATTATTTAGTAAGTTTAAAGGCATGTTGCAAGACAATATAACATTTCTGGAAAAGAAATGAGAGAACAGGTATATAAGCATTAGAAATACTTAATTTCTCTTTCCTTTTATTTGCATTTTTTTTAAATGTGTGACTATTCAATTACAATCATTCTTTCACCTCTAGTAAATGTTTGGCAAATATCCATGCCGTATAAACATGGCCCTAAGTGTACAGTAAAGAATTTCCAAGGCAGAAGAATAAAAGTGCAGCTAAAGAGTTAAACGCAAAAGTATCTTGATCTCAGTTAACCAAATTTAAGAGAATTAGAATATGCATGCATATCATCTTCTAACTTTGTGACACTTTTTTCCCCTCTGTCTATTTTTGTCACTAAAGCTCAATTAGCTGATGCAATGGGTTGTCCAGTCAGCTGGAAAACACCAGTAGAAACGACATACTCCCAAGGCTGCCATCAATCTCTTGTTCTCCCTAGTGGCATTATCATTGAGGCAAGAATAATTTTCCCAATCTAGCATAATTAAATTACACAACGGAACTCAACGGCCATGACCATGGGTATCAGACTTTAAAAAGGCACAGAGCCAGGCCACTTGGGTCATGCATGACTTTCTATATACATAAGGAGACAAAATTTGACATCAAGAATATACATTTTAAGTCGCCCAAAAGTCAACTTTAAGACATGCATATCATCACAATCAATATAACACGTACTGCATTGATTTTCTACAGGGGCAAATCTGTAAATAATTCAGAATGTGCAATTCACATAAAGTGGCATATCATTTCTTCATGAGACCATTATGGCTCACACTAGGCTACACGTTCTTGGCAATGGAACACACCCATCTGACCTCCAACTTAACCCAGGTTTAATTCACTTGCCCTAAACTGTCAGCCGTATCTAAAGTATTTGAGGTGTGTTCAGAAGCATCCCCAACAATGATCTCCATTATGACTAAACTGTACATTAGGTAATAATCTTCAAACAGGCTTTTGACTTTCAAAGAACAAAGTAGGTAATGATGCTGAGGGATGTCTAGCGCTGCTGAGGGATGTCTAGCGCTGCTGAGGGATGTCTAGCGCTGCTGAGGGATGTCTAGCGCTGCTGAGGGATGTCTAGTGCTGCACCTACCCCCAGAAACCTCAGCATTGTGCCAGTTTATAAACAAATCGGAACATCTGAAATGTGCCTAGGATATACAAGAGACACTCGCTTCTAAAATCATAACTTGCACAAAATGGTTGAATGATTAAACAAAAATCACCCAATAAAAACATTTTTTTCCCCCAGCTACTGCACCAAGTTGAACACACAAAACACATGCATATAACCATTAAAAGTTGAACAAATGTCCGGAGCCAGCAATAAAACATGCCGATTCCATTTCAGGACATTTCACAAAATTAGATATAGCAAATTACAAGGAATGTGCTACACACCTAGCAAATTAAAGGGCTCATTGTGTGGCACACAGCCTTGTTTAAGGTCATAATGTTGATATATTGCTGCAAAGATGTGTTGAACAATCCCAACAATTAACTTTTAAATATGCAATTTCTGATTTAAATTGAATAAAAACAATAGGCAACAACAAGCAGTGTCTATAACTTCTGTTACAAAACTACTTTGACTGACCATGAACTATGGCCCTAGAATTAGTGGCCCAGATTCACGTAGATCGGCGCAAAATTGTGCGGGCGTAACGTATCTCATTTACGTTACGCCGCAAGTTTTTCAGGCAAGTGCTTTATTCACAAAGCACTTGCCTGTAAAGTTGCGGCGGCGTAGCGTAAATCACCCGGCGGAATTCAAATTCGGCGGGTAGGGGGCGTGTATCATTTAAATGAAGCGCGTCCCCGCGCCGAACGAAGTGCGCATGCACCATCCGTAAAATATCCCAGTGTGCATTGCTCCAAATGACGTCGCAAGTACGTCATTGGTTTCGACGTGAACGTAAATGACGTCCAGCCCCATTCACGGACGACTTACGCAAACGACGTAACTTTTTAAAATTTAGACGCGGGAACAACGGCCATACTTAACATTGGCTGTGCCTCATAGACCCGCGGATTTCGACAGAAGCGCCACCTAGCAGGCAAAAAAAAAATGCACTTAAGATCCGACGGCGTAAGAGACTTACGCCTGTCGGATCTAATGGATATCTATGGGTAACTGATTCTAAGAATCAGTCGCATAGATACGACGGCTCAACGCAGAGATACGCCGTCGTATCTCGGTTGAGAATCTGGGCCAGTGTTCTTACTTTGACAATACCTCACGTCATGTGCGGCACAATTGTAAACACATACAGGTGCTCTATGCTGCGCTTTTCTTATGAGGTGTGAACGAGGGTGACATGGGCCTTTAAAAAAAAAAATCAAATGTTTGATCTTTATTTAGCTTGAGTGCATACTGTATGTGCCCAAGTATTTTATGCATTGCGTAAATATACCGACATACACCTCATCCAGGGGAAAAGGTGATCAGCCAGACAATTCAAAAATTGATCATTCTTCTTTGATTTGAAATTCACATGAGCCTTTGCACAAACTGCCAAGTGTCCACAGTTTATTTAATCAGTATATCTTACCTCCAATGCTCATTTTATGCCATTCATATAGAACAGTTGGAAAATGCTACACAGATGAATCATGCAATCTATGAGCTATACACTGCTTAAGAATAGACTGAAAACTCCCAGGTAGTCTGAAGTCTAAGCTGACCTCAGATGGCTGAGTTTGTAGCAGCACTCTAGTGAGAGACATTTATGGACTAGTTCATGACTGTGGTGCTGTCCCAGTTGCAGTCTATTTAACACGGTTTGGCAGATCAAATGCCTTCAAGATGATGATCTTACCTGAAATTTGTATTGACACCAATTTATTTTTTCAGGTACTCAAAGATGTAGCATGATTTGTAAAGTGCACTGACCCACAGGAATATATCAGATGGCGCCATTTATCTATTCGTGCAATGAAAAATGGAAATGGTAAATGCTGACTGGTTGCTTTGGGCTACTGCACCTTATTAAATAAGTCAGATAATTTTAAGATTTGGCCGACTGCACACTACTCAGATAACAGAGAAAATAATAGGTATATTTATACAGTATAGTCCTGTAAACAGAACCCATCTCATTAGCTGGAAAACTCAATCTCAATGAGAAAAACTTATTAGCAATATGCCTTGCTATTCCCTAGAATCAGATAGCCCTAGTCTTCAATGCTGGCAAAGAAAAACAATAGCTGAACACATATTTCCCTCAGAGCACGTCTTAATAATAAAACATATTATCCAACTGTCAGATACAGGGAAATCTAGAGAGATGTCCCAAAAGCTTTTGACATAAAGCTATTTCCAAAGATGGAAGTTCAACGAGAACTTTGCAGAATGACAATCTGTTTCGTTGCTGTCTTTCAGCAAAAGCTAGGAGTGTAGATTGCAATGCCCGCTTCAATTTAACCCATCTGTGAGAACGAGAGCATCAGTTGCTTGACCTCTTGGGAAAACACACTTGTCAGCATGAAATTGGATGCAATGACATCTCCTGGTATTCTGGCTATCGCCCAACATTAAACCTTTCGGTGCTGGAGAAAGCCTACAGCCATCTGGTAATATCATATCCACTAGGCAGACATACTAAAACAGCATGATTTCCAGCATCCCCAAAAATGACCACTTAAAGCACATTTGTAGGCAATTTTCATATTGATATTGATATATATATATATTGATATATATAGATATATATAGATATATATAGATATATATATAGATATATATAGAGATATATATAGAGATATATATAGAGATATATATAGATATATATAGATATATATATAGAGATATATATAGATATATATAGAGATATATAGAGATATATATAGATATATATAGATATATATAGAGATATATAGAGATATATATAGAGATATATATAGAGATATATATATATATATATATATATATATATATATATATATATATATATATATATATATATATATATATATATATATATATATATATATATATATATATATATATATATATATATATATATATATATATAGAGAGAGAGAGATACAAACACACATATACACACTGAGTATATACACACACACACATACTGTAAAAACAATGTTGTCAATTTTATCAATCACGTAAATAAGGTTAATTCAGTCATTTAGTCACTATCCTTTACTCGGCACCTCCCTACCTCTTACCTTTGTGATAACAGTCTTGGAGCATAATCTATCAAGGGGTTTTAATAAGAGCATAGTTTTACTTTTCCATGGGCTATTTGTGTTTGGTCATGAGATCTGTGATGTCACAATCACACTAGATTTTACACATTTTTTTTTTTCTTAAGGTGTTTATTTTCTTTTATGGTTGCATAGGGAAGAACAGTAGACACCCCAATGGCTGTGCCAAGACTCTTATTGTTTCAGGCTCTGTGCAGCCAAGCAATACGAATACAAAAAACATTGAACTAACAAATGCTCATACATGGCTCTCTCCCCTTTATATACAGAGAAGTGCAAACAGAGGCATGGAATAAACGGGATATACATAGGCCCACAGTTGCACACTAAAAGGACTAGAACAATGTCAGTGGTAAGGAAGAGTTATACAAATGCACTGGAATTCACCCATGATTGTTGAATCCTAAAACATTTTTCAGGGCAGTCCCTAACTGTATAAAATATTTTGTTTTTAGGCAGGTCTGGGTTCGCTTCTTGAAAGACTTGCTACAAAGTTGGGGGAGCAACTATTTTCCAGTTAAGGAAATGCAGCTTGTCAAACTTGGAAAGAAATGAGTCTGGACATGGTAGAAGCATTATTAAGATGTACAAAGTCATTCAGAATGCTTCAGAAAGTGGATACATGTGGACAAGTCTAAAATGTATGAATCAAATCTTTTGATGTATTGTCAGTCACACATGGGACATAGAACTCGGGACCCATACAATGTCATTTTTGGCTGGTGTATAGTGCAGTTGACAAATGAATTGAAATATTGTCCAAATTACTGATTACATCTTTGGACCAGGTGTTAACATCTTCCTACCCCTCTTCTGTAAGATCAGGAATAGATTTGAGAAATTTTTGGTAGGAGATCCCAAATGGGTTAACTCTCTTTACATGCACACGCTTGTAAAAAATTGTAGTTTGTTTGGTGTGAGCAGGGGTGTACAGGCATTATTCCAAGAGGAAGGGGAATAATGCCACCTTCGTAGCGCCAAACTGAGTGCCGATAGCGTGACATAGTTGTACATATTTGAAGAAAAATCTGTTGTGGATCTTGGCTTTCTCCCTGATTACCTTAAAGGACAGATAGGTGCAGATTTCAAAAAGCTTTGACATATAAACCATTCTTTGAAAACTAAAAGTGAAAGTCCTTCGCTCTACCAAGTGAACTAATACTGAAAAATTGAATAAAACTAAAATTGAAAATCAAAAATTCAAAACTAGCTGCAAAAACTAGTGTGGTCACAATACACATAATAAATATAGAAGTGATCTTGCACAGTAATAAATCACAAACACTGATATAATATAAATGTGCAAAATTGGTATACTAAATCAAGTCCAAAAACATCTAATCCACATAGTTCTTCATACTAGAGGTGTTGTTTTGGAGTCCGGATGCTGGTTTAACCTATGGGTTTCGGGAAGGCATGAATATACCAGTAAGAAGATCCCAGAGTGATACATTTGAAGGGTGCATATTCCTTTACATTTTGAGGCTGAATATTCACTGGTTTAAGGTTCTGAGAGCACATAACAGTTGTGTGAAGGCACACAATAAATACATATTAGAGACACCTCTAGCATGAAGAACTACAGTAAAACCTTGGATTGTGAGCATAATTCATTCCAGAAACATGCTTGTAATCCAAAGTGCTTATCAAAGTAAAATTATGGAAACTCAAATGATTTGTTCCACAACCATTTATTCAATGGTCTTTCAGTTTATAGTCCATATAAAAAGATTATAGGAATATGACCCATATGTGTAACCATAAAATGTCGATTCACAAATGGAAATCTCCACAAGGGGATTAGAAGCAAAATCTAGCAGGTGCTACAGAGAATTAACAAAAGAGAGACACCTCTAAGTGTAGCCTCTCTTCTCTTTTATAGTCTGTTGTTACGTGATGCTACTTGTATATCAAGACATCACTTGCATATCAAGCCAAAATGTATAAAAAAAAAAAGTTGCTCATCTTGCAAAACGCTCTCAAACTAAGTTACTCTCAAACCAAGGTTTTACCTGTAATGCGGATTAGATGTTTTTGGACTTGATTTAGTATACCAATTTTGCACATTTATATTATATCAGTGTTTGTGAAAATTACTGCGCAAGATCACTTCTTTATTATATTAAACCATTCCTTTACTGCAAGGGTACTCAACCTTTTGAAGAGAGAGGGGCACTTAAGTGATTCGCCAAGTGGCTGCGGTCTGAAATAAAATTAAATGGTTCAGAACATCACATTTTTTATTTTGAATAGCATTTACCTCTTACAGCCGCTGAATGCCGGCAGGAAGGTGAGGAAGAGAAGCAGGCAGGAAAATGAAGAGGATCAGTTCCTGTATATACCGCTCCCACTGTCCATCCAGTCCAAATGTAAAACAGAATGCAACAGAAAGACTGCATAGGACCCTCTGGAGCATGGGTGCTCAACCTGTGGCTCTCCAGCTGTTTCAGAACTACAATTCCCATGAGGCATTGCAAGCTACTGACTGTTACAAGCATGACTCCCAAAGGCAGAGGCATGATGGGACTTGAAGTTCTGCAACAGCTGGAGAGCCACAGGTTGAGCACCCATGCTCTGGAGCATGGGGGGGTTTCCATTGCGAGTTACAAACCCCTGGGCATGCGCTTCCCTAGTTTGTAGTCAAGGGCCACATCGGAGTGCTTTGAGGGCCACAGGTTGACCATCCCTGCTTTAGGGGATCACCAGGAAGAGTAGTTGTACAGTTTCCTGAATCTGTGATTCCATCGAGGAGTCCAAAATGAAAAGGAGTATTTATTCAGCTTTAAGCCAGGCTAGAGGGAAAACATCTACAGCAGAATGTTTATTAAGGGGGCTGTCCTAAGGGGGGATTTCAAAACATAAAAAAAATTATATAATATATATATATATATATATATATATATATATATATATATACACATATATACACACACACATATATATATATATACATATATACACACACGTATATATATATATATACATATATACACACACGTATTTTATATATATATATATATATATATATATATATATATATATATATATATATATATATATATATATATATATATATATATATATATATATATATATATATAATGTATTTATTTATATATTATTTTTATTTTTTAAAGACCTCACACACAGAGGATGTTCGACCATCCTCTGAACACCAGAACTCCTGGCAGGTAAAAAGCTACTTAAAAGATGTGCCTGAAATGCATTGCATGTGTGTGCTTAGATGCGCTTAAGTTCGTTTAGGCCTGTCAAGCATTATTGCACGCCATTGGCCAAAATATTAATTTATTCTGGCCACTGGGACGCATTAATGAGCAGGTGCAACATGTGTCTAGCAATTAGACACGTTTACATGTGTTCAGGTGAGTTCAGTGTTTTTCTGCACTTCAGCTCCTTTGCTTTATTCCCTGCCCATAAAAGTTCCTTTACTAATACGCTTGTACCTGTATGTGGGCATGGACATATTGGGCGAGATTTACTAAAGATGGAATATGGCACAGCTGTGAATGGTAGCCAATCAGCTTCTAACTTGAGCTTGTTTAAGCTTTGACAATAAAATCTGGAAGCATATTTCTGTGCAGAGCTTCACATTATTTTGCACGCTTCGGTTTTTGTAAATCCATCTCAATGAGCTAACAAAGAGAAAAAATAATAAAAAGTCTGTAAAACCAGCATTTTTTAAGCCAAGTGTGCATAAGGCCTTAAAGCTGCATAGAATAGCATTGGCCTTATGACATCAGCGCAATTCTCTGCATCAATATACTCAAGTATAAGCTGACCCGAATATAAGCCACAAAAAAATGGGAAAACTTATTGACTCGAGTATAAGCCTAAGGTGTCCATCTGCGTGCTTTACTGTGCCTCACTGTGCATGCCTCACTGTGTCCATGACTAGACTGACGTTTAACCTGGGAGTCTATGGAAGGGGTGCCCGGGTTTGAAAAATCCGTGCTCCCCAGTTGTAGGTCCCCCAGACAAAAAACGTTGCACACTTGAAGAGGAGAAATGGGGCTACATGTGTGCCAAGTTCGGCAGGAGACTTACGACCAGCACCGGGTGCCCAAAGTCACTGGAGAAATTACCGTTTAACATGGAAGCTTATGGAAGGGGTGCCGGCTTTGAAAAATCGGTGCTTAGCGGCCGTAGGTCCCCCGAACAACAAACTTTGCACACTTGTAGAGGAAGAGTGGCGCTACATGTGTGAAAAACTTTCAGCCCTTTAATTCCTTTGGAAACCTGATACCGCATTAACTATGCTATATGCTTAATACTAAAATTCAATATATTTAAAAACAAATGTGATAGGCTGAGAAAGCCAAGTAGATGTAGTTGTAGTCTGTCAGTTGCACCATGGAAATTTAGTAAAAAGACAAAAACGTAAAAAATGTATAAAATGCGTAAAAAAAACAAAAACTTAGGAGCCTGCGAATTGCTTTATTTGTGCTCAAACACCAAATAAGAGCAGAGGAGACTTGACTATGTAGAGAAGATTGAGACCATCAGAACAATAAATGAAATCCTCTCTGAGATTCAACACATTTTTCTAGGTTCTGCTGGCATGCAGCAGTAATAAAGTAATGGTCATGCTCCGCTCCTCGCTGAAAGTGTGAACAGGAGACATTAATAAATGCTCCACTGACAATTACCTGTCCATTTGCTTTGATACAATGTTTTTTTTTTACCGCCTCCAAGAATGATTAACTGTTTGTGTATCCTTCATGTGTAATCAATATCTAGGAGGCTTAACATTAGCTTTTCAGATTAGATGCCTTACGATAATAAATTTCATCGATCCGGGACACTGTGCTGCAAAAATCTCAGTACATTTCTCAGAGTTTAAATTAAAAGCAGATATATGGCTGTTCAGAGAAGAAATGCCATGGTGATTAGAAGGTGTGATCTCTTCAAAGTCCTTTTGGACTCCGGTTTATGCCCCCACCCTCAGCCCCCAGATCATTTAGAATGAACTGCCCGTGTCAACAAGCATCAAGATATACACAGGCAAATAACAGTGTCAGAGCACATTAACTGGCAGCAAAAAAGGATCCAACTGAGACCATAATTAAAACAGGCACAGAGAGGGGGGTTCATTATTGGAATCAATTTGTGAAATTAGAACACTGACATAGATATAACTAATGAAACACAGTACTCCAACAAGTGAAATTGTGACATTTTATCTTCATTTCCTTGAGAAAAACACGGGTTACAATTTATATGCTCTAATGTGAGGGCTAAATAATGTTTTATATTAAATTGTTACTGAATGCCCACAATATAATAGAAAATATTGAATAATCATTTGTTCCAAAAACATGCTTGTAATCCAAAGCGCTTGTACATCAAAGCATTTTTTTACAGGGTATAAAAGAGAAGAGAGGCACATCTAAGTGTAGCAATAAGTTGCTAAATGTTGTACGTTCATTAAATGTAACCATATTGCTACACTTAGCGGCTCCTCTCCTTTTTTATACTCAGTTGTGACATGACGCTACTCTTATATCAAGACATTGCTGGTATATCAAGGCAAAATTCATTTAAACATTTTGCTTGTCTTGCAAAACGCTCTCTCAAACCAAGTTACTCTCAAACCAAGGATTTACTGTACTGTGTCCAGTTCTGGAGACCTCACTTACAAAAAGATTTTGATTAGAATGAGTCCAGAGACGGGTAAAAAAAAAAAAAAAAATGGTGAAAGGTCTGAGAGATAAAACATATAAAGGGAGACTTGACTTAATGTGGTTGTAAACCTCAGTCATGAAATCTGAACATGGCACATATCTGTAGTGCTTACTTATCTATCTCCAACACTTTAACGCCTGGTACTATTTTTTTTCCGTTCAACCCAGCATGAGCTGAATGATAAAAACCTGACAGCTCAGGAGGAGCTGCTGTACTATATGTTGAGGGCATGTGGCCTGTTGCGGTTCAGGAGGGGGGCACTTCCTCGTCCTCACCCCCTTTCCTGACCTGCCGGGCTGTGTGCTCAGATAAGGGTCTGGTATGGATTTTGGGGGGACCCCCACACAGTTTTTTTTTCAGCGTGGGGGTTCTGCTTAAAATCCATACCAGACCAAAGGGCCTGGTATGCTCATGGAGGGGGAACCCATGCAGTTTTTTTTTTTTTAATTGGCGTGGAGTCCCCCCTAATTATTCAGGGATCAAAGTCTGGTCCCTGGTCATTAAAGTTTGACTTCAAGTCGCAGGGCAAAGTCGGATCCACAGTTGTATGACTTTTATCGAAATTGCGGCTGCGAAATTGCGGAAAAATCACGTGACTTTGGAATCACACATGTGAAAGGGGCCTAAAGTTCTTCATTCACTGGACTGTCAAACTATTTAATTCTGCAAGGATATAATAAACTATTCATGCTACTAAACTTCACAAGGCAGTGAGCCATACCAGCTTTAAACATGAATAATGTTATTCTCAATAATCTCAATTTATGCAAGTCACAATTCATCCCAGTAAATAAACACTATTACCAAAAGTATTGGGACACCTGCCTTTACACGCACATGAACTTTAATGGCATCCCAGTCTTGGTCCGTAGGGTTTAATATTGAGTTGTCCCAACTTTTGCAGCTAGAACTTAAATTCTTCTAGAACGGCTTGCCACAAAGTTTAGGAGCGTGTCTATGGGAAGGTTTGACCATTCTTCCAGAAGCATATTTGTGAAGGCAGGCACTGATGTGGACGAGAAGGCCTAGCTCGCAGTCTCCGTTCCAATTCATCACAAAGGTATTCCATTGGGTTGCTGTCAGGACTCTCTGCAGGCCAGTCAAGTTTTTCCACCCAAAACTCGCTCATCCTAGTCTTCATACCTTGTTTTGAGCACTGGTCCAATTCATTTGGTGTGGGGGGGGGGGTTATGGTGTGGGTTTGTTTTTTAGGGGTTGGGCTTGGCCCCTTAGTTCCAGTGAAGGAAACTCTTAAGGCATCAGCATTCTAAGACATTTTAGACAATTTCATGCTCACAACTTTGTGGCCCCTTCCTGTTCCAACATGACTGCATACCAGCCACTGGTCCTATCTATCCTTTGCTATAAACTGATGGACTGCACAGATCACACTTCCTACCACTTAAAACAAAAATATTAAGGGGGCGGAGCTAGCCAGAGACCAAGATGGACACGCGATAGCAGAGCTCCGGCACCAGCGGCTGTTACACAGCACTAAGTGGACCTCCTGGGGGGGCCAATACCCACACCTGCATAGCGAGTCAGCGCCACGGAGCTCGGGGAACGTCGGTCTGAGATGGCGAGGCGCAAGCACAACGGCAACCGTCCCACTAAGCTGACGAAGTTCTTCCTCATGGAACCCAGGCAAGATGGCGCCGTCTCTTCTTCCACACCGCTTCCAGGCCCTCAGAAGCACCCAGACAAAGCGGGGAAATCCCACAAACAGAGCAGCCCTCCAAAGAGCACAAACTCTCCACCGGCAACACCGTCCTCTGGGGGCCTCTGGATGCAGCAGATGCTACACACGAGGTGAGCTCTCTATTAGACTCTGAGGAGGACAGGACTCCATAGAAGTGTTCCCTACTAATAACCAATCGGTCATGGACACAGTACTAAAGGAGATGTTGGTCTCCATGAGGAGTTCTCTCCATTCAAATATGGTGTCCTGTGTCCATAAATTCAGCACAGAAATCAGAGGGGTTGCTGACAGGGTCTCTCACATAGAAGACAAAATGGGGGAATTTGCCTCCACCATTAACAAGCTTGTTGATGCCAATGACAGCAAGGAAGATGATATAGAGAGCATTAAAGCAAAAATAGCAGAAATAGAGGACAGGTCTAGGACAAATGACATTAAAGTTAGAGGAGTGCCAGAATCTGTCAAACCACAGGACCTGCGCAAGTACGCTTCTCAAATGTTCTCCTCCATTTTGCCTGATTTGTCTGAACTTGACTGCACTGTGGACAGAATCCACCGGCTCCCCAAGCCCGCCTATCTGGCCGACAATTTTCCAAAGGATGTTATCCTACGTTTACACTTTTACCACGCAAAAGAGAAGCTGATGGCAGCCTCCAGACAGAGAGACCAGATCCCTCCATCTTGCGCAAATCTTCAGTTCTATGCGGATTTGTCTTAATATACCCTGCAAAAGCGCAAAAATCTCACTACAATCACAAAAGCTCTGAGGAATCATAACCTGATATATAAGTGGGGTAGGGCTGCAACTAACAATTATTTTCATAATCGATTAGTTGGCAGATTATGGTTTTGATTAATCGGATAATAACCTTAAAAAAAATTGCATTTTTATATTTTTTTGGGCCAATTTGTTGTTGGGCAGATTACAAAACACAAATTGCCGCCAAAACACATTACATGCTTTTCTGCAGCTTCTCCATTGAAGTATATTGAACCCAAAAAAAAAAAATAGCACCGTTTTGCATTGAAAAGTCCTTGCCCTTTCCAAATACGCAGCAGCTGAAAAAAATTATGGCTGTGAACGTGTCCCATAAGAAAACATGAAAATGAACTGTAGTGTGTTTCTGCAAAAAGCACCAAAAAACAGAGATGTGAACCCAGGCCTGAGATGTTTAGTAACATAATGGGGTTAAAAAAACAAAAACAAAAAAAAGTACAAAAAGAGCAAATAATTGCTACTGTAAGGGGTTCATTATTTACTGTGGGACAGTGAAAGTAATATTTACGGTAGCGATTTGCTTTTTTGTACTATTAAGGGCAAATTTTTGTTTTTTTAACCCCATTATGTTACTGGCCGATTAATCGATTATGAAAATTGTAATTGATTAATTTCATAATCGATTAGTTGTCGATCGATTAGTTGTTTAGGCCCTAAAGTGGGGATTTCCTACTAAGCTGATTGTCACTAAAGACAACCGCAACTATGTGATGGATTCTGTGGAAAGAGGTATGGCTCTACTGAATGAATGGGGGATTATACCTGAACTGCAACATGCTCCGCGCCAAGGTGGAGGTGCCAGAAGCGCTGAAGCCGACTGGCAAATAGTGGATCGCAAGAATGCCAGGTCCCACTCTTAGCCTCCTGGGTGGTTTAAACTGATGCATTTCTGGCCGCTGGGGAGAGGAGTCCTCCACTTTGCTAAAACCTCACACAGTTGTCGTTTTACCCTTTGGCTGTTAGCCAGTGTTATGTCCTTTGTTGCTTACCTTATCTTTTTTTTGTTGTTATTTTTACTTTTTTCTATACCCTGACAGTCAACATTGTCCTCACTAGCTGGAAGTTGTCACAGCTGGATCCCTCTGTGCCATCCGGGATAACGGGTACCCCACCACCGACTCTTTGGTCACTATCTGGACATTGACTCATCTACAGTAAGTGCCTTCTTGATACTAAGCATCACACACCAGTACAAGCGTGATCTACTATGGCGATAAACTTCCTGACTATCAATGCTAAGGGTCTCAACCACCCGGCCAAAAGGAGGTCTCTATGGAAGGAAGCCTTGCAACAGAAATGTGACATACTATGTGTTCAAGAAACCCATTTTGACAGTGTGGCCCCCCCGAACTGTTTGCACCCCAAGTTCCCATTTTTTTTTTTTGCCATGCTGATTCCAAAACAAAAGGAATGATGATTGCTGTTAGAGACTCAGTCCACTTTTCTCTAAACAAGGCTGTTATTGACCCACTGGGGCGGCATGTCATACCGCCCCAGTGGGAATAACAGGGGAGTACTTTAAGACATTCCAGGACATACTTAGCCCGCACCTGGTGGAGGTGTTTGGTTCTGCTGCTGTCTCGTCCTCATTCCCACAGGAAATGCTTAATGCTAAGATTGTGGCTCTTCCCAAACCGGTGAAAGATCCAATCATACCCCAGAATTTCAGGCCTATATCATTGTGAAACAATGATATCAAAATGTATGCTAAGCTCCTGGCTGCTAGATTAGTGGATGTACTTCCAGGTATCAGACGTGGACCAGTCTGGCTTCACTAAGGGGAGGCAGACAGCGGATGCCACTAGACGACTATTGAACATCATACATATAACGGAACTTCGGACGCCTTCTCTGCTTGCATTGGATGCGGAGAAGGCGTTCAATAGAATACATTGGAAATTCCTGGAGCAAGTTCTTAGGAAGTTTGGGTTTGAGTGCCTCATCTATTCTGCAATTATGGCTCTTTACACCCACACGTCAGCCCAGGTCTATGTAGCGGGTACTCTCTCTACCCCATTCAGTATCACGAATAGAACAAGGCAGGGGTGCCCCCTCTCACCACTGATCTTTGACCTCCTAATGGAACCTCTGGCGACTCATTTGCGGACACATCCCCATATCACAGGTGCTCGGGTGGGAAAAAACATGTTATTAGTCTATTTGCAGACGATATAATACTAATGGTTACAAACATAGAAAATCCTTAGAGGCAATATACTCATCCCTAAGAGCATTTAACAAAATTTCTTATTATTAGGTGAATGAATCTAAGTCGCACGCTTGGGGATGCCCAATGACATTAAACAGCGGATAGAGCAGAAATTCCCATTTGTGTGGAAGGATGGAGGCATCAAATGTCTTGGCATAAATTTAACACCCAAAGTAAGCAATCTTCTCCAGGCCAATTACACCCCCTTTCTGAACACCTTTCAGGTTAAACTATATACAATTGCCAAGACTGAATTGTCGTGGTTGGGTAGACTGGGGGCCTTCAAGATGCAAGAGTTGCCTCAACTACTGTATCATTTTATAACACTTCCTATTCCAATCCCTAACTCCTACCTTAAATCCTTGCAATCCACACTGAATCTTTGGCAAGGGAAGAAGGTGAGGTGTGCTTTTGGTAGACTGACTAAACACAGGAAAGCGGGAGGAATAGGACATGTGCACTTGCAGGGATATTACTTTGCTTCAATTCTAGCTCAGCTGCAGCACTGGTTCATACCTAACTCGGGGACATTGTGGACTGAGCTTAAACAAATTCAAATCAGAAAGAGCACATAACGTGACTTCCTGATGACTTCCCACCTTAACACATCTCTCGGTGCTCATACCGCACCATCTATCAGGGCGTCTCTGAGGGCATGGGCACATCTCCAGGGTTTCTACGAGTGGACAGGGCCAATTTCACCATTGAGACTCCCTATCACTGCCATCCAAAATGTTATACCTGATATTAACCTCTCCACCTGGGTCTCCAGAGGTATCCACTACATAGAGGACATAATGGAAAACACTTAATAGATATTGTTTCAGAGGTTGAGTGACAGATATGAGCACCCGGCAGTTGAGCAGTACAAACACCTACAAGTGACTCATCTAATTAGACAGAATCCCCATATCTTCACTTCACTTTTTGTCAAATTATCCCAGTTCTACCAACAATCCAATACCACTTCCAAAGGGATAACACTCTTGTACATGAAACTACAAGAAAAACACAAACTGATCAAAATGCAACACATGATAGCCTGGGAAAAAGACATTGGGGGAGAGTATTCTGTCCACCAATGGGAAAAATCTCTGCAAATTGTGTACTCCTCTACCAAAAGCACAAACCTAATCGAGACGCATCAAAAATGACTATTAAGGTGGTATTTAACTCTGTATAGGTTGTCTAAGATATACCGTAATGTATCTCCCTCATGTTGGAGACAATGTGGAGGAGTGGGAACGCTCCTCACATATTGCGGTATTGGCCGAAGTTGAACCGACTTTGGTCTCAGGTACAGGGCGTTATTAGGGACATTTTACCTATAAGTGGCCCAACACTCCCTTGAATGGCGATTCTTTCATTAGACTTAGAAACTATCCCAGCCTTCTGTAGAACTGTAGTGTCAAGCTTCCTACTGGCCACAAGGCTTGTGTTACTTCGCCACTGGAAGAATATAGAAGTGCCTTCGCTATCTGAAATCATTTCTACAATGTACACACAGGGTAGGTATGAGAATATGCACTCTTATACCAATGGGTCTTATGATATGACCATCAATTCTTGGAATCCTTGGTTTAACTGGTACTCGAATCACGCTGGCCTCTGACATAAAACGCAGCTCCTAGATAGACCAAACAAACCGACCGATGACCTATCACAATTGCTGTATGGGTATATGTTTGTTTCTTTTTCTTTCATTGTTTTATACATTTTATAATTTTCCTCAAGGTCTCCTCTGTTGTATTTTGTTACATTCTGTATTAGTATGCCTCAGGAGATGTTCATTGAATAAGCTATGCCTCCATTATGGAAGTAATGTGGATAGTTAAACTCTCCTGCTTACCTAGTAGAGGAGGATTTGCTGGGTTTTGAGGTTGGGTAGCCACTCCGACCAGTTAGAGAGACCGCAGGGGGTTGTCCACGATTGAAATCCTAGAAAATGGGGTCGCGGTGGTATCCTACTACCCTCGTGTACCCTTGAGTGGGTTTGTACCAAGGAGAGTAAACTACTTTGAAATAAGGAATGTATATTGAATCTGATCTATTGATTATTGAATGTTTGATTTGCGACATTTCCACGTGTCTACTGCACTCTGACTCTTTTTGTTTCTGTTTAATGTATTGCACGCTTTCTAAATTCAATAAAAAACATTGATAAAAAAATTATTAAAATATATATATATTATTCACACACACACACACACACACGTATTAAAGTTCTTCTTTTTGTTAACTATATAAAAGTTTTGGCTTTCAAGAACCGAGACAGAACATTGTATATATTTTTATCTACATATGAATAATTGTATTTAAAATTGTGCTAGCAATAATGATCTTTAACCATAGGGTGAACATATGCAATTTTCGCCAGGTTGGCCTTAATGCACATTTCCAGCTTTTAAGCACTTAAATACCACACGGGGGAAATCCAACATAATTTAGTACAGTATGTTTGTCTTTTTATATAACAGCATAAAAGCTGCAGAGGGGTTTGAAATTTATTTACTTTTCTCCTGACATTAGAAAATATCTTACATTTTTTGACTTTCAGCACAAATAATCTTAAACCCTCCCCTTCCCCGACAAACCTATACAAAAAAAAAAAAACGAAAGAAAAAAAAGTTACTTCAAGTTGAACATCAGAGCAAATTTGAAATGCAAACGTAAGCCATTTTATTTGCCAAAAGGATTTGTAGTCTGGTACACTGGGTAGGCAAAATCCTGGATCTTCAAAGTAGTGTAAAGCTGGCCATACACTAGTAGATTTGTATCAAATGATTATATGAACATTCATATGAAAATTCTCAGTGAATGGTCGAGGACCTGACAAAATGTAATTCGAAAGTACTGTATATAATCGAGTATAAAACAATGACTCGAATATAAGCCTAGGGTGGGAAATGCAGCAGCTACTGGTAAAGACCACCCATTTGCAGCCTCACTATGTCTTTGGTTATGGTCTCCCGCTGTGTCATACAGTCTTAACTGTTCAGTGGCCGTCCACTGTAACAAAGCCATGCCGCCTATTCATCCGTGATAGACAGAACACTGATTCAGTTTCCCAGCAATGTATCAGTGTTACAACTATCACCGACGAGGAAGCGGGGGGCTTTGTTACAGTGAACAAACAGTTAAGACTGCATGACACAGTGGGAGACCGTCACTCGAGTATAAGCTGAGGGAGGCTTTTTTAAGCATAAAAATGTGCTGAAAAAGTCAGCTTATACTCGAGTAAATACAGTACTTACATTTTTATTTTAACATTAACATTAAAAGGGTTACTAAACCCTTGTTTTTTTTAAAATAACAAACATGTCATACTTGCCTCCACTGTGAAGTTTGTTTTGGCCCAATCCTCCTCTTCTGGGGTCCCCCAGTGGCGCTAGTAGCTCCTACCCACATCAGGAAACCCCCTATGAGAAGCGCTCTCCTTGGGGGTCCATAGACACAGAAAGCTGGACTTGGCCACGCCCCTGGCATCAATGGTTCTGATAGACAGCAGCGGGAGCTAATGGCTGCACTGCTATCAATCTATCCAATCAAGAAGGCGTGCACGTCTCTGGTATGGGAACGAACAGGCTCAGGTGAGTAAAACAGGGGGATGGGGAGTTGCTCAGTGACAGAAGTTTTTTTTCACCTAAATGCATTGATGCATTAAGGTGAAAAAACACAAGTGTTTACAACCCCTTTACATTTTAAAATGAATGGACTTTCCCAAACAAGAACAACTTTTACTGTGAGAAATTTGTTCATGCGAGAAATAGAAAAAAAAATAAAGTTTCTATCCTGCGCATTCCAAAGTTCTCATCAGTGCTGTCGAAAACGAGCATTTATTAATGCTTATTAATTATTAAGTAAAAAGAGCATTAGTATATTTTACTATTTTATGAAACTCTAAGCACACAGTTCTAGCATGGCTCTATACATACTGTGTTTCCCCGAAAATAAGCCTGGGTCTTATATTAATTATGCCAACAAAAGACACAGTAGGGCTTATTTTCGGGGTAGGTCTTACCATGTAATGTGCTGTCTTCTCTCCCCCTCTCCCTCCCTGCCTGTCAGGAATCCCCAGTGTGAACTGAGTTAAAGTGCTTGTACAATCCTATAATCCACTCTATTACAGTAGTATATAATGTACAATGTGTGCGTTTCTGTAATATAATTGTGCCAAATACATTTGTTATAGCACCGCTCTGCACTTCTGTTACCCGCCGGAGCTCTCTTCCCTGCAATTATATTACAGAAACACACACATTGTACATTATAAACTACTGTAATATAGTGGATTATAGGATTTTACAAGCATTTTTAACTAGGGCTTATTTTCGGGGTTGGGCTTATATTGCAGCCCTCCTGGAAAATAACGCTAGGTCTTATTTTCAGGGTAGGTCTTATTTTTGAGGAAACAGGGTATGTACTGAAAATGACATTTCGGAAAGAACATAAAAACTGATATGAAATTGTTCAACCAGACACAGAACACACAAAAGTAACCAATTTCAATACATCTTTCCAGGATTTGATTTAATGACTAATTCTTTTTTTTTTTTTTAAATTGTTTATTTATAGATTTTCAAATCAGACAAAGTAATCACAAAATCCAGACATTTGAATGATGAAAAAAAATGCGAGGAATATACAGTCACATTTATAACAGGACACAGACAAATCTGGTTGTATACAAGTTGGTTATACCATAAAATTGAAAATAAGTGGTGAGTTCAACATGAACAACTTATCATGGCTCTGCTGAGCAGAAGGATATATCAAACAATCTCTGACCTATGTAGAGAAAGAAGGGGGGAGAAAAGAAATACAATAAAATAAAAAGGGGGACATCCTCCTATACAAAACTGTAGGGGCAATGGGTATGCAGCTATGGTAGAGTGGAATGAGGCTCCGTGTTAAATTCAGAAGAATCCCATCTCTCCCAGATAGCTTCGAATTTGGGTAAAGAGTCATCTATAACCGCTGTAAGACGTTCCATTCTTCTAATGTCCGCAACTGTCGATAAAAATTGTGCAAAAGTGGGAGGGGAGGTAGCTCTCCAGCGTTGAGGTATGACACGTTTGGCTGCCAGTAAAAGAAACGTCATTAGTTTGCCAAGATTTTTTGGGATTTTCGGGAGTGGTAAGCCCAATAACATATGTAAAGGCTGAAAGGGCACGTCTATTTCTAGAACCTTCACCAGGAGATTATGGACTTGTGACCAAAAGGGAGTAATTACCGGACAATCCCAAAAGATGTGGAGGTGTGTACCTACAGAGGAACCACATCTCCAGCATTGGCTGTGCGGGGACAACTTATGTGCTGCTAAAAATTCAGGGGTTCTGTACCAGAACATAAGTATTTTATATGTAGTTTCTTTCTGAGCTACACATCTAGAGGCTCTAGAGGAAGCGTCCCAAATTCGTCTCCACTCTGTCAATGTGATGGGCTTGCACAATATGTGGGACCATCTCCTCATGTATGAGTGAGTATTTTCAGAGAGGGGAGAGGCTGAATGTAAAATTTTGTAGATAGTGGAAATTTGGTGAAGTTCGTGAGGTCCTCTAGAACATATCAGTTCGAAGTCAGTAGGGACGTTAAGGGTCAGTTGGGGGGACCGGGAAGCGAAGAAATGTCTAATCTGTAGGAAGGAATAAAAAAGGGTTTTCGGGATATTATGTTTTGATTGTAGGTCTGTGAAAGATAATAATGTACGCGTTATTGGGTGCACTAGGTGACGAAGTTGAAATATGTTTGCATGGGTCCAGGGTAACATTGAGTCGTAGGATAGGCTATCAGGAATTTCAGGGTTAAAGAGGATATTTATTAGGGGTGGGCAAGGGGACGATAAAGAAAATTTACTAGAACAGCGTTTCCAAATTAAGAGAGTAAATAGCATCGGATTCAGACAGACCTTTCGTATATGAGCAAAGGATTTGTCGGATGAGGGCCACAACAATGAGCACGGATGGGCAGGGACTGTAATTCCCATCTCTATTTCAGACCATCTGTTTGGGGCAAATCTAGATGTCCATGAGGTTATAGCTTTTAAGTGAGTGGCATAATAGTACTTGACTATATCGGGAGCACCTAAGCCACCCTGTGAGCGGGGGGCCATGAGGACTGAGCTGGTTATTCTATGGGAGGTGTTATTCCAGATAAAGTTTAAAAAGTTCCTATGTAATGCTTTCAGTTGGGTCATGGGAATCTGTACGGGAAGAGTTTCAAAGAAGTACAATAGTTTAGGGAGTATAGACATTTTGAGGACATTTATCCTTCCGATGAGAGACAACGGAAGCTTCGTCCACAATTTCAGTAATCTACCTATTTCAATAAATAAAGGAGGGAAATTAACCTGGTATAGGGTAGAATAAAGGTTGGACAGACGTACCCCTAAATATTTCAGAGATTGGTTGCACCAGCGATAATTGAAATTACTTTGCAGAGAGGCGAGTGCATCCGCCGGGATATTTATAGGGAGGGCCTCTGTTTTGGTTGAGTTAATCTTAAAACCGGAGAGGCTACTAAATAAGTCTAGAGTAATGTGGAGGGAAGGAAGGGAGATATGTGGGCGAGTGATTGTTAGCAATATGTCATCCGCAAAGAGTGAGAGTTTGTACTCCTCCTGTCTCAGCGCCACCCCCCTTATATCTGGATGGGATCTAATAGCCGCAGCCAAGGGCTCCAGACTTAAAATAAATAAAAGAGGAGACAGGGGACAACCCTGTCTCGTACCGTTACTCAAGGGGAATGGCGATGAGACGTAGGAAGCCAATCGAACCTGGGAAGTGGGTATGGAGTACAACGCCTTTAAGGCCTGCATAAATGGGCCTGAAAAACCATATTTTGTCAAGGTGGCAAACATAAAGGACCAATTTAGACGGTCAAAAGCTTTTTGTGCATCTAAGCTCAACACGATAGCAGGTCTCCCAGTCTTGGTCAGAAGGTCAATAAGATCAATGGTTCGTCTTGTATTATCCCCTGCGTGTCTAGTAGGCACAAAACCCACCTGATCCCTATGTATCAAAGATGGAAGAAGAAGGGAGAGTCTGTTTGCCAATATTTTTGTGAATATTTTATAGTCGGAGTTTAAAAGAGCTATAGGGCGGTAGTTGTCAGGAATTGATGGGTCTTTATCCGGTTTCGGGATGACCGTTATATATGCATGTAGGAATTGAGTGCAGGGTACAGTCCCTTTTAACAGGGATGCAAATAAAGATACCATATGGGGCAGTAATTCTGGGAGAAATTTCTTATAATAGGAGTAAGGGAGTCCATCAGGGCCTGGGGATTTATGAGATGGAAGTTCTTTAATGACTCTGGAAATCTCCTCAGCAGTGATATGTGCATTAAGTCCAGAACGGTCACCTGGGGATAATTTGGGAAGATTAAGAGTGTCAACAAAAGCGTCAAATTTCTCCTGAGAGAACTGGGATTCAGAGTCCTTAGATAGACAGTTGTATAGGTCTTGGTAAAATTGTCCAAAAATTTTTGTCATACCCTGGGGGCAATAAGTGGGGATTCCGTCTGGCTGGGAAATTAAATCAGGTAAAGAGGCATGGGGGCGAGGCTTTAACCTATTGACTAACATTCTGTGAGGTTTGTTAGCGAATTCATAAAACTTTTGCTTCGACCAGAGCATAGATTTATCAATTCTGTTCAAGTCTAAGGATTTGATACGGTTTCTCAGGGAGGTCACAATGCGGAGGCGGTCCACCGTGGGAAAACTAAGAAGAATCCTCTCAGCTTTAGTTAAGTCGGCTAATAGAGTCGTGCGTTGAAGAGCACGATCTCTCTTAAGGCGAGATCCAGCGGCAATGCATTCACCCCTAAAAAAGGCCTTGTGAGCTTCCCACAGGGTAGAGACCTCAGACACCGAGCCCTCGTTAAGTTGAAAAAATTCGGATAGTTGGTGTTGTAAGTGTAGGTGAACAGCAGGGGTATTAAGAAGGGACTCATTGAGACGCCAGTGACATGTTCGAGATGGTGCAGACAGGAGGAGCTCGAGTGAGATGGGCGCATGATCTGACCATGTAATCGGGTGAACATTAGAGTCAGTTAAATAAGACAACAGTGGAGCGGTAATGAAAAAGTGATCTAATCTCGTGTATAATTTGCATGAGGGTGAGAAAAAGGTAAATTGTCTAGCGATCGGATGTTTTACTCTCCAAGCGTCAAACAAGTTATGAGCTCTAATTGTCCTTCGAAATGAGGCAGAAGATTTTTGTGCCTGTCCAGGGGGAGTTTTATGGAGCAAAGAAAATCTATCCTTACAGGGGGACATACACAAATTGAAATCTCCTCCAATGATCATGAAGGGTTGGGAGAAGGCCGCAAGTTTTTCAAAAAAACCCTCAAGAAACCCAATCTGACCTGAGTTGGGGGCATACACATTCGCTAAAGTGAAAGACGTGTTCATGTGGTCACAGTTCAGGAGAATAAAGCGACCACGAGGGTCCAGAAATGAAGATTTAACACGTATGGCAGTGGAACGTTTGAAGAGAATAGCCACTCCGGCTTTACCGGAGGGATCAGAGGCAATAAATGTAGTAGGAAAGTGTTTAGATGCAAATTTAAATGAACCATTAGCTTTAAAATGTGTCTCCTGAACCATGACCACGTCAGCATCAAAGGACCTGAACTCTCTCAACGCCAGCCATCGCTTACGGATGGAGCCCAGGCCCTTAACATTGTAAGACAGTATATTAATAGCCATTACTAAGCATTGTAAGTATATCTTGCATTGCGTACAAAAAACATATGATCAGCAGAGACCACGATGTAGAAAAACTAGTGATTGTAGTAATAAGTGCAAATAGAAAAAATTGGCACGAGGTAGTGGAAACACAGTCGTGTTTCTGAAACGGGTCAAAAAAAGACCCTAAAAAAAACAACAACCAAAAAAAAACATGGGTAATATGTGGGAGTTCCAGGAGCATTTGAAAAGGAAGTCAGAGATCAAGACGGCCCCTAGGATCTCCATTGCTTGAAGGAAGAAAGTTATGAAACGTGAAAAAAAAACAACATGAACAAAAAAGGAAAAAAAATACCTATCAGGTATGAAGCCTAAGGGGGGTGATCCCCTCAGGAGGTCACGGTCGTACTTCAGGACCATGACAGTGACAAAGGGGGGGCATGCCAGCCCGTAAGAGCCAGTTTATTGGCCTCAATACATTCCAAGAAAGCTGCAATGAAAACATAATAAACAATCAAGGGATTTTTATCAAACAGGTGTTCAGAGGGTAAAAACCCAGCTGCATGAAGCAGACAAAAAAGAAAAGTTAGATCTGGGGATCAGAGCACTCAGGCACAAAAGGTGAAGTTCAGGGTCACCGTGTAAAGAGCAACAAAAAGAAAATAAGGCAAAGTCAGGTGTGACCCTTAGATGATGTAGCCCTTTGAGGGGTGGAGACGGCATTCCGAGACCTATGACGAACCGGAGTCCATATCTTGCCCGGAGTAGAGAGGGGTCTGGGTACTGAAGGTTGTGCCTGTAGATCCCCCTCCGGAATGGGAGGAAGACCCAGGTTCTTGGTGAAAGAGTCACATTCCTGAATATCCCTCATAGAGTACTGCATCCCATCTTTGGTTACTGATAAGCGAAATGGAAAGCCCCAACGGTATGTGACTTGGTGCTGCTGTAGGTGTGCTGTAACAGGCCTCAAAGCGCGCCGTTTGGCTAGAGTAATGGGAGATAGATCACTGAAAAGTTGAATCTTTGTGCCTTTAAAATCAATTCTCGATCTGTTGCGTGTGATGGAGGTCAAAGCTTCTTTGCTTTCGTAGAAGTGGAAGCGGACAATGATATCTCTGGGATTGGCTCCCTGAGGAGGCTTAGGAGCTAGCGATCTATGTGCCCGATCAAGGCGCCAATCTATATCTGGGATATCGGGTGCAAGATAAATGAAGAGAGCCAGCAGGTAGGGCCGAATTTCCTTATCGGAAATTGACTCAGGGACCCCGCGGATCCGTAGGTTTTGTCGGCGCTCTCTGTTCTCGAGATCTTCTTGTTGTATTTGGAGCTGTGTCACAGCATTTTTAAGGGTAGCATTTTCATCTTCTAAAGCATGGACATATTGGACCATATCGTCAAATTTAGTCTCAAGGTTATCAGTGCGCTCCCCCAATTGATCTATCTCCCCTCTAAGTTCGTGTGCTAGTTTATTTACCTCTTTAGCGATGTTGTTGGTGAGGTTCAGCAGCAGGGCTTGTAGCTTTTGGTCGAGCACCATCTCTGTCACCGGTGTCGCCATTGCTGGAAGGGTAGAAGCTGATGGCTGAGATGCGGTCTGTACAGTAAAAGAAGGATCAGTCAGCGGGTCCGCGTCAGGTGGGGCCGTGACAGCAGTCGCAGAGCCTGGGGCCGGAGATTGGGGCCTGAGCACAAAGCGGTCCATAAGAGGGGATGGCTGAGTCGTGGTCTGCGGCACGTGTTTTTTATAAATGCGACGTTGGTCTCCGACCTTCCCCATATAAAACGTCTGTTAAGCAGTTCTTGGAGCTAATGAGATGGCTCCCGGGGCTATAAAAGCCGGTGATGCAGAGCGGGGCCACTGAGGAATAAAGTGAGGCCAAGTTTATAATTCTAAATTTCCTACATTTCACAGGCTGTACATGCGTCCCCCTTCCGTCTTTAAGTTTGCGTTAGATGCATTAATCAGCTGGGAAAGCAAGTTCTTTAACATCTGTAGGGAGCCATGGCATAGCTGTTGTTAGTTTGAGGATCCAGGACAGTTGGCAGCAGCCCAGGGAATCCTCTACGTTCCCCAGGGGGGGGTTCAGTGGTGCAGAGGGACAGAAACTAGTCCAGGCAGGCAGTTTGGGTACACCAAGATGGCCACCGACCTCCAGGACCAGGCCGGAGCCGCGGCCTCGCCTAGATCTGCCGCCCAGCGGAGGTGCGTCTGGCCGTGGGATTTCGGGATCAAACTCTGCAGGTGAGGACCCGCTCCAGCCCAGCCGGGATTACCGCTGATGGGGAGGGGCGATGCCGCGGCCCCTCGCGGCGGGACAATCCCTCAGGAAACACCGGGGCTTTAGAGGCCGTACTAGGCCGCACCCGGTCGCGGCCTCCACGGACCCCTCCAACAGCCAGTCGGGCCCCCGGATCGTGCCAGGAAGAAGGATGGGCAGGCAGACGCGGATGGAGAGCAGTCCCTTACCTCCAGCACAAGCAGCTCACCCGGAGGTAAGTCCGTGACCGGGTCTGTAGGCCGTGGGATGCGGAGGTGTAGCCACCGGAGGACCCCAGTGATGTCTTCCTGTCAGGGATTCGCCCTGATGGTCCCAGCAGAGGAGCGGTAGATCCGCAGGGAGACGGGGCAGCTCGGCTTCTGCACGGGTCGCGGCGTAAAGTGCAGGGGAGGCCCGGTGCACAGTAGGCCCCAAGATGGCGGACGGCCTTCCGATGCGTGGAGGGAGCTACAGGCCGGGAGCGGAACCAGCCCCTCAAAGTCCACAACAGCCTCCCGACCTAAAGCAGAAGAGGATCAGGGGGCAGTATCAATAGGTTGGGGCCCCAGCAGAGGGAGGAAAAGTGGCGGATGGTGGCTGATTCTTGCCGGGGATGCGGAGCTCAGTATCAGCACGTCTTCCCAGCTTCACGTTCGGCGCGGGGCTCGTTAATGACTAATTCTTGTTGCAATGGGTTACTACCTTGCTATTTGTTTCCTCATCATGAATAATATAATTTATCTTAGAGCTAAATAGGATGGGCAACTCCAACACTGGCAACATTTCTCCAAGGGCAGGAACTCTAAAAATCAGCATCAATTATAAGGCAGTGGAAATAACATTGTCTCTCTCCAGAACATAACCACTATTGAGGCAGCAGCAACAGGGTGGCATATTGCTAATTAGAACAGAAATGGGGATACGCCAAATGTTGCAGGTGTACAAGGAAAGCCCCCAAGAGTGTCTGAACACTAACATATCCAAATACCAAGCCAGTCTTCAAAGCTTACCCTTACACATTCCTACTGTCCATTGAGACTACCCATCATAATAGAAAAATAAGCTGGCGGTGAAGTCGAGTAGCAAGCTTCAACACCTCAGAGCTTTTGCTGTGACAATAGGGTTTGAGTGTCTGCTAAAATATATATTTAGATACCTTGTAGATATCTCCTGTTCGTACCCGCACATTTTTTTTTTTTTTTGTGTCTTTTTAAAGTACAACAGAAAGCGGAAATTTTTTCCCCCATTTTGTATAGAGTAAGGAAAGGTCATAACATGTTAGGTATGTCTCACTAGAGAGATTTAAACTCAATCCCTTTCCCATAGACACAACCAGAAAAAGGGAAATCACCAATAGTCCCCATTGTCACTAGAACTGGTTTCCCCACCGGAAAATTTCCCCTCTGGTGACCACTCAATGTTCTTTCAATTTTGGTGATAATAGTCGCCAGGACAAAAGAAGAGGTAGAACTCCCTAACAGAGACACAAACAGCAATAGTTACCCGACAGGTTTTCCAATCCCTCTGTCATGTAAATGTGCTATTAACACAATGACCTATCTTTTTATATTGGAAGACTGGCTTAGGTACAGTACATAGAAAGGCTGTTAAGTACTGGGCTGTTCATGAGCTAAAGTGTCTCCAATACAAACTCTGAACTGAAAATTTCCACAAAAGATTTTTTTTCTTGGTTCACATCTAGACAGCTTATAGCTTTGGGCAAAAGAGTTGTGTTCACAGACAGAAGGTCAATGTAAAATCATCCACTCGATCAACAGTTTGAGGCATTGGTAATTACAGATGAACACCCCAGGCTCCAAAAACAAACTGTAGTTATATCATCAGATTAAAAAAAAGTCACCCTACTCCACACTAGAATGAATGGTGCCAAAAAATATAAATCCCCAAAATATAAAAAAAAGGCACTGCTGCTACAATTGGTGAATAAGCCAAGTGATAAAACAATAAATGTAGTGCTGTGAACCTTAAAGGAGACGTACAGCCGATGCTTTGTTTGACTGTACTTGTATGGATCACATGAGTGCAGTTCATTTTGCACTCCTGTGACTCGTTTTCAGCAGAAAGCGGGCTAAGGTCCACTCTCTCACAGATTTGGTCCAAGCTCTGCATCATCATGACCCCGGAGTCGGAAACCCACCTAGATCCCTGGACTGACACCTGGCCCAGCCTCATAGCGAGTCTGAGGGCCTAAGCTGGCTGCTCCCACCCCCTCCAAAGACCAGTGCTCCAATGAAGGAGGGGGCAGAGCATAGAGCTGTGACTAACAGTCACCAGCTCTCTGCTTGGGGAGCTGTGATAACTGAGCAGGAGGACCGATGCTGCATTGCCTTGGTAGGTATTAATCAAAAAACAAAAACCATACTTCTCTTAATACATGAATATATCGCACAATCACTAGACAATGTCTGGTGATTTATGCCTAGTGATTGCGAGATATAAGCAATATTCATGTGTAAAAGTTTCATAGCGCTACATTTCTATATTACTGCTATATCAGATTGAAGTTTTAGATCCCTTTCACACTGAATCATTTTTACAGCGTTTTAGCGTTAAAAATAGCGCTATTAAAACACTTTCCATGCATCCTAATGGACCCTTTCACACAGAGTCCTGCAAGCAGCATCTTTTGGGCGCTGAAAAAAACGCTCCAAAAACGCCCCTATCCATTGAAATGAATTGAAAGCACTGTAAAACTTACCCTTACACACTAAGGCACTGCAAAAACGCCCTAAAACTTTAGAGTCTTAGCGGTGCTTTACCAGCACAGTGGGATTGCAGATGAGGCTTTGCTTGAATAACGCCCCAGTGTTAGGGTATGGACATTCTCTAAAAAACGGTTTGTTCTGCAGTTCCCGGACAATTTTGGGCCCCTTGTGTACAGCGCCTCATCCAACAGAAGGCGGTCTCATAACCAATGGCTGCAGATTGGCTGTTGGTTTTCTACCAATACCGCAACCGCCTCAGATGTCTTTTTTTGCTCAGCCCACTAGGTTGATCAAAAAATAATGACCTGTGCGAACCAGGCTTTAAGAGTGTTGTTTAGAGGTGCGCTTTTACATCATATGCAGGACGAAACAAACTGTAGGCTTTATTTTTTATCTTCAGTTTTGGGAAAGTGACAGCTAGAACCCGTAAAACCAGAGGATAATTTCCCACCACTTACTATCCTGGTGACAATTTTGTCACTGTGGCAGAAAATGAAAGGGAATCCTAAATGGGGACAGAGATAGAGGCTGGGTTCACACTACTACACTACTTTCATCCTACTTTGCTCTGCTACATTGGTCCTACACTGATCCTACATTGGTCCTACATTTGTCCTACATTTATCCTACATCCATCCTACTTTCATGAACAGGAAACTACTTTGATCCGACTTTGTGACAGTCTGACTTGTTCTTTGACCAATCAAAACAATCCCAGAGTGAGATAAATTCCTTTTACTGCTGATGTGATCACATGTCGGATGTCAAAAGTCGGATCGTTAGGACAAGGCTCCTACTTTGATCCGACTTCAATGATATTCAATAGGCTGAAGTAGGATCAATGTAGGACCAAAGTAGTACAGGGAGCATTTTCAAAGTCAGACCGACTTGTGTAGGACCAGTTAAGACAGCTCTCATAGGGAAACATTGATTTTCACACGTCATGCTACATGAGCTCCCAATGTAGGACCGTTTGTCGGACAAGTGTGAACCCAGCCAGAAACAGAAAGCTAATTGAGAATACAGCCTTCTCAGACTCAGTAATAAGTGTTTTATTGCCAAGGTGTTCCCTCACTTCCAGGCTTGGAGACATCAGGATAAAAAATGTTGCTACTCAAAGCGTACTTTCACATGGCATTTCCTATTAGATCCACCTGTCTTTTTTTGGCAGAACTGATCAGAAGCTTCATGTGGACCAATGGGCAGGCTGATGTAAACAGACTTGCATTTGTTTAAACCCGCCTACCTCCAAGTCTGCCCAGGTCAAAAAAAATAATAAAATGCATCCTTTTCCATTTTTACAGTCATAAATTTTAAGGATCAAAGCCAGCCCGATGTAAACACACATGTCTGTTTACATCTGGCCACCCATAAAGCCATCATGGGTCCATCCATGTCTTCTGTATAAATTTTGGGCACAAACTGAACGGCCATGGATGTAAAAAAAAAACTAACATCCATCCCGTTAAGCTCTGATTAAGCAGGGGATCTGCTCACCAATTCCTGCTTAACAGAGTAGAGTGCCACCATGTGACAGGGCTCTAAAATCTAAGGAAAAATGTTTTGGCATGATACAAACTTTAAAATTTAGAAAAGTAATACAGCCTAACTTCTCAGGGCTTACGAGCACTGTGTTGCACCAAGCCACCAGCGGCTTAATATCACCTTATCAACTATTTGGGAACACCAATTGTTCATCGATGCAAGTATTCAACCCAGGTGTTCCCATTGCTGCCACAAAAAAAAAAGTAAACATTTAGAAAGACATTAACAAATTGATTCCACCTGTTGCCTGAAGTTGGTTGCTCTTTTTGTCAACTCAGTGTACTTTTTACATCCAACAGTATTTTTTTTTTCCTTAATCTGTTGAGTATGCCCTTGAGATAGACCAGTTTAAACCTGGGGTAAATCTGAACATTACACTGAACACTAGTCTTCGATTCTGTTGTGAAAACAGCTGCAGTTCAATTTTCATACTGGCTGGTAAACAGAAAAACAACAGACAGATGGTATGCAGAGGCTCTGTCCCTAAAGTGGTTTTGTAGGTTTTCTAATTCCTGCATTACTGAAACCAGAGGCAGCAACCATACTATGCTGTCTGCTAAGACAGAGCCAAAGGAACAAATTAAAAAAAAATAGCGAAAAATGAACTCAAGTACAGAGGACATAAAGCCCAGCGATCCTCGGGATTGAAAGGTTCCAGCTTTAAAATAGTTTTCAGTTGACTTCAATAACTGACACTCTGACAAGAGACAATAAGATGAGCAGTGATACAGAACCGTTTGATACAGAACAGTACAGAGGCAGTCTGATTTTTGCACAACATACACTCACATACATAAATTGGACTCATGAGCCCCTGCTCTCTAGGTTGTGAAAATCTAACAGTCTTGGCATAAAGGTGCAGTAAGGGAAAAACATATTGCCGCAGATCAAGCAAACTTACAATTGCAGTCATGACACTCGGAACACCTTCTTACGCACAATAAAATAAACATGTGAAGGAATAAAACCAAAGACCAAAAACATATCCACTTATTACACAAATTACAAACAAGCCTATAATATCAATATCTTCGCTGGCTATGTATCTTATACACAATTTAGAACAGGTGTTATTGAATGAACATTTTGTTAAATATAATCAGCATTATTTGTATCGCATGTTGTAACTGCGGTTGTCCTGTAACATTAAAAAAAAAAAAAATCACAATTAAATTTCCAGATTAATTTTCACAGGAGCACGTTCATAGCTCAATTTTGAAATGGTAGGCTAAATTCAGCCTACGGAGAAGGATATAGATCCATTATTGGAAGGAGTTTATATTAACAAAGTGTTGCCAAATTCATTAAGCAAATACAAGTAAAGGTGACGTATCTGAAATCAGTGATTGTAGGCGTGCTTTCTTTTCTCCCGACTAGCTTGACAATGTGGTGGGGGCCCCCATGTACCATTTTCTATATTGATCTGACTAGGTGCACCTTTCCCAGTTTGCTAAATTTAAACAGATCAGAGTCTCTCTCTCTATACACACACACACAAACATATATATATATATATATATATATATATATATATATATATATATATATATATATATCAGGGCTCGACAAATCCCGGGCGCCAGGTCGCCATGGCGACTAGAAATGGGGCCCTGGCGACTTGGCTTGGAAGGGGGGGCAAAAAAAAAATTTTTTTTTTTTTTTTTTTTTTTTTTTTTGAGCTGGGGCCATCTGGTGGTGAGCCGTTGGTATTACAAGTTATTACCACCAGATGTGAGCTGGCGCCATCTGGTGGTGGCCGTTGGTATTACAAGTTAAGCATTACAAGTTAAACAGCCATTCTAATGTCATTTTTCACTATTTTCACTGCCATCTTCTTCCCTCTAATTAGAACCCCCAAACATTATATATATTTTTTATCCTAACACCCTAGAGAATAAAATGGCAAACGTTGCAATACTTTCTGTCATGCCGTATTTGCGCAGCGGTCTTACAAGCGCACTTTTTTGGTGAAAAAATTACACTTTTTTGAATTAAAAAATAAGACAATAGTAAAGTTATCCCCATTTTTTTTTTTTTTATATTATGAAAGATAATGTTACGCCGAGTAAATTCATACCCAACATGTCACGCTTCAAAATTGCGTCCGCTCGTGGAATGCAGACAAACTTTTACCCTTTAAAATCTTCATAGGCAACGTTTAAAAAAAATCTACAGGTTGCATGTTTTGAGTTACAGAGGAGGTCTAGGGCTAGAATTATTGCTCTCGCTCTACCAATCGCGGCGATACCTCACGTGTGTGGTTTGAACACCGTTTACATATGGGGGCGCTGGTCACGTATGTGTTCGCTTTCTGCGCGCAAGCTCGTCGGGACGGGGCGCGTTTTCTGGCTCCTAACTTTTTTACCTGGCTCCTAGATTCCAAGCAAATTTGTCAACCCCTGATATATATATATATATATATATATATATATATATATACACATATATACACACACACACACACACACACATACATATATACACACACACACACACACACACATACATATACACATACATACACACACAAATATATATACAGGGAGTGCAGAATTATTAGGCAAGTTGTATTTTTGAGGATTAATTTTATTATTGAACAACAACCATGTTCTCAATGAACCCAAAAAACTCATTAATATCAAAGCTGAATATTTTTGGAAGTAGTTTTTAGTTTGTTTTTAGTGTTAGCTATTTTAGGGGGATATCTGTGTGTGCAGGTGACTATTACTGTGCATAATTATTAGGCAACTTAACAAAAAACAAATATATACCGATTTCAATTATTTATTTTTACCAGTGAAACCAATATAACATTTCAACATTCACAAATATACATTTCTGACATTCAAAAACAAAACAAAAACAAATCAGTGACCAATATAGCCACCTTTCTTTGCAAGGACACTCAAAAGCCTGCCATCCATGGATTCTGTCAGTGTTTTGATCTGTTCACCATCAACATTGCGTGCAGCAGCAACCACAGCCTCCCAGACACTGTTCAGAAAGGTGTACTGTTTTCCCTCCTTGTAAATCTCACATTTGATGATGGACCACAGGTTCTCAATGGGGTTCAGATCAGGTGAACAAGGAGGCCATGTCATTAGTTTTTCTTCTTTTATACCCTTTCTTGCCAGCCACGCTGTGGAGTACTTGGACGCGTGTGATGGAGCATTGTCCTGCATGAAAATCATGTTTTTCTTGAAGGATGCAGACTTCTTCCTGTACCACTGCTTGAAGAAGGTGTCTTCCAGAAACTGGCAGTAGGACTGGGAGTTGAGCTTGACTCCATCCTCAACCCGAAAAGGCCCCACAAGCTCATCTTTGATGATACCAACCCAAACCAGTACTCCACATCCACCTTGCTGGCGTCTGAGTCGGACTGGAGCTCTCTGCCCTTTACCAATCCAGCCACGGGCCCATCCATCTGGCCCATCAAGACTCACTCTCATTTCATCAGTCCATAAAACCTTAGAAAAATCATTCTTGAGATATTTCTTGGCCCAGTCTTGACGTTTCAGCTTGTGTGTCTTGTTCAGTGGTGGTCGTCTTTCAGCCTTTCTTACCTTGGCCATGTCTCTGAGTATTGCACACCTTGTGCTTTTGGGCACTCCAGTGATGTTGCAGCTCTGAAATATGGCCAAACTGGTGGCAAGTGGCATCTTAGCAGCTGCACGCTTGACTTTTCTCAACTCATGGGCAGTTATTTTGCGCCTTGGATTTTCCACGCGCTTCTTGCGACCCTTTTGACTATTTTGAATGAAACGCTTGATTGTTCGATGATCACGCTTCAGAAGCTTTGCAATTTTAAGAGTGCTGCATCCCTCTGCAAGATATCTCACTATTTTTGACTTTTCTGAGCCTGTCAAGTCCTTCTTTTGACCCATTTTGCCAAAGGAAATGAAGTTGCCTAATAATTATGCACACCTGATATAGGGTGTTGATGTCATTAGACCACACCCCTTCTCATTACAGAGATGCCCATCACCTAATATGCTTAATTGGTAGTAGGCTTTTGAGCCTATACAGCTTGGAGTAAGACAACATGCATAAAGAGGATGATGTGGTCAAAATACTAATTTGCCTAATAATTCTACACTCCCTGTATATATATATTTATTTATTAATATTTGAAGAATATAGTTGGTACAACATTTTGCAGCCAAGAGCATTTTCTTATGACATACTAGTTTTTATAGCACCAGGCCAATAGAAATACTAGCAGCAAAAGAACATTAAAAATCTCATTTGAAAAAGCTTTAGTGCCTTTTTGCAATGCATCATATTACCGGTGCCATGAAACCTATGCCATAATAAACCGACGCATCCAATAAAGTGCTCACGACTGGTAGGGATATTAAATTGTAAACTGCACTGATGTGAATACTTCTAAATGTTCTATAAAGCTACAGTTGTACTTGTGGGCCATCAGCAATCATAACTGAAGAGTAGGTCAACGCATCATTTGACAGTGGCCGTCACTATGCAGTAAACATACTGTGCATTACCTAATCTTATTCTCCACAATGCTTTCTGCGTAAAGTTCCAATTTTGGTCTATTCCTGAATTTATTACAGATCAAAAAAAAAAATGCCCTGACAATGATGCCAATGCAGAACAAACATGCTTTTCACTGCCTAATTTCACACAATTCCCTGCAGTAGCATTTATACATGTCAAAATAAGCTTCAAGGTCAAATTTGATGAATGTTATGAGAGTCTGAAAATCTAAGGCATAATTAACAGAAAACCTACAAGTGAAGCAATACACACAGGATGCGTGATGCTTGAAGCTTGTGCCAATCATCTTGTGAACCCTGGCTGAAGTTCAGAACTCTACAATTCATATGAATAGTTATGAATTGGGCAGCTTTCCAAAATTTTACTGTGGCAGGCAAAAGAGGCTGAAGGGAAATCTTCAGAGCCAAAGAGACCACAATAGAAGTGATACACTAAATATGGGATTAAAGAGTTTTCCTTTTTTTCCCTTTTAACATAACCAATGTGATTAACCTTATCACTGGAATTACAATCAGTGTTAATTTTGTCAACTAAAACAAACAATTGAGATGACTAAAACTAAAAACTAGAACTAGACTAAAACTAAAATGCCATTTTAGTCAAAGGAAGAAGACTAAAACTGAATTGAAATTTGACGTCAAAATGAAACACTAAAACTTTTAGTCTGTAGTGTATGTTCATACCCCAATAACATAACATATAAGATTTTTCACTCCAGCAGTATGAGTTTGGAAATTGTAGAGAAATGCTTAAATAATATGTAACCAAACCCCAAATGGGACAGGGGTTAAATCCATTTAAGATATTCCATTCCAAACCCAAGACAGCTATCGACACTCCACAGGCAAATTAACCCCAATAACAAGACACCGCTCTGTTTGAGGTTCAAAACGAATAGAACTTCAATGAGAAAATCTGGCTTTTATATACAGTTAGAGGAGGTAACCAAAACATAAATTAACATGAGCCAACTAACTAATCATTTACCCAGACAAGGTGACTCCGAGATATGAACTTTTCAAGGTAGACATCCCTGCTCCTCTCACCTGCCACACAATACACATTCTTTTAGTAGACATAATTTACGTGAGCTAATTAACTACAGCTGATAAGTCAGACATCTGACCTTTAGACTGTCTGTTAACTTGCAATACACATTTATCATCAATAGCTGTTCGCACAATACAGGGTCAATTAGAAAGGTGTTGGTACTGCGCTGGTATAATAATGTGATATCAAAAAAAAATTATTATTTTTTAGAAAAAAAAAAATATTTTAGTTTACCCAAAAAAATTTTTTTTCTATTTGACCCCTATAGTGATATAGTGCTAGATCCAGTACAGTGATGTACGTGATGGGTCACTATAGAAACAGCTCTTGTGAACATATGTACTAGCGTGATGCTATGTGCATATGCTGTGCCATCAAAAATAAATAAATAAATAAATAAATAAATAAATAAATATGGCTACCCCAAATGATGTGCTTGTGAAACAATATTCCAAAGTGCTATAAGTGAGTCTATAAACTATTATGAATATACATGCACAAGTGTGCGAACATATAAATAATGAATAATATTATTAATATATAAAAATAATAAGGTGCGTTGGTGCCAAAAATTCGTTTTTCACAATTCATGTGCATTCATGCTGCAACACGTCCCCAATTATGGGTAAGCGCCAGTTCACAAATTCCAGTCCAAACAGAAAGTGTTGCTGAGTTTAAATCCTGGTGCTATATTTCATGCATACAGGGTGCTGTCACTTCTTCCACCCGACAAAGATAAGTGCTACCACCACCAACTGCTGAAATGCAAACTCACCAGACCCCAGCTGGTAATGTGCCTCAAAAACTTATTCCGTTAAAGTTGGTGAGTCCTCTCAGGATGTTCCTCAATGCCTCAAAGAAACCAAGGGGCTCATCATGGTGAAATACGTTTAAAAATATATTTATTTAAAATTCATAATAAAAAACTACTCACAAGAGAGGTGCTTTAAAACCAGCACCTGGTGTCTTTGGCAGTGTCAGTCTTTTAGACAGCCGCTGACCAGCTTATCGTACGGGTGCGTTCCTGGCTCCTGCTGTACCTGTGGTCTCACTGGTTAAAATTACACTCCCCCTTGCGCTGTCCACATAGCTTCATACGCGTTTCGCAGTTTTGCGTCTTCAGAAAAGCTGGTGGATGATTTTGCTGTCACTGTATTTATCCCCTCTGTCAAATTGCACTTACTGGCCAAACAGGAAGTGGCTGCGCCGCCATCTTTACTATACCGGAAGTGGCCCGGCGGCCATCTTAACTCCTGTATACTGGCCAAACAGGAAGTGGCTGCGCCGCCATTTTTACTATACCGGAAGTGGCCCGGCGGCCATCTTAACTCCTGTATACTGGCCGTGTATTACCTCTATTGCCAAGTGTGTTTCCCCGGGACAAATTATGTGTTTATTGGTGCAGCTGCTAAGCGCCATACTGCCCCAAATCCTCACTATTTTTGGCGTCATAACGCTGCTGATATCCCTGGTTTTCCTCCCCTACGTTCCCTGTAGCCCGGAAGTGCGGGGACCCGGATGTACTGGTGCCGCCATTTTAGTATCTGGCATAGGGTTTATATAATGTGGGATGGTTGGACTCCCAACCATTTCCACAGGAAGTGCCCAATCGGCCATCTTAAGTCCTGTAGGTGACCTTTCCTGCTGTATGCGTCTGTGCCTGACGCTGCCATAGGCACCTTACAGATGTACATACAAAATTTATATATTACTATTCATTGCCGTAAATTGTTAAAAAGCATTCATAAAAGATCAATCAAGTACACTCAAATGCAGGGGGTTTTTGTCATATAGAGACATTCTATCTATATTGTATGGGCCAATTAATATTTAGTATGACAATTCCTTACAATAAAACACTGTCATTAAAAATGGAATTGTATATCGAAAAAACTTGTTGTCGGTGCGTTAATAATCTAGAAGCGTCTAAATTATGTATATTATTAAAATTATTAAAATTAGGAAACCAGGTGTGGGTGTATACTCAGGTTAATTTATATTTATGCCTGCGCTAGTAGTCCTCCAAAAAACAATTAACGTCCAATTCTACATTCGTCCCTTTCGGTTTGAGTGTATCCATTTTAAAAATCCATTCGGTTTCGTTGCGTGAAATTTCCCTGCGCATATTTAGGTTTCTCCAGTTCTGTTCAATTTTGTCAATTGCGTAAATTTTTAACTTACTAGGGTCTCTATTGTGCTTTTGTCTGAAATGCAACGAAACACTATGGTGGATGAACCCCTTTTTTATATTTCTAATATGTTCACCCATACGTACTGACAGTTTCCTGGTGGTTCTGCCCACATACTGTATGCCACACTCGCATTCCAGCACGTAGGTGACATGCGTACTACTGCACGTGATGAGTTTATCTATTTTGAATTCTTTTTTATTAGCATGGGATGTAAAATGGCTGACCTTCCTGGGCCCTTTAGTGATGCGACATGGTTTACACTTCCCGCATCTATAAAATCCCTTCTGGTCAAAAAAAGTAGTCATTTTCTTAGGTGGGTCCGGTACGTTTTTTACCAAGGTATCCCTGATTCTTCTGGCTCTTCTGTATATAAATTTTGGCTTAGCAGGTAAAATTTTATTTAGATCTGCGTCTCCCCTAAAGATGGGCCAATGTTTGGTGATGATTTTTTCAACCGCTCGATAATCCGCACTGAAGCCCGTCACGAAAGTGACATCATTTGTTTCTGGTGGTTTGCATTCCTTATCCTTCAGCATCTCGTTACGGTTCATGGAATTTACTGATCTTGTTTTCTCCAGCCTGTTTCGCTCATATCCTTTCTCAACGAATCTGTCAATGAGGATATTTGTTTGCCGCTGGTAGTCATCCGAAGAATTGCAATTACGTTTGATTCGGATGAACTGCCCCTTTGGTATAGCCCGTTTCCACTGGGGATGGTGGCAGCTTCCGTACGGGATATACCCGTTTCCTTGAAATGCGTTCTCGTGTGAAGTTCTTTCCCATTTTTAAATATTTCCAAGTCCAGAAACTGCGTAACCTCTGTTTGGATGTTGATCGTGAATTTGATTCCATAATTATTGTGGTTAATATGCTCAATGAAGCCTTTCAGCTGTTCATGGCTACCCTCCCACACAATCAAGATGTCATCAATGAACCGTTTGTATGCTTGGATTTGCGGCCAGCTTTTCCCAAAAATTTCTTCACTTTCCCATTTATTCAAGAATATATTTGCCACACTTGGGGCGTATTTGTTGCCCATTCCTACGCCTTTTATTTGGCTGTAGTACCTGTGGTCATGCCAAAAAAAGTTGTTTTTCATGGCCATTCTTAGTCCTTCTAGGATGAATCTTCTGTTTTAATTTGAGCTTCGAGTGGTTTTTTAAGGCCCATGCTACTGCTGCCAGTGCATCTACTTGCTTAATGTTAGTATATAAAGACTCTACGTCTATAGTTACCAACAGCGTAGAATCTTTGACTGAGACCTTTGTGAGCGTGTTAATAACATCCTTACTATCTTTGATGAAGGAGTTTCCTCCTGCTGCCAATGGCTGCAGGAACACATCTAAGTATTCCCCCAACCGGGAATGTACCGAATTTATGCCGCTGATGATGGGGCGTCCCGGAGGTTTAGATTTATTTTTGTGTATCTTCGGTACCTGATATATTACTGGGATCCTGGGAGCCTTTGGTAACATATATCTACCCTCCTTTTTGTTTATAATGTGGTCAGCTATCCCTTTGTTTAAAAAAATGTTGAGTTTAGATTTCAGTTCCTTGTTGGGGTTCTTCTTTAGTAATTGGTAGGTGGTGGTGTCATTCACTAGCCTGTTGAGTTCATCTGCATAGTCCTTTTTGGTTAGTATGACCAACCCCCCCCCCCCCTTATCCGCAGGCCTTACAACTATATCTTTCCTTTTTTCCAGTTTCTTTATTCCTTGCCAGATTCTATCCTGCTTAGTGTTCCTTTGTGGTTTGATGTTCCTTATTTCTTTTTCTACCATTTTTTTAAAGACCTCTATGTGGTGGTTGGAGCTCATTTTTGGGTTGAAGGTTGATTTGTTTTTTAGTTGACTATGCGTGTATTCTGGAGTTTCTCTTTCAGTTGTGTTCCCCCCTTTGTTTCCAAAATATTTCTTTAAATTTAATTTCCTTATAAACTTTTGCAAGTCTATAAATGTTTCAAAACCATTGAAGGCTTTACTGGGCGCAAATTTAATTCCTTTATCTAGGACCAGTAATTCTTCCTCTGAAAATACAATATTGGTTAAATTAAAAACGCCTTCACCTAATTTGACCTTTTTCTTTTTGCTTCCCCCTCTGCACCCTCTCCTTCTTGGGGGTTGTGGTTCCAACCTCCCCTGCTGGTCTGAAAAACCGGCATTGGTGGTCTGAAAGACTCCCCCCAATCTCTCCATTCCCCCTGCCATTGGGGTGGTCCATAATTTTGGCCATAATAGCCTCTACCTCTCCCCCTCTGGCCTCCTCTCCATGGTCTGGAGTATTGTCCATTATAGGGTTGGTAGGGGTATTGTTGGGGGGTCAATTAGCACCACACAGGGTCAATTAGCACCACACAATGAAAAGGTCTTAGGAGTCATCCTAGATTCATTTACATCACAGTAGCAGACGACATTAACACCTAACAGTCTGTGTTCCCACATTGATTGAGTCACTCTTTCAATTAACATGTTGCGTTCAGAATCAACAACATGTAAATAGTTCTTCCAGATCTCCTAGAATGAAAGGCTACGGCAATATGCTGAGCCTGCATGGGATAGCGCAGAGGGAGAAGTGGGCTGCCGCGCTCTGGGGTAGTAACAGCCTCTGATTGGTTAGTTGCGGCAGCCCCCTTCTCTGATAGGTCCGTTCGCGTGAGGTAATTCCCGCGCTGGGCGAGCCTATATAGGGGAGAGGCTGAGGCGATTCGCTCAGTCACGTCTCCTGACGAGCAGCGTCGCCCGCCTCTCCCTCTCTCTCTCAGGATGAAGCGTGCTGTTCCGGACAGCCGTGAGGAGCTCCTATGCAGACTCCTGGAGAAGGCGGAGAGCAGGGGAGGTGAGGAGTGGTTGAAGCGATGCTTGTCAGAGGAGAGTGGCTCTGCCTCGTCCGTTCCCAGCCCAGCTGCAGTACCAGAGACGAACGAGGGCGCCCCCAGGAAACAGCCTGGGAGAAAGAAGAAATGTAAAAGTAATAATTTAGCTCCTCAAGCTGAGGGAGCTGCAACAAGAAGTGCTTCTTGCCAGCAAGGGAGCAGCGCTGCCTCTTCCCCCCCCTCCTGGGGACTTGGGTGAGCATGTTTTACCTGAAGTTGTTTTCAGAAATGTTAACCAGTTATCTGCATTTTCCAGTCTGATTGAATCTTTATCTGTCATTGTGCAGCAGTTCAAAGGGGTACATAGTCATGGTGCGGATTTTGCCTCACAAAATGTAAATATGTATGTACAACCAGGTGAGAGTCTGAGTACTCAGACATGCACAGTGAGTCAGAGTGCACAGGAGGCTGGTGCTGGAAATAGCGATAATGCTATTCATATGGAGGAGATTGGTGTGGTGTGGCATGAGGCTGGTCATCCCTCTCTGCTAGATAAAGATGTTACTATCAAATCGAATGTGAGGTGTCCTTCTGTACATAATACTTTACCCCTCAGAGCCTCTGCGGCTATGGTCAGCGAGTCTTCCTTTAAGGAACCCCTCCCTTGCAGTTTATCCCCGCTGGGTTTTCATCTGTCTAAATCAGTCAAAGAAAAAATTTGGAGGGGTGAATATCTTGACATATTATCACTTTTGCCATCTTCCAAAGAGTTTTTGGCTAAGTCTGACAGACAGTCCAGCGAAAGAACGGAGGAGGATAGGAGGAGAGCGGTTCCTAAGACCTTTCAAAACTGGCTGCAAGCATTCTGTATTTATGCAGCAGTTATGGGAGAGCGCTTCCCTGGGAAGTGTTCAGGTTTATTCCAACACCTGGATATCATTGTGGAGGCCTTTCGCCACTTTGGCGGCTCCGCATGGTTCTCATATGACGAGAATTTGTCAAAAACTAGCTGTGCACCCCTCGTTGCATTGGGGGGCTAAGGACGTGGGTTTATGGTTAAACCTTATGCTGCCACCAAGACCCCAGTTCACCCCTCGCCCCTCTCCTAATGGTCAGAGTCCAGTCAGGAAGGGTGTATGCTTTGCATTTAATGAGGGTCAATGTAAATTCTTATTAAATTGTAGATACAGACATGAGTGTTCTTATTGTGGTGGTACTCACGCGGCGAGCAGATGTTTTCGTAAAGCTGCCGCAAGTTCCTCTCATTCAGGACCCAAGGACACACATGGGAAAGGCCCCGACTCCGGTGAGCCTGGCAAGAATGCGCCCATGGCTCGAGCGCTATCCAGACCTCAGGATGGCAGCTCTGCTAACTGAAGGTTTTGCTAATGGTTTCTTAGTGCCATCCTTTACTGGTTCAGGGTGTGTACCAGTGAAAAATTTAGTATCTGTATCCATGCACTCTAACTTAGTACTTGAGAAAATTTACAAAGAATTGTCTGAGGATAGGGTTGCTGGTCCCTTTAATGACCCGCCATTCGCTAATTTTCGGTTGTCCCCGTTAGGCATTGTACCCAAAAAAGAGGAGGGTGCGTTCAGACTGATCCACCACCTATCTTATCCCCCGCATTCGTCACTCAATGACGAAGTTGCCTCTGTGGAGGCTCCGGTCTGCTACGCCTCATTTGATGAGGCTTTGTGTCTTTTGAGGCAGGCAGGACAAGGGGCTGTGCTAGCAAAGGCCGATATTAAGTCGGCTTTCCGCCTTCTTCCCGTGCATCCACAAGGTTTCAATTCATTGGGGTTTCAATTTTTGAATCAATATTATTTCGACAAATGTATGCCAATGGGGTTTTCACTGTCGTGCTTTTATTTCGAGGCCTTTTCCTCCTTCTTACATTGGGTCGTGTCAGTCATTTTCCCTCAAGGCCTCATCCTACATTATCTAGATGACTTCTTGTTTTTAGGTCCCCGGGGGTCATCAGTGTGTATGGAATCTTTACAGGTTTTCTTTGACGTTTGTCATGACTTTGGAGTGCCGCTGGCACAGGAGAAGACAGTTTTTCCCACTACGGTTATTGAATTTTTGGGTATCACGGTTGACTCTGAACGAATGGAATTCAGATTGCCACAGCAGAAGATACATAAGATGAAGTCTATGATTGCAACTTTTCTTGTAAGTAAGAAGGTGTGCTTAAAGGAGGCACAGTCTTTGCTGGGGCTTTTTGCTTTTGCGGCCAGAGTCATCCCTATGGCGAGGGTTTTTTCGCGCAGGTTCTCGTTAGCCATAAAAGGTATGGTGAACCCTTACGCTCATTTCCGGATTTCAAAAGGCATCAAGGATGATCTAAGAATTTGGGATGCCTTTTTAAATGAGTTTAATGGTTCCTCGGCCTGGCAAATGGACTTTATTAATAGTTCTCAGATGGAGTTCTTCACTGATGCAGCTGGCTCTTCTGGGTTCGGGGCTTTCTTGGATGGGCGCTGGTGCGCCCAGTCCTGGCACCCTGATTGGCTCCAGAAGGAGATACTACAAAATCTAGTTATGTTAGAACTTTTTCCAGTGATAGTGTCGGTGGTTGTTTGGGAAGACATCTTTAGGAATCGTAGAATTTTAGTTCATACAGATAATAAAGGTGTCTTTTTTGCCATCAATACTCTGTCTTCTAAGTCTGATCCCGTTCTGAGGTTATTACGTTTCCTTGTACTACATTGTATGAACTGTAATATATGGTTGAGAGCTGAGCATATTGCAGGTAAAGAAAATAACATAGCAGATTCTTTATCTCGTTCACAGTTCAAGAGATTCCGAGAGTTGGCGCCATCAGCGGATCAACGTGGCACCCCTTGCCCAGACTTCCTCTGGGGCTTAATTTGGGAATAATATTCCGGAATCTCAAGGCTTCAGTAGCGGAAAACACCTGGAGGGATTATAGGCTTTCATGGCACAAATGGTGCTCTTTCTGTCAACCATTGGGTTTGGATCCACTAGCTGTATCTTCTTACGTGGCTTTGTCTTTTTTGTCCTTTCTCATTCAAGCTAATCTTTCCCCGGCTTCCATAGGTAAAATATTGGCGGGAGTTTTTTTGTTTTTTTTCCTTAAGTTTGCAGGCCTCCCTGCTCTTACTTCTTTCTTTCAGGTCACTCAAGTTTTGAAGGGCCTCAAGAAGTCTAGGCCCTCTTCGGATAATAGGCGTCCCATATCTATCCCCCTTTTGATCGACCTTCTGGGGATCCTTCAAGATGTCTGCTCATCTAGTTTCGAGTCTTTTCTTTTCAAGGCTGCTTTTTCTATCGCATTCTTTGGAGCCCTCAGGTTAGGCGAGTTTACAGCAGCAAACAGAAACTCTTTTTCATTTCTCCGTTTTTCTCATGTCCAGTTTGACGTCGGTTCTATTCGTCTGTTTTTGTCCAGATCCAAGTCCTCTCAGGTTGGTCAGTGGTTTTCCTTATCTAGTTCTCCTAATGAGGCTATCTGTCCTGTGTTTCATGTTCGTAATTATCTTTTGGTCAGACCATTTAGTAACGATTCCTTTTTTATCCATGAAGACTTGTCATCATTAACAAGGTATCAGTTCTCAGCTGTTCTGGCCTCCTGTTTGAAGCACTTGAACTTATCTGGGTACCATTTTTCTTCCCATTCTTTCCGAATTGGCGCGGCCACCACAGCTGATTCCATAGGTTTTTCGGAGAGTAGGGTTAAGAAGGTGGGTAGGTGGGGCAGCAATAGATATAAGTTATATGTTCGTCCCAGTCTTCTAACTTTATGATTTTCTTTCAGATTTATCCAGGAATATCGCTTGGGTCATAGGTCACTCCTACGTGTTCTGGGCTTACAAGCACTCCGGATCCAGATCATACTCTGCTAACCTGGGGCTTGATCCCGATTTATTTTTAATTTTATGGTCAGGTGTTAGAGGTATGCGGTGGCGCAATGTAAAAGACCACCTAGTTTATTTGTCTTCTGTCTGGCCTCAACCCCAAGTGATAGTTATCCACGCGGGGGCTAATGACTTGGGTAAATTCAACACATGGGACTTGTTATGTGAGATAAAAAGGGATCTCTATTCCATAACTCAAATGTTCCCGGGTTCGGTGTTAGCATATTCTGAGATGGTTCCCAGACTGTTATGGTCGCCGCATGGCACCCTTTTTTACGTGGATAGGATCCGTAGACGTCTTAATAGGACAATCCTTAGTTTTATGCCTTCAATTGGTGGCTCTTCCTTTCGTCATTTCGAGTTAGAGGGTTTTTTGCCCGGGTTGTTTCGGGAAGACCAAATTCATCTGTCATGCATTGGCCTGGACATTTTTAATATGGGTATCCAGTCCATGATCGAATCAGCCACGGTGGTGGGGGGGCCTCGGCCAACCGCTTCGCGGTTGGCCCCGGCCGGTGGGGAGTAGTCGTCCAGCTTTTGCTGGATGGACAGCAATTAATTTGATTTTAAAGTTTTAAGTTTAGCCAATTTGGCCTTTTGTAATTTAATTTATTTATTGAAAACATTTTTGTAACCCCGCCCCCACATTTTATGGATGACACCGTGGCCAATTTTACCAAAAGATAAATAAAAATGTTGTATCAAATTGTTGTTTGGTCTCCTTATTTAATACCTCTGTACTAGCCCATGAAAGGCTACGGCAATATGCTGAGCCTGCATGGGATAGCGCAGAGGGAGAAGTGGGCTGCCGCGCTCTGGGGTAGTAACAGCCTCTGATTGGTTAGTTGTAGGGGTGCAACGGATCAAAAAACTCACGGATCGGATCGATCCTCGGATCAGGAGTCACGGATCGGATCATTTTCGGATCAGAAAAAAAAAAAAAAAAGGGTCCGTTTTTTCATTGGTCCAAAAAAAAAAAAAAAATTATATATATATATATATATATATATATAATAAAATAATATATTTTTTTTTGGACCAATTAAAAAAAGGAACCTTTTTTTTTTTTTGCTAATCCGAAAAAAGAGCACAATAGCAATTCACAGGGGTGGATTAAAGAGGAAGCAGGTGAGGCTGTTTGGGACTTAAAGTACAATCTTGATGTTTTTACAGCAATATATATATATATATATTTTTTTTTTGCTGTAAAAACATCAAGATTGTACTTTAAGTCCCAAACAGCCTCACCTGCTTCCTCTTTAATCCACCCCTGTGAATTGCTATTGTGCTCTTTTTTCCCCCTTTCCCCCCCTCCTCTCACACCAGTGCTTCACTGCTAACATTCCCATTCAGCTTGCTAGAGCCCAGTGCACAGCGTGACACGCCTCCCCGGGGAGGCGGGGAGGCGTGTCACGCTGGGCTCTGGCAAGCAGACTGGCCGCCGCTCCGGAGCTAGGCCGAAGCCGGGGACTTTCCTAGGCCTAGGCTCCGGAGCGCTCCGCGGATCGCGGGGTGTGCCGATCCGAACGGGGTGGCCCGTTCGGATCACGGATCGGTGACGATCCGTTACACCCCTAGTTAGTTGCGGCAGCCCCCTTCTCTGATAGGTCCGTTCGCGTGAGGTAATTCCCGCGCTGGGCGAGCCTATATAGGGGAGAGGCTGAGGCGATTCGCTCAGTCACGTCTCCTGGCGAGCAGCGTCGCCCGCCCGCCCACCCTTCCCTGTCAGTTTGTCATAATAAGTCATGTTGTCGTCCGTATTGGGGGAGTAGTCGTCCAGCTTTTGCTGGATGGACAGCAATTAATTTGATTTTAAAGTTTTAAGTTTAGCCAATTTGGCCTTTTGTAATTTAATTTATTTATTGAGAAATTTTTGTAACCCCGCCCCCACATTTTATGGATGACACCGTGGCCAATTTTACCAAAAGATAAATAAAAATGTTGTATCAAATTGTTGTTTGGTCTCCTTATTTAATACCTCTGTACTAGCCCATATATTGTGAATTACAGACCCATGTTAAAGCAATCCAAGATATGTCCATTATTTCCTGGCTCATACTTTGTAAGAGCTTCTGGATTCCACTGGCCCTCCCGTTACATAATACATTACAATTTAACTACACCCATTAGATTTTAGACGACTAAAATGAGTTTTAGTCAACTAAAATGTCCTGGGGATTTAGTCAACCAAATAAGAAAACTAAAAACAATTGCAGAAGACAAAAATGGGATTAAAACCAAAATTCCATTTAGTCCTAAGACTAAATCGAAAATCTGCTGCCAAAATTAACACAGATCACCTATTTAAAGCTGCATTAACCACTTCAATACAGGGCATTTACACCTTATTCCTGCCCATGAAAATGTTCAGCGTTGTCACAATTTGAATGACAATTGTGCGGTCATGCAAAGTTGTACCCAAATTCAATTTTGATCATTTTTTTCCCACAAATACTGCTTTCTTTTGGTGCCATTTGATCACCTGCAGTTTTCATGTTTTGCGCTATAAACAAAAAAAGGCAGACAATTAAAAAAAAAAAACTATTTTTTACTTTTTGCTATAATAAATATTCCAATTGTTTCCCTCTCAGTTTAGACCGATATGTATTCTTCTACATATTTTTGATAAAATAATAAAAATAACTAATAATTAAAAAAAAAAAATCGCAATAAGCTTACATTGATTGGATTGCGCAAAAGCTACAGTGTCTACAAAATAGGGGCTAGAATTATGGTTTTATTATTTTTTATTTTTTTACTAGTAATGGCAGCGATCTGCAATTTTTATCGGGAGTGCCACATTGCGGCAGAAAGATTGGACACTTATGACACTATTTTTGGACCATTGGCATTCATACAGCAATCAGTGTCATAAAAATGTCACTGGCAGGGAAGGTGTTAACACTAGGGGGTGATCAAGGGGTTAAATACATGTTTCCTAGGGAGTGATTTTAACTGTAGGGAGCGGGGACTCACAAGGGAAGGAGATCTATGGGTGTTCCTCTGTACTGGGAACAGACCGACCGGTCTCCTCTCACCTGACAGGACGTGGATCTGTGCGTTCTGTGCGTTAACGCACACACGTACCTGCTCTGCGATGAGCAATCACAGGGTGCCCGGCGGACATTGCCAGGAAGCCCAGGATGACGACATATGAAGGCCGACCGGAGGGACAAAGGGTTCCTGCGGCCATCATATTACCATGGTGCAGTAGGGAAGTGGTTAAACCCTTAACCAAAATTGTAATATATTGCAGCTTAGCAATTATTAGATGATGTGGCTGCATACATTTTCTTTTTAGGCTTTCGTTGCAGTTTTCACCTGGCAATCTTGCCGGTAACACACCCCCTTCAATAAGAGTGCCCCCACGCTGGATGAGGGAGCTCAGGCACATCTTTGGATGGTAGCATTGTCAGTCTGGGGGGTAAGGGAGTGCTAAATTTACTAGCAGATTTAGACACACTAACTAGCCAAACTCCAGCTAACACTTCATAAGCAGTTACAGTAAACAGCATTGTTCCTTTTGGGATACAGGTTTTAGACAAATCGAAGCTGATCATTGTAAGCACCCCTGCCAGTGTTAAATGCTTTGCCTCATCTTAGCAACTGATGCATTCTGCTGGGGAGCTTGTTCTTTCAAAATAACAGATTTACTAGCTGGATCGCCAGATAAAAACAGAAGAAAGAAAGCCTAAAAAGAAAATGAAATAAACTGGCCATAAAGATTAGAGGGTGGTCAGATTGTCAAACATAAGTGATCAAATTACTTGTGTTGTTTATACCTACTGACCCAAGAGAAGGACCGCTGACCGACACCCCCAGATGACTACTTAAAGTGGATGTGCCATGGGAAAAAAATATTAAAAGCCAGCAGCTACAAATACTGCAGCTGCTGACTTTTAATATTAGGACACTTACCTGTCCTGGAGTCCAGCGCCGATCGCAGCAGAGGAGGAGCGATCGCTCGTCTCTCTGCTGCTCCCCCCACAATCCACGCTGAGGGAACCAGGAAGTGAAGCGCTGCGGCTTCACTGCCCGGTTCCCTACGGCGCATGCGCGAGTCGCGCCCGCCGATTGGCTCCCGCTGTGTGCTGGGAGCCGAGTGTTCCCAGCACACAACGGGGGGGGGGGGGTGACGGGATGTGACGGAATGCCCGTCTTTGGCCCGTGAATGCCGGGCCGGAAGTGGGTGCAAATACCTGTCTTTAGACAGGTATCTGCACCCCCCTCCCCCCTGAAAGGTGTCAAATGTGACACCGGAGGGGGGGAGGGTTCCGATCAGCGGGACTCCACTTTAGGGTGGAGAACCGCTTTAACACATTGTGCTGGAGCATTTCAGCTGACTGCCTTTGATGCCCCAATTCAGTCAGACCCTGAAATTGGTAGATGTGGCTGGTGCCAACAGACCTGAAGACTCATTGAATCAGGCCATAAAATACTGAACAGTATTTATCGCATGTCAATGTGGAGCTTTATGGCCCATTCACGCCAGTGCATTTTAGGTGCAGTAAAAACATTCATGCTTGTATCACCTTTGACATGGTTTCATCATTTATGCTGCAAAGCGTTCAATTGTCTAAAGATAATTTTATTAACAATTTGGCTTTCACATTTTTACAGCATTATTGGAAAACTGAAAAAACACGCCACGCCCAATGCTTGACCAACAGTCATGCACTGATGCATGAACTGGCTTAACTCATTGAAAAAGCATTTATTACACAAGTATAATCTCCCCAATACCACTCTATATACTGTATATATACGCACAGTTATGGCCAAAAATATTGCCCCCCACTGCTTTTCCGTCAGATAACGTACCACGTCACCCTGAAAATTGTTGCAATTACAAATGTTTAGACATTTGTATGTTTATTTCTTTTGCTTGTATTGGTGCGACACAAAAAAAGTGGAGAAACAAAGCCAAATCTGACACATTCCATGAAAACTGCCAAAAGTGGACTGGACAAAATTATTGGCACCCTCAAAATTAATATTTTGTAGCACACCCCTTGGAAAAAATAACTGGAATCAATTGCTTCCTTTAATGAGTTTCAACTCTCTACTGGAATTATGGACAACTCTTTTCGCCAACTGCTCCAGGTCTCTCAGATTGGAAGGGTTCCTTTTCTGCCGTTTTGAGATCTCTCCACAGGTGCTTAATGGGATTTAGGTCTGGACTCATTGCTGGCCAATTCAGTACTCTCCATCACTTTGAAATGCAGGGGTGCCAATATGAATGATTTCAAAGGGCAAGTGGCATCGGCAGTAAAAACGTGGATCAAGCGCCTGTTTTTTCCACCCCCTGGTTGCCCGTGTGAACAGGTTAACTACACTAAACTTTCAAAATGCTTTTATTACTGAAATGAATTGTGGTGACCTTTCCATCTTAATAACATCAATTAGTAATGGAGAAGGAAAATATCTACTTAAGAATTATTTTTGTAATATTTAAAAAAACAAACAAAGAAACTGAGATAAAGTCTAAAAACTATTAAAAACAACCAATGTGTACAGCAGGGGTGCCCAACCTTTTGAAAAGCAAGGGCCACCTAAGCGGCTTGGTAACAGGTCGTGGGCCACAATGTGAGGAGCGGTTGGATGACAGCCCACTCGGCTCTATAGAGCCCACTCGGCACACCAAACTCACAGGTAATAGAAGTCTATGGCTCAGTGTATGTAACCCACAGGTGCACTCTGCACCTGTGGATCAGTTTGAAAGCAGCCCAGTAAACAGACATGCCCATAAATGCCCATATATACACTGTGATATTAGTAATAAACTTACCTTTAATAACAGTATTCTATTTTATTCCATCCCAGAGCAGGAGGTCGTGGGCCACATCAGAGGGCTCGGTGGGCCACATGTGGCCCCCAGGCCACTGGTTGGGCACCCCTGGTGTACAGCAAGACATTGAGCTTGTTGTCAGACAGATGTGTTCTGTTCTTATTGCTGCACTGATAAGAAAGGTTGCTAGACATATTAAGTGTTTTTTTTTTTTTTTTTCGGAAACGCTTATTAAACTAAATGATGTACACAAGGATATTCTGTCCAAGCACATTTACCAATATCAGAAAAGAGGCCATCCAGCACAGGTCTAATGTTCCATAATATGATTCACATGCAGCAAACTATGTTATTAACTGCTCCATCCTTGTCTAATCTTCTCCCAGGGGTAAAATATGTTGTGTTTAATAGTTTGTGTATCAAATATTAAAATAAATTAGATTCTTTTGTGCACATGCATTCTCTTTTTAAAGGTCAAACACGTTTTTCAAGCAAATAATTATACCATTCGAACCTGGTACAATTTCCCATTAACATCAACAGAAAACGCTAGGAGAATAAAGAGGGGGCAAAAAACACAAAGAATACAAAACGTTAAAAGGCTGAAAATGTGTTTACTAGCTTAGATTTTTACCAGCGACTCTAATTTTCTAGGTTCCTGCTCGAAAACAACTTATTATCTGGGATTTCTTTTTCTTCCTGTTGAAAAGATTTGGTAATAATAATAATGGAAGAAAATTAAGCTTGGCTGGAATTGCCCACTGATTCGGCAGGAAAGTGGTTTGGACCTTTTTTAACTTAATGTAAAACATACACCACACAAGGCTAGGACCATGCTGTTAATTACTGTTTTTTATAAAGTAAGGTGTGGGTTTGTACAATCAACTACACAGAGCTTCTACTGAGGGTGAGATACAGAAAATATTCACATTTATTGCCCACATGTTAATCTAAACATGGATTTTTAGATGAGGCTTTACATTTTTATTATAGACACTCACTGAAAGCTTAAAGCGGATCTCCACTCTAAAGTGGAGTCCCGCTGATCGGAACCCTCCCCCCCTCCGGTGTCACATTTGACACCTTTCAGGGGGGAGGGGGGTGCAGATACCTGTCTACAGACAGGTATCTGCACCCACTTCCGGCCCTACGATACGGGCAAAGGACGGGTTTTTTCCTTCCTTCCCGTCCGTCCCCCGTTGTATGCTGGGAACACTCGGCTCCCAGCACACAGCGGGAGCCAATCGGCGGGCGCAGCGCGACTCGCGCATGCGCCGTAGGGAACCGGGCAGTGAAGCCGGAGCGCTTCACTTCCTGGTTCCCTCACCGAGGATGGAGGGGGGAGCAGCAGGGTGACGAGCGATCGGCTCGTCATCTGCTGCGATCGGCGCTGGACTCCAGGACAGGTAAGTGTCCTTATATTAAAAGTCAGCAGCTGCAGTATTTGTAGCTGCTGGCTTTTAATATATTTTTCCCGTGGCACATCCGCTTTAAAGCAAAATACCATCTCCTCCAGCAGCACATGCTCACCTTTTCTTTCTTCCATTCTGAACATTGTGTAATCTAATATCCTGCAATTCCCGTCTGTTTACCCAAAGAAGGGGCCACCCCCCCACTCCACCACTTCTGTCTGCAAGAATCAGCAGGCCTAAAGTCATTTGAGGCTCAGAGAGGCAGTCTGGCAATTTTGAACTGGGATCACAGGGGTGCACTTCATTCTGCATGCCCGTGACCCATTTTTAGCCAACAGTGGCATGACTCAGCCAGTCCAGACTTTAAAGCAATCATGACATGTCAGGATCCACCCAGATGTCTGGACCTGCAGCTGGCCCAGCCTCTCAGCAAGTTGCTAGGAGACTGAGCTAGTCATTCCCACCCTCTCCACAGCCCATCACTCGTGACTCAGTGCACGAGCCTGGCGGCCGCGATGTCCACTGGGCACCCGCGATTGCCTGCGATCATGGCAGGAGTGTTGATCTGTGTATGTAAACACACAGATCCACCTCCTGTCAGAGGTGAGGAGACCGATGTGTGTTCCCAGTACAGAGGAACACAGATCAGTTTCCTCCCCTTGTGAGTCCCCTCCCCCTACAGTTAGAATCACTCAATAGGAAACATATTAACCCCTTCAGCTCCCCCTAGTGTTAACCCCTTCCCTGCCAGTCACATTTACACAGTAATCAGTGCAGTTTTATTGCACTAATCACTGTATAAAATGTGAATGGTCCCAAAAATGTGTCAAAAGTGTCCGATATGTCAAGGTCACAATAAAAAAATCAGATTGCCGCCATTACTAGTAAAAAAAAATGCCATAAATCGATCACCTATATTGTAGACGCTATAACTTTTGTGCAAACCAATCAATATACGCTTATTGCGATTTTTTTTTACCAAAAATATGTAGAAGAATACATATCGGTCTACACTGAGGAAAAAAATTTGTTTTTTTTTTAAATTGTGATATTTATTAAATCAAAAAGTAAAAAAATTGTGTTTTTTCCAAAACTGTTTAAAAAAAATTAAAACCGCAGAGATGATCAAATACCAAAATAAAGCTCTATTTGTGGGGGGGGGGGGAGATTTAATTGGGTACAGTGTTGCATGACTGCACAATTGTCAAAGTGCAACAGCGCTGAAAAATAAAAATTGGTCAGGGCAGGAAGGGGGTGAAAATGCCCTGTATTGAAGTGGTTAATAAGTACTGTTTGGATGCAATCAGTTCACATATCACCAGTGCTTAGCGCACACACCTTAGGGAACAGGATTTAGCTTCCAGACGTGGCATTACCTGCAAAGGGTGGCAACGCTCATTCTCCATGGTCTCAATGAATGCAGGACCAGAGCCACCCTCTCTTTCTCTCTCCTGAGATGGACCAGGGACTATGGGATTGCTAGTGGGCATAAAGCAGTGTCACAACTAATGGGCACTGCTTGTTTCAAATAGAAGCAAGGGGGAGACAGTAAAAAAAAATATTGAATGAAAAATGGATTATAGGGCCGGTAAGTAATGGAGGTGTATGGATTATTTTTGGAGAATAAGGACATCATTTAGAGTCACTTTAAAGTATAAAGCTAGAGATGACATCTTTTCACATTCACAAGGGTTTTGTTATTCATATATATATATATATACATATATTATTTCTTATACATAACAAGAAGATTATGTTAAGAAGCATGTTGTAATCACACAGAGAAGATTCATCAATCCCAAAAATGTAGTTAACCAACGCCTCCCATAAGCCTGGGTCTTCCCAGGCAAAGTACTCTATGAAGGAATGTAGTAACCTGCAGCAGCAGCAGACACGCTTTCTCAACAAGCGACAATACATTTGGCTTGCACTTTAAAATTCAAATTGAGCTGCCTGCAGAGAGGCCGATAAGCTTGCTGGTAGACTATAAAGTCAACACCAGCCTTAAGATCTTGCACAGGTGGATTATGTGTAATGAAGTAAAAGAAATAAATATTGTGTGAAGTAAACTCTTCACATGAACGTCAGCAAAATACAGAACTGCTTGTGAATATCAGGCAATATACAAAAGAACATTATGATGCACAAATTCTGTGTACACACAAAGGGCCCAAGAGCACACTCCTCTCCTTTGTTTACCAAGCAGCCATGTGCCCACAGTTGGGGGAAATTCCTAACGTAAATCTTTGCGAAAAGGGTTCATACAAAACTATGGTATGTAAAACACTTATGTTCAAATACAATAGCTGATTTTAGATCTATAGGAAAATTAAGGCCCTTTCCAATAGGTGTTCCAGCACTTTGTATCGCCATACATTTACATGAAAATTGCTGCATAGAAGCAAAAACGTAAGTTCCTGCTTGAAAAGCAGAGAACATTCACAGGATATCCCTTACATGACAATTTCTGGGGCACTCTGACGGGGGACGTCCGGTCTAAGGGGGGTCACTCTGACGGGGGACGTCCGGTCTAAGGGGGGTCACTCTGACGGGGGACGTCCGGTCTAAGGGGGGTCACTCTGACGGGGGACGTCCGGTCTAAGGGGGGTCACTCTGATGGGGATGTCCGGTGTAAGGGGCATGCTGATGGGGCAGCCAATCTAAGGGGGCACTGCGAGGGGGACCCAATGTAAGAAAGCACTGTGAGGGGGACAAATTATGTAAGGGAGCACTGTGATATGGACACCTGATCAAAGGGATCACTGTGATGGGGATGTTTGATGTAAGGGGGCACTCTGATGGGGCCCCCAAAAAAGGGGGGACTGTAATAAGTAGACCTGATGTAATGGAGACACTTCATGTAAGCAGAACTGTGATTGGGGGTCTATTTATTGATAGAATGACTGCATACAGTATATCCGAGTCATAACACAAACCTGAGATTTTAGCAATTGGACCTACATAGTAGGTTCCCTTCCAATAATTTCTTGACTGCTTTCAAGTCCCCTGCAATATACAGGTAAATAACACCCACACCTAATCACTACCTTGCAAAATATCTGCTTGCTTTTGCTTTTTTTCTCCAAACATAATTGTAGTCAGCCCATCAATGCCTTCACAAGCATTAGCAATTAGGAGGTAGAGTGTGATATTTATTGCTTAAAAAAAAGCTGTAAAAAGGCACTATAAAAACTCCCAGAATGTGAAATAGTCTGCTTTCATTAGCATGTGATACGGCTGAACTTGTTACAATGCCATTTGAAAAGTGTATCTCTCCCCATTTGTCACTCATGAAGAGAGCAGTGCATCTCCTGCTAACTAAGTGTAACACAAACACATAAATATGCATGGAGAATATTACAAGGCCCCATTGTAAACATCATGGTAATGTGTGCAAGTGAAGCGTGACCTAGCAGGGAAAGGAACAAATTGCTATATCTTTCTCCGAGCGGCTGGCCCGAGCTAATAACCGAAGAGAGGTTTAGAACTAGGTCTGCCAGATGAAATGGATCAGACACCATATATTTCTATCACACAACTTTTACAAGGATTGAGGCATTAACTCCAACTAGTTGTGACAGACACACATAACAAGTGGCTTTAATAGCGAGGGCTGAAACAAGCAAAGCAATAAATGGGATTAGTGTAAACTAACCTGAATTTTATCAGATGGAAACACTTTAGAGATGCACTCCAGACTCAGATTAAAATGCAAGTCTGGCCAAAATGGGTTTGGTTGGAGAAGGGAAAGATTTGTTTTCCTGTCTAGGGCTCGGCTAGAGCTTTCCTCTTACTTACAATCATGGTGACAAACATTTACCAAGACAAAGTGAAACCAGCCAATAACAAAAAAAAAAAAGGGGAGGAGGGGATATTTATTTCTGCCTGTGTAGCTGTGGAGATTTCCCCTCCCTTCCTGTCTGGTGTTACTGTGATAGTAAGAGGACATTATTTAATGGTAAAAATATATTATATTATATATATATATATATATATACATACATACATATATATATATATATACACACACATACATACATACATACATACACACACACACACATATACATACACTATAAATGATATATATTTATAGACATGCAATTTCGCCTCCTATTAAGAAATAGAATGGGCTGGATTAACAGGAATAGCTAGCGTTTGGCTCAGGGTTGAAGCGCAGTCACATTCACTTGAATATGCCACGTTCAGCAGTACTAAATGTAGCAGAAGGATAATATTTGCCATGCATTTTTATACTACCATACATCTACTTTTTCAGCTTTGTGGGGGGTGCTTTTTAATCACCTGTTTTTACCCTCCCACACCCAAAACCACAAGTGTAAACTAGGCCTAAAGCTGGCCAAACAATCTTTTTTTTAACCTGTAGGTTTAAAGTGGTTGTAAATGTTGTTACACAACTTGTAGCTACAGGTAAGCCTATAGTAAGGTTTACTTGCAGGTACTGTAAATATCTCCTAAACCTGCACGGTTTAGAAGAGATTTACCATATAAGCTTGCGCCGATGTCATCGGTGCATGCCCTGTAAAGAAACGGTCCTCTGTGTTATTTCTTCACTAGCAAGTGCAGCGACTGATGGTTCCTGCGCGCATGCATGGGAGTGACGTCACGTGACTCTGTCCAGTCACAGAGCCGGAGTCCGCTGTCCCAGAAGAAATAGGCGCTTGGATGTATGCGGCCACAATGTGGGCATCGTTTGCATGTAAGTGCCACATAATGGGCTCATCCATGCATTCAAGGTGGATGAGGAAGCACTCCCACTGGGCTGTGTTTTAACAGCAGAGAGATTCCCCACCACAGAATACACGGAGCCGTGTTGCCAGCTATAGCCGGAAGCACTGACTGATAAGAAAAAAAAAATCAGGCAGGCCGTTTGTACTAAAATTGTAATTAACAGTAATTACAACCCCGATTCCAAAAACGTTGGGACATTTTGTAAAATCTACATAAAAACTGAACACAATTATTTGCAAATCTCATAAACCTATAGTATATTTTATTCACAATAGCAAACATATCAAATGTTTAAACCAAGAAAATGGACCATTTTAAGACAAAAAAATAAGGTCCTTTGGAAATTGTCAGCAACAAATCTCAAAAAAGTTGGGACAGGGCAACAAAAAGCTGGCAAAGTAAATGGTACTAACAAGCAGTGGACAGAGGTTAACCAGACTGTGAACAGCTGATGACCAGCAAGAAAGAAGCCAGCTTTTCTAAAGCCTACATCTCTGATGGTATGGGGGGTGCATTAGTCTGTATGGAATGGGCAGCTTTCACATCTGGAAGGGCACCAATGCTGCAAAAAATATCCAGATTTTAGAGCCGCATATGCTCCCATTCAGATGATGTCTTTTTCAAAGTTCATCCATAGGATGACAATGCTAAATCATGTACTGCATCTTTGACAACAGCATTGCTTCATAGTAGAAGAATCCGACTGCTTAACTGGCCTGCTTGCAGTCCAGACCTTTTACCAATTAAAAATATTTACGGCATCTTGAAACCAAAAATATGGCATATAAGACCCAGGACTATTGAGTTGTCAGAATCCTATTTCAGCTATAGGGCAACATCAAAATGGGACAACATTAAAGAGTCACTAAAGGAATTTTTTTTTTTAGCTAAATAGCTTCCTTTACCTTACTGCAGTCCTGGTTTCATGTCCTCATTGTTCGTTTTTGCTTTGATGTTGCTGTAAATCCTCTCTGTTCTGGACACTTCCTGGTTGCCTGTTTCCTGATAACCACAGTACTGGGAGATTTCCCACGGTGGTCACTAATCAAGGAGGTGTGATTACTGTGTGTAAAACGAAACTGGATTGGTGCTGAGGAGTTTTAGACAAAGTATCACTGCTCTCTATTGGCTGACTGCCCTCTAGTGGCTCTCTGTACATCAGAGAACCAGCAAACAACAGCAAAAACGAAACTACACTGCAGGCACATTATATGATTGTTTTTTTTATCTATTTTTAATCATTTTTAAAAGGAATCAGTTAACTATTATGTCTCTATGCCCTGTAAACAGTCATTTCAGCTAAAAAAAGTTTTTCCTTTAGTGACCCTTTAATCTCCCAAATCTCCAGCAACTGGTCTCCCCAGTTCCCAGATGTTTACAGAGTAATGTTAAAAGAGGGGATGCTAGACCATGGGAAACATGGGCCTGTCCCGACTTTGAGACGTGTTGCTGCCATCGATTGCAAAACATATCTTGAGCTTTTCTCACTACATTTTCTCAGTATAAAAATGTTATATATTTTCCCATTGTGAATGAAATTTAAAAGTTTGAGACTTGCAACATCAGATGTTTTCTGGATAGTGAACTTCCAATTTGTATGAAAATATAATATAACAAATGAAACACTAATACTAGCTCTACTTTATCAATAGGCGACATCTATTTGCATACTGGGTAATACCACCTGCAATCAATAGCCAAAACCTTTAACCACTTAAGGACCGACTCACATACATATACATCATCAATTTAAAGATGAATATCTCGGTAACGGTAGCAGCTGCTGCCACAACCAAAATATTCATCTTTCGTGGCCGGTCCTGTAAACGATAACAGTGGTCTCCACGGCGGATTCGCCGCAAGATCACCGTTTTCGCGGCGGGAGATTTAAGAGGACCTGTCATGCTTTTTTTCTATTACAATGGATGTTTACATTACTTGTAATAGGAATACCATTTTTTTTACTTTTTTTAAACAGTGTAAAAAAAAAATCAATTAAAATAGGAAAACACTTTTTAAAGCGCCCCGTCACGACGAGCTTGTGCGCAGAAGCGAACGCATACGCGAGTCACGCCCGTATGTTCAAACCGCACAAATGAGGTATCGCTGCAATCGGAGTGAGAGCAATAATTCTAGCCCTAGACTTCTCCAGCTCAAAAGATGCAACCTGTAGAATTTTTTAAACGTCACCTATGGAGATTTTTAAGGGTAAAAGTTTTAAGCCATTCCACGAGCGGGCACAATTTTAAAGCGTGACATGTTGGGTATCATTTACTCGGCGTAACATTATCTTTCATGATATAAAAAAAAATGCGCTTGTAAGACCGCTGCGCAAATACGGTGTGACAAAAAGTATTGCAATGACTGCCATTTTATTCTCTAGGGTGTTAGAAAAAAATTATAATGTTTGGGGGTTCTAAGTAATTTTGTAGCAAAAAAAAACATGTTTTAAACACACAGGCCCAGATTCAAGAAGCACTTGCGCCCGCGCAACCATAGTTGCGCGGCGCAAGTGCTTACTTGCTCCGGTGTAACGAGTGCTCCTGATTCAGGAACCTCGTTACACCGAATGCAGCCTAGGATGTGACAAACATAAGCCTCCTTATGCCTTCACATCCCAGGCTGCATTCTTGCGTTGGCCGCTAGGGGGCGCGGCCTTTGTGATCGGCGTGTAGTATGCAAATTGCATACTACCACCGATTCACAAAAGTTGCGTGGGCCCTGCGTACGCAAGGTACGGAGTTTCCGTACGGCGCCTTTAGCATAAGGTTGCTCCTGCTAATAGCAGGCGCAGCCAATGCTAAAGTATAGCTGCGCCTCCCGCCCGTGAAATTTAAATTTCACGTCGTTTACGTAAGTGAACCGTGAATGGCGCTGGACGCCATTCACGTTCACTTAGAAGCAAATGACGTCCTTGCGACGTCATTTGCCGCAATGCACGTCGGGAAAGTTTCCCGACGGAGCATGTGCTGTTAGCTCGGCGCGGGAGCGCGCCTAATTTAAATGATTCCCGCCCCCGGCGGGATCATTTACATTAGGCGCCCTTACGCAGGGCTAATTAGCATAGTGCCCGCGCAATTTACGGAGCTACTGCTCCGTGAATCGCTGGGCAAATGGAAATATTTGCGTGGGCGCAGAGAAAAATCTTTGCTCTTTGCCCACGCAAATATTGCTCCATTCTACTTGAATCTGGGCCAGAGTCTGAAAAACAGGCTCTGTCCTTAAGTGGTAAAAAGCCATTAACACGCAAATTTACTCTTCTACGAAAGAAGCTAAAGAGCACAGCGTCAAACCTAGTCAAGATCCCATCTAGAGAATTTATTTGGCTAAATGTGACCCAAGTCACTTTAATACAGATGATAATTGCAGTCATTTACAAAGGGGTCAACAAAAGAGATGAGATGTAGACCGTTAATACAATTACAAGATCAGTTCTGATTACTCCTCCAAAGGCTATTACCATGTCTCCAGCAAACCAATCTACTGTAGATGTAAAAAGGCATTATCCCATTAATCTGGCAAACTGGCAACTAATTCTGCTTGATCTTTGGCTCATTTCTTACACCATGCCAGAGACGGAACTGAATACTAGTAATTAAGCACAACCTACTTAATTCAAGCACATACAGAAGCATAACAAAGTGAGATTTCTGTATTTTGCAGTCAGATTGGGATAATACCTATTTTATATTTGTTACATGTCCCCATTTCGTAGCATGACTTTAAAAAAAATAATAATAATAATAATCTCCATCTTTTTAGATGCTTTGGAAACTCAAACAAGGAAAATCCTACTTCATTCTCTTTGTTTAACCCTGTCTGTACCGTGTTGGCAGATATCTCCTCAGTTGTAAACTAGATTTGGACACTGTCCTAACAAACTGTTAAAAATTGAGAAATGGGCCTTCTTCATTGTACATTAGAGGGAGCTTATCCCGTCCTCAGCCTTTCTGTTGGGATAAATCACACAGCTATGACACAGACACATTGCCCTTAAAAACAACTACGGGCTAATGCTTAGTGGGCATTTTGAATCACAGGCATATTTGCCACAATTTTGCCAGCAATTTCAAAACGCTGAGGTGTGAATGACAAATTGCACATTTCAGATGCCATTCATTTGAATGGCACTTAAGAACATGGTCCAGGTCTGCTGCGATGGACGTGCAGCAAACTGCTATTGCCTAAAGCATGTCGCCCAAAGAAGCTCCCAAACTTGTTTCAGCCGACAACCTTCAGGAGATTTGCAGCGACTGCACCATTATTTATTGTGCGACAATCGCTGCAGAACCGCACCGCGTTTTTAGGTACCATTCAAATGAATGGCATTTGAAATGTGTGTTGTGTGATTTGTCATTTACACCTGGGTGTTTTAAAATCGAGGGCAGAACGGTGGCAGATCTGCCCACAAGTCCAAATGCCCAGGTGTGAATGCAGAGTTTTTTTCTGCTTGAAAGTTTCTCTCAAAATCGTGATTCTAAAAAAAAAAATTTTTCCTGCCTCTAAAGGCTCCACTGAAAATATGCCAGTAAACTCTCTAAAGTGCATAGAAATATTGACTAAAACTGAGCTCTTCTACAAGCTGAAGGAAAAAAAAAAAAAAGCATTCTGGCCAATCGAATGCATCAATGCCAGACATGTAAACGCATGTTAAAGCAGAGTTCCACCCAAAAATGGATCTTCTGCTTTTCGGAATCCTCCCCCCTCCGGTGTCACATTTGACACCTTTCAGAGGGGAGGAGGGAGCAGATACCTGTGTAAACCAGGTATTTGCTCCCATTTCTGGGCATAGGTCGTCGCAGTGACCTACACCACGTCTGGCGTCTTCCTCGCCCCCCCCACTGTCTTCTGGGACACATACAAATCCCAGAAGACAGCAGGGACCAGTGGGATCACACAGCACAACTCACGCATGTGCAGTAGGGAACCAGGAAATGAAGCCACAAGGCTTCACTTCCTGATTCCCTTACCAAAGATGGCGGAGGCAGCACCTGAGGGACAGATAGGCTTCGGGTGCCGACATTGTGGGCGCCCAGGACAGGCAGGTATCCATATATTAAAAGTCACCAGCTGCTGACTTATTTTTTTTCGATGGAACTCCGCTTTAACTCCCTAAAAAAAAAACACAACGCCTTCAGTTTTTTTTCCCTGCCTCCAAACACCCCTCGATGTTAGCATTTTTCTCCAAGAACACAATAGGAGTTTAAAGGAGTTTAGAGTCAGAAAAAAAATGTGAACCATCTCCATAGCCGACGATGTTAAATCACCCCTCCAGCGTATTGCAGGCTGCAATAGCGTCGGGCTTCAGGCGTTAAAAACGCCTAGGTGTGAATGGAGCCTAAACATGAATTATCTCTAAAAACTTGGCTTCTTACTGTATTTTTCTGCTGCAAAACTCCTGTAGGAGAAAAAGGTCAAAAAGGCCAGAATAAATTACGCATTTTGTTGGTCAGGATGTTAAACGTGCAGGCAAAAAACACTACACCTTTTTAACAAGTTTTTCTGCTGCTAAACTCCCGCAGGAGAAAAGGCGTCAGAAATATGCTTTCAATGTAAGAAAGCACGTGGCCTTCAAAGATTATTATTTTTTTTTTAATGGAACACAAGAGTTTTCTCATATTTGACTGCAAAAAGAAGAAATACACATTAACTCCCAATTAGATGCGATATAGACACTAGGCAGCAGAAATGAAAGATCACTTTTTTTTGCGTGAATTCAATCTCTCGACAAGGGTTAATGGAAATACATTACAGGTTACAGAGATGAGTTACCCAACACCTAATGAATGATAAAACAGATGACTGCAGTGCAATCAACTCACTGGCCCTGTAAGTCATGAAGACACTAACTACAATTCATGACATTTATCGACATGTAAGCAATCAATGTAATTTAGGCCAACAGGATGCTTGGGAAGTGGCAGGAATCCAAATGCAGGCACATAAGCCGAGGTGTAGGAGCAGGCAGCCCCGGCACTGCACACAGATAATCACAGAATTCATTCTACTGCCAGACCAATGTTCTGCTTTAGGACATCTCTAATAACACCTTTCCGTCACAGTGTTAACACTTTTTGCTCAGACTGGAAAAGATAAATCATCAGGAGAACAAATTTGACTAATGCCTTCATGTTCCGTATTAACAATATGTCATCCTGTGTCTGATTTACCGGAAGCTACAGGCCACAATTATCCAACGCAAACACTGTGTCTTCTTCATAAAGCATGGTTCAAGGACAGAAACAGATGATCATAAAAACAAAATGGTTTAGAGAGCCTCAGGTAACTAAAGCAATATTCATATCCAGCAGTAGTATTTTAAACCTACTCTTGGGAATGCCGGGAACAGCTAAACATTATCAAACAATCGGCGTTGGCATCTAATGTCTATTAAAGGCCATGCGACCTCTCAGTTCAAACATGTCTGCAGAGTAACATAACGTTGGCACAGTTTGGCGTATGTGTGTTCTACAGGGACAACTATTGCCAAAAGCGGAATTCTAGTAGTATTTTGCAATTTCTTAAAGAGACCCAGTCCCGGATTAAGCAGATGGGGGTTACTTTGAGGTTGGAGAAGGTGGTGTACCAGAGAAGAGGGACCAGCGGCAAATATGAAAAGCTGTGGGCCCAGTGGCTTGATGTTCCGGGGCTAGCCCCGATAGATCTTGTGTACGACAGGTTATTCTAGATCTCCGACCGACTGGTTCATGGAAAATTGTACATGCCCCCGAAGGGGGAGGGTGGGGGATGGTTGCAGGGAAATGACAATACTGTGCGGCTTTCGATGTAGTGCCATGTCATATTATGAGTGTACTCTCCCATGCGATTTTAATTGTGATTATGCACTGGAGTTTTGTATGCTGTCTTTTTTTGCATTTGCTCAATAAAAACCTTTGTTTGAGAAAAAAAAATAAAAAAAGGAGACCCAGTCCCTTTACCAAAGTTGGCAAAGAAAATGCATTTTTGTAAAAGAATAATGTACATACTCACAGGCCCGGATTTACTTCCTTTGCCGCCCCAAGGCCGGGTCCTTCAATGCCGCCCCCGCCTGCGCAGTACAGTGGGGACATTATCCGCCGGGGGACTTTTTCGGCAGGACACTGAGAAGCGGGAGGGGGTGCCACTGCCGAATATGACATTGAGAACCATCTCACCTCCTCTTCCCTCTGTTTTCTCTCTCACCATCCGTGACATGACCTGGGGGGGACTCCCGAAATAAAATTGTCCTTTCCTCTCAGCTGCAATGCTGCCCCTGCACCCACTGCCGCCCCGAGGCCTGGCCTTGTTGGCCTTGTCTGGAATCCGGCCCTGCTTATAGTTTTAGTTCCACTTTAAGATATAGCACTGCACAACTCAAAGAGATAATCACACATCTAAGTGACTTGCAAAAAAAAAAAATTGCATAATGCAAACAACTCAGATCAGTCAATGTAAAAGGGAGCGATTGCTGCAAAGTGTAATTGTGAGAGATTTTCTCTCAGCGTAATCACTTGAAATCATGTAAATTAGCATTGTGTTTACTGTAAGATTAGTCCCTTGAGATGGCGTCGTCTAAAAAAAAAAAAAAACTGCTTTGTGCAGCTCCATTTCATGCCAACGTTACTTCCTAAAGCATCATATTTGTAGCAAGGATTACTATAGGCATTTTAGGCCAGTTGCACACGGGTGTAATCATTTAGTGCCATTTACTGAGGAACTTTTTGACAGAAAGTCCATGAGTAAAAAAAGACTTGAGTAGTGTTGGAGTATAGGTATGTAAAGGTGTGTGAGTGTATAGATGAGTAAACTTCTGTGTCATTGCCAGTGTTGTAATATAGTAATTTATACTCCTGCTCATTATTATTTTACAGGATGTATATATCACCAACAGTTACACAGCACTTTACAATGTAGAGGGGGGACAGTAAAATTACAATACAGAAGGAATAGGACAGCCCAGATCATGAAGCTTACAATCTAAAGATTCTAGATTAAACATACGTATGTAAATAAATTACTGTACTCAAGTGCCCCTCTCCTGAACTGTACCAGGCCGCATGCCCTCAACATGGGGGGTGGGTGCTTTGAGAGCAGAAGAGATGTACCCCATACTCATTCATCTAGGGTGGGGGGTGGGATTTGGGGGCCCCCTTATAAAAGGGGGCTCCCAGATTCCGATAAGCTCCCCACCTGCAAACCTTGACAACCAACGGCCAGGGTTGTCGGGAAGAGGCCCTTGTCCCCATCAACATGGTGACAAGGTGCTTTGGGGTGGGGGGCCGCAGGGTGCGTGCAGTTCCCCCTGAAGATTTATACCAAACGCAGCTGACAAAGTGCACTGCGATTACCTGCGGTTATGTGCAGATAGCTGCGCCAAATCGTTCCTGGACGTAGTCAATTAAATTTTTTCTATCTGCACCAAACTGCAGGTAACGAAACCGCAGCAAAACACAGTGTGTGAAGGGGCCATAGGAAAGCATTGTGTGCTTTTAGCAGAGTTCAGTGTTCCACAGAAAACAATACATCTCATTTCTAAACAGTAACAATTGCTGCATTTTTTACTCCCATGTGCCAGCAGTCTTTAGCAAAAAATGTTAGGGCCCTTTTAAACTGTTGCGTCTAAAAATGAAAATTGGATTTTTAGCGCTGTGCCAAGCTTCAACCCACCATATATTTAGTTTTAAATGCATTTGTGATGGACAATATATAACATCATTCCCAAAACATGCACCTCTGAAGCCTGGACATACAACCCCAAAACACACCAAGAATGCAACACAGTGTGTGTTCGTTTAAAATTCCATTGACTGAGATCGAGTACCCTAAGGTCATGGCCGGACCTAGATGGGAATATACTTGTGACTTCTCACTGGTTGAGAAATAGTAGGAATTATATTTAGCATGGATTGGTAGGATGCTCAATATGGAGATTACAAATTGATACTGTATTATGCAATATTTGACTGTCAAAAGCTTTCTGTATTGTGATACTGATTTGTTCAATAAGAACTTTTCTGGGAAAAAAAATTCCATTGACTAATAAAAAAAACTAAACTGGCTTTAGGTCCTCAGCTCCGGTATATATGTTCCCCATTTGGTGTGCATCACTGAAGGTGAAGGTCAAGCTAGGAGTCTGCAGTACTGCACATCATACAAGCCCAGAGTGTAATAGGTGATAACAGCCTCACTCCACCCAGGCCCCACCTCCCAACATGTTTCGCCTGACCCACAGGGTTTACTCATGGAGGAGGCTATTGCTTATTACACACTGGGATTGTATGGTGTGTGAGAGATTTTTCTCTCCTTGCTCTGCGGATTTCTTTTAAAAGTGTGTTTTTGGAGCATTTTTTACACATCACACCAGAAGTCCAGCATGCAGAAGTTATAAAAAGCATAGCCTAAACAAGTGCACTGATGCGAACAGCTAATTTAAAGAGGAATACATTTTCATGTGCTGGAAAGATGTGCTTTATCGCTGCAAAAGCACACCAGTGTTAAAGGGCCTTACAGCAGTGGTAATCAGAATTACTAAATGTCAGCTGTACATGTGACTGCTTACCTGCAGATTAGATTCAGTCAGTCATAAGTGATTGTAAAGCAGTTAAACAAAATAAAAAACAGCAACATGGGATGCTTACACACTCTGTGCAATGGTATTACAAACAGCAGCCCTGAACCTCCTTCTTGGATCCCCCTGCCGGCATTCTGGGCTGCTCCTCTACTCCACGAGCCATCATAGGACGCCACTTCCTATAGGAGTGTACCAGCTGGTTCAATCTCAACCCAGGCTGTGTTATCTATTGACACATGCAGTGTAGAGCAACCCCGACCCAGATCACTGGTTTTGATTGACAGCAGCAGGAGCCAATGATTCCTGCTGTTGCCTCCTTCAGCAAAAAGAGCCACTGCAGACAAGCACAGTGCTGGATTAAGATTTATAAATATACAGAGGGGGGGGGCAAAACAAATACAGGGACATTTTTACATTAATGCAGTGACTGCATTAGGGTAAAAAAAATATCCAGCCTTTAAAACCACTTTAAGTTCTCTAGCATCTTTAAGACTTGCTTCACATCTATGTGTTTCTGAATGCAGATACTGCAGAGCATTGCCACACACAGTGTAAATACCACTTCAGTACACTAAAAAGGACACATCTCCAACACACCCGCATCGCAGCCCACCACAATGCATAGTAGGACACTACCATGGCTAAAAGAAGGGCAGGCGTGTTTTTTTGGTACATTGTGGTGTACTGCTAACACATTCAAATAAATAGACAGCCTTAAAATGGAACTCCAGGAATTATATTTTTTTCATACTTTGGCTTAGCTTGGCTTGAGGCGAGTATCCATATTGAATACCCTGTGGGGCAGCTAGGGATGCTGAAAACACTATTTGTATATAGTGGTCTCTAAATGGCAGTGGTGCCGAGTGAACAACCTGTTTTCACTGTGCAGAGGGGATTCCACTGCAGGATCATGGCTGTCACTTTACACAGTGCAGACTACTACAATGATTTTCAGTAGCCCCCAGATATCAGATATGGGTACTTACCGTCATGACAAGCTGAACGAGCATGAAAAAAAAAAAAAGATCGTTCTGGGAGTCCTGCTTTAAAAACGCGGCACGCGTTAACCAGCATGTGCTGAAAGTTGTTCACCCTACAAGGAATTGTCCACATTATGAGTTTACAATAAGGAAGGGTAAAAAGTGCATGTTATAATGTGAAGCAGTTCCACATGCTTGTGCAGTGTGCCTTGCTGAAAAATAATGCATCAGGATCTACATTTTCATTTCTTGAGGCATGTTACCAGGCCCGGATTTACTCTTTGCCGCCCCAAGGCCGGGTCCTTCAATGCCGCCCCCGCCTGCACAGTATGGGGGGGGACATTATCCGCCTGGGGACTTTTTCGGCAGGACACTGAGAAGCAGGGGGGGGTGTTGCTGCCAAAAATGACATTGAGCATTGGGGGGGGTGCTGCTGCCGAAAATGACAAAATGACATTGAGAACCGGGAGGGGGGTTGCTGCTGCCAAGAACTATCTCACCTCCTCTTCCCTCTGTTTTTTCTCCTCTCACCATCTGCATGACAGGGGGAAACTCCCGATATGAAAGTGAAAGTGTACTCTCCTCTCAGCCGCAGTGCCGCCCCTGCACCCACTGCCGCCCCGAGGCCTGGCCTTGTCTGGAATCCGGCCCTGCATGTTACATTTTATGTATTTAAAAGGGCTGAGTAATACAAACTAAAAGGTTATATGTAGCATTCGCTTTAACTATGCAAATAGCAAGCATTTAGCTGGGAAAGAAACAAAAAAAAAAAAAACTCTTGGCCAAAATCCGTAGAACAATTAGCACCTTGAGCACCCCCAATGTAATGTCACCTTAAAATGAAATTCAGCTTCCCACACAGTTTTTAAAAATGTCAGGCAGAATATTTTGTGCACCCAATATGCTAAAATATTCTTTATGCCATATTTAGGTTACATATCAGACAATGTTTCTTAGGACTTCCCCCTCCTCAAAGCTAGATTTGCATCCCTATAATAGGGACACAAAGTAAACTTTTGAAAGTGCTGTGCACTTCAAACACACACCTCCAGCAGCACTTCTCACAGACCTAGCCTGCTTTGCATAAAACAGGAAAACAAGGTGGCACTTTGAGCATTAATCAAATGCTATTTAGCATAAGAGAGATGAAAGAAGGCTGGCGCTGTATAATTACACTTGTCGAAATGAAAATACTAATAATTGAAAGGCAAAGCAAGGCAGTGGCATCTTTTAACCCCAAGACAGGAAAAAAAATGCCACTAAAGAACAAAAAAATTAATAAAAAAGGTCTCATGGTTTCAGCTCTGTTTAATAAAGCGCTCATAAAAAATAATTGGTTGCAGCAGTTGTGCATGTGTAACAAACAAGTGCAAGAAGGAGCAGATTAGCACGCCTGTCGTAAGTCAAACTTGGGTCGAAGGTCTCATTGGTACAGGTGTACTAGAGCATATGCAAAGGCAGTGCTTGCGGTGTTGCAGGCAGTCTCATTCACATAATTTGGGATGTAGTGGTTGCACAGACCACTGAGCGAGGTCCAAATAATTCATTACGTAGAGCTTGTGATGTGAAGCCTCCACTGCTTATTTGCAGTGGTTTTTCTTTCCATACATTGTTATTCACTTGCTCTTTAACTTGCCAGAATATTTGACTTGTCAAATCCCTAACAAATCACCCTCCCTTTCCTTGAAGGTCATAGCCCTCTTCTCTTCTGGTAATGTCTAAAATGCCATACACTCAGGTGGCATTGGCCAGTTCAATACCAGCTGACATTCGGCCTGTTTGTGCAGTGGCTGGCTTCTGTCGAAGGGACATGACTAGAGGTTGACTGATTTGGGTTTTTCTCTGGCCGATGCCGATATTTAGAAATCGGGGCGGTCGATGGCCAATATATGATGCAGTTTTGTTTGGACCGATATGTTAGGCCAATTTTAATTTTTTTCCCTTCATCTCATAAAATCTAACAGTTAAGTAATAAGTGATGCAGAACATGTCTTGAATTAAACATCAGTGCACTTGTACGTATAATTTAGATTAAAAAAAAAAGTGATGCATCTTAAATATAAAAAAAACAAAAAAAACAGGTAATCAAAAAACATTTGGACAAAAAAAAAAAAATGGGCTAACTTTACTGTTTAGGTTTTTTTAAATTCATTAAAGTGTATTTTATCCCCAAATTGTGTTTGAAAGACTGCTGTGCAAATACTGTGTGACATAATATATTGCGACAACCGCCATTTTATTCCCTAGGGTCTCTTCTTAAAAAAAATATGTTTGGGGGTTCAAAGTTATTTTATAGCAGAAAAGACTGGGTTTTTACTTGTAAGCAACACATGTCAGAAAAGATTTAGGGGCAGATCCACATAGATCAGCACCGGCGCAGCGTATCTAAGATATGCTACGCCGCCGTAACTTACTTGGCTGTTTCAAATCCACAACGAATTTGCGCCGTAAGTTACGGCGTAGTGTATCTCTGGCGGCGGAATTCAAATCTGCGATTAGGGGGTGCGATTCATTTAAATGAAGCGCGTCCCCGCACCGAATAAACTGCGCATGCTCAGTTTCTAAATTTCCCGCTGTGCATTGCGCAAAATGACGTCGCAAGGACGTCATTTTTTAAACTTAGATATGACTTACGCAAAAAAAAGAAAAAAAGTCAAATTTCGACGCGGGAACGACGACCATACTTAACATGGCAAATCTAACTATACGCAGCAAAAAAGCAGCTTTAAACCAAAGATACGATTCAAACCAAAGATACGACGCGGGTAATTTGAAAGTACGCCGACGTATCAGTAGATACGCTGGCGTACTGTCTGTGGATCTGGCCCTTAGTCTTTAAATGGTTAAACAGATCTTCTACACACTGGAGTTCTTTCCCTTGACAAGTAGAAATATTGCATCTCTCTGCTTCTTTTATCAGCGATGTTCTCAGACTTGGCAGGCTGCCCACATAAGAGAGACTCAAGTCGCTGCAACAGTAGACTTCAGGCGACTTGCACTGACTTCTATTACAGAAGTCATTTGCAAGTATCGGCCTAATTTGCAGCACAATCGGCCGATTTAATAGAATGTCAGAAATTGGACAATATATTGGTCGACCTCTAGACATGACTGAAAAAGGTCTGCTCATCTGCATCTGCCAATGGCTGAGGGCACTGACTGGTAGGTTCTTGTGGAGGAGCCATCCCGTCAGAACACAATGGCTCAGCATCATCTTTAAATATAACTTAAAAAATATATGCAAGCCACCAGTTCTGGTTTGATCTTAAAGGGAACAACATCTGTCACTGGCTTCACTACTTATTGAGTTACTGACCCGAAACCAGTATGTACATAGCACGTCCTGACATTTCACTTCTCTGTATACTGGTTATTGGTCAGTGATTCACCAAGTAATTCAGTGATGATGGAAGAATACCACGAGATTGTGAACAATTTTCCTTCAACAGACACCACCTGACACGACCGAAACCTGAACGACACCCTATTTCCCCACTAGCTCTTACTGTGCATTAGGTCTACACCCTGCATTTTTATTACAGCACTAACCGTATGGCCCAACCCACCCTTGGTACAGAGTGGCTGAGGATACTCCACACCAGAGGGCCTTCTTGGCACCATCCCCCTCCCCTATTTCCTCCCCCTCCACCACGGCTCAAGGTAGTTTGCAGCCTTTTCCCTAACTGCAAACTACCTCCCTCCCCCTCGCAAGTTTTCCCATTGTGCTCTGGACTCTGTGGAGAAAATATATTCCCATGCTTTGTATTAGAATTCAGATGTTGGCATGCATTGCCAGCTTGGCTTTGTTATTTTGGTATATCTGCTTTGAGTTACAGTCATATCTCCAAGTTGTAATGAATCTGACACCTGGCTTTCCAGTTTGTTTTATCCTCACCTTGATCTGGTTTTCAGATTATCTTGTTTCATAGACTGTCATTTTGCTGCATTGTTTCTTATGCATATTTCCAATAAGGCTTGTTTGGGAAAATAAATGAAAGATGACAAAGCCCCCCATCCTTCATGGTTCACAAGTCAGACCCCAGAATACTATCCTGACAGGTTCCTCTTAAATAAGACAATGGGAAGGGGCCCCCCTAGCTAGTGGTGGGTTGCATGTTCCCCGACTCATCAGTGCATAGGGCAATCTGAAATAAATCACACTCCTCTTACATCTGATCACTCAACTGTATTAGTTGCAACCTATGGGTAGGGATCCACCATGTCTAAAAGGATTTAGCCTGAACCCTGTGTTTTTATGGAAATGTACTGTGTTGCACCAGGTTAAAGTGGTTGTTTCATTTATTTTCTAAATAGGTTCCTTTAAGCTAGTACATAGTTGGTTCACTAACCTTTTTTCGATTTCCCTTCTAAATGTTTTTTTCTTTGTTTCCTTTGTCTAAATGTCTCACTTCCTGTTCCTCCTCAGTAAGCTGTTCTGGCTGACTATCCCCCAGCCAGAACGGCTCAGATGATGGTGGAAAGCTTACTGAGGAGAAACAGGGAGTGAGAAATTCAGAGAAAGAAAAACAAAATTTAGAAGGGAAATCGAAGGAAAAAGGTAAGTGAACTAACTATGCACTAGCTTAAAGGAACCTATTTAGAAAACAAAAAAAAAACCTTTACAACCCATTTAATATATCTGGGTGCCCTGGAATAAGTTGTAGAAATTACAGATGCTTGGCTATTTGTAGTTCGGGCCATTTCAAAAGATCTTGTCCTACTTGCACAAGGATTTCAGTCCTAAAGTATACATTAGATTCCATAATAAACACAAACCAATATGGACATTATATGCTGTATATTGACAATGCAACTAAACACCTATGCTATTAGTTTGTTGCTTCTAGTCAGTTTGGGCAGCAAATACATCGATAAAACAAATTAAACATCTCAACAAATTACTAACAGCTGTTAATGACTACTACTAGTAAAGTAACAAGCATTTGGCCTGGGGTGGGTAATCACTGTTAATTTGTGAAGCGGACAAAACAAACAGTAAAATCAATAGCACTGGTTATCCATCATCTCCCCTCCCCCCATGATAAAACTGAAACCAGAAGGTTTGGAAAAAGTTGAAGCAAGATCTCTTTACTGTAAATATTCTTATCGTTTGTGTATTAATGTCTTGAAAACCTTGCCTTTACAAATAGTCTAATTATCTTTCTATAATATAGCCATAGTTCTCATTATACTTGCAGCCTCTGCATCCTTTGTGCTGTACTGTTCCTTTCATCGCTACCAAGACCACCACACAAGGTCTGCCTGACTATTGACATGCTCTGCAGTCCCTAATGATGAATAGCAGAGAGCATGCGATCTAGGCTGCGCCTACGCAACATTTTTATATTCATGGCAAGGAGGACTTGTTACTCAAATATGACACGTGTCCTAATGCTTCATGTAAAGTTTACATTTGAAGGCTAGGTCTACTTTAAGCTGCTTGAAACTTTATTAAAGTTGGAAAACAGGCTACTTGCTGAAGCAGAAGTATAATTTTTTATTGAAAAACATTAAGTGCTTTGAATTTTGATGGAAGAAGAAAGCAACTCTGGCAAAGGGTAGATATATTAAAGTTCTGGATGCAGTGAACTGCTGACCCTCCAGCTTTTGTGAGAACACAAAAATACAGAGGAAGCCCAGCAGGCACTAGAAATCCACAGTATAATAGGACAATGTCGCACTGGCAACAACATAAAAATAGTACAGTATGCTAACTAGGCAAGTTTCTTATATCAGCAACTATTCTTACTAGAGGTGTGAAAAGGAAATTGAATATTTGAAATTCAGAAAGAAAAATCATCAAGGGAAGGTAGTTCTACTTAAATATATACTGTGATGCAACAGGGCAAACGTTTCCATATACAACAGGGGTTGGTTAAATTTTGTACCTTCTACAGCAGGGATCTCCAAACTGCGGCCCTCTGCTAGGCACTATTTTTTTCACAGACACCAACGATGGGGTACTATTACACTGATGCCAATTCACAGGGCACCATTCCTCCAGCTTATAGCAATCAATCACAGGGCACTATTTCACAAAAAGATACCAATGATGGGGGGAAAACTGCCCCCACTGATACCAATAATAGAGCACTATTTCTCCCCCTGACACACGCGATGGGGCACTATTTCTCTGACTGATACCAATGATGGAGCACCAATTCTGCCCAGTAATAGAAATAATGGGACATTGCTCCTCTGACTGATACCAATGACAGAACACTAATTCTGCCTACTGATATCAATAACGGGGCACTGTTCCTCCCACTGATACCAATATTAGGCTACAGCCGAGACCATCGATACCACTCATAAGGCACTATTCTCCTCCCCCCCCCCCGAATATTATGTTGAAAATTTTTAATGGTACAAACATAATATACATGCATACATATTGTAATCATAGACAGGCATGGCATACTGGTATTACGATATATATGGTATCCGTGACAGCATGGTGGTTAGTAGTCTTGCATAGTACTGGAAGGAACATTTTTTTTTACAGTTGCCAGTATGATCTAATAGCTAGATTCAGAGAGAGTTAGGCCGGCGTATCAGTAGATACGCCGACCTAACTTGGAATCTGCGCCGTCCTAAGTTTAAGTGTATTCTCAAACTGAGATACACTTAAACCTAGCTAAGATACGACAGCCTGCGCCGTCGTATCTTAGCGTGCAATATTTAGGCTGGCCGCTAGGTGGCGCTTCCGTTGAGTTCGGCGTAGAATATGTAAATGATTAGATACGCCTATTCACGAATGTACGTGCGCCCGTCGCAGTAAAGATACGCCGTTTACGTAAGGCGTTTTCAGACGTAAAGTTATTCCATCAAATAGCTGGACTAGTCAAAGTATGGCCGTCGTTCCCGTGTCGAAATTTGAAAATTTTACATCGTTTGTGCAAGTCGTCCGTGAATAGGGCTGGACGTAATTTATGTTCACGTCGAAACCAATAAGTCCTGGCGGCGTACTTTGGAGCAATGCACACTGCGAAATGTACTTGGACGGCGAATGCGTCAATCACGTCAGGTCACCCTCCATTTACATAAAACATGCCCCCTCATCCTAATTTGAATTAGGCGCGCTTACGCCGGCCCCATTTACGCTACGCCGCCGTAAGTTAGGAGGCAAGTACTTTGTGAATACAGTACTTGCCTCTCTGACGTAAGGCGGCATAGCGTAAATACGATACACTACGCCGCATTAAAGTTGCGGCGCTCTCTGTGAATCTACCTACAAGTTTCTAAATTAACACTCTAAGTTAAGAATTGGTAACCAAGTACAATGGGAATGGTCTGCCCCAAAAGAACACAGGTCCATTAGAAGGAACAAGAGTGCAAGGGCACTATTCTACCCACTGATATCAATGATGGGGCACTGTTCCAACTGATGCCAATTTTGTACCAATGGTGGGGCACTATTTTTTCTCATACTGACCACAGATACTTTTTTACTCTCACTGACCACCAAGCCTGGGAAATTGTTTACTCCCGCTCATTCTGGGACATTGTACATTCTACCCATTTGACCACAATTGGCCCCCCTAAAGTCTGAAGGACAGAAAAATAGCTCTTTGTTTAGAAAGTTTTGAGACCCCTGTTCTTGAGTTATGACTATTGCATCTTGATGGGGACACACCCATGCACGTTCCTCCTGCTCCTATTGGATCACATAATCCTCTTCTATCCACTCACTGAATTTGAGTCTCGCTCCCTCATTAGTATCGAAATACTGTTGCTTTGCCCGCCTAAACACCAGCTGCAGTAACTGAAGCACAGAGCCTGTTTGAAGAAGCCTGCCTACCTGGGTGCACTTGTGGGTGAAGAAAATATAAATTAACAAAGGAAATACTTGAAATGCAAGTCAGTGTGCTCACTAGTTTATGCTCCACTGCAATAAATTCAACCTTACCCACAAACATAAAAGCAAGTACAAAAGGTTATGCTGTAGATACATGTGTCAAGGATCTGAACCACACCTAAAAGCCCTACCATGCCATTCTATGTCTTTACTATTTCATTAAAAAAGTAATATAGCTATGAGTCCAGACTACAAATGAGTAACTGCAAGCGTCTACATCCCATAAACAGCTGTAAGGTACCTTTAAAAAAAAAAAATAGATATGACATATGGCGTACAAATTAGGCTGCTTTTTCTGTGTTTTTTCTCAAGAAAGTGGCTTAAAAATAAAGATAATTAAACTAAAGAATACAGGGTCTAGTGTATATTAAATTCCGGGACCTGACAGTTGTTTCTCAATTAGGCTAAGCACTCTGTAAGGTGGCTTGGAATATAAAGTCAGAGATTCATAACAAAAATTTATTGGCATGGTCATGTTAAAGAAAAGGCAGCAGAGAGGGGAGGAGGTTGGGAAAGGTTCATTATTTTGTTTAGCTCGCCATCTGACTTGGCTGAGCTGTTTTAATCTCAGAGAATTTCCATAGTCTATGTGATTTAAATGCTGATAGTGCCATATTTAATTGTCAGTTCTGTGATGTGACCTGACAAAACAAGCATTTGAAGTACTGTTTAGCATAGCTGCTTAGCTAAAGACAGCCACACTCCACTCAGAAATTCAAATGCCAATTCCACTTAAACCATCCTCTAGAGTAGGAAGATTCTTTAGTTTAGCTGACCTTCTGCAGTGGGGTTATCTTATAATAATTCAGTGCTTGCACTCTCATTACTCTAACAATATGTGTGGCATACAGAAGCATATCAAGCAAAATCACAGTAATGCTGTGTTTAATAATCTAGTTTGGGGTTTACAACATGCAGTTCCATGTCGGGATGTAAGCAGTTCTTGTTTGAAAAACAGTCATTATATATTTTCTTCAATGGGAATGCCTTTGCCCTGCAATTCACTGTGGGCAACACAAAGGGCAAATTCAAGGACAGCCAGGGGACTAAATATTTGTATTAGGATAGGAGAAGGAGGATAAACAGAAGCACACAAACATATGTTTGAAACAAATTTAAAAGCGCCCACTGTCTCTCCATGATATGCCCCTAGGTAGTCGGACTTGGGCAACTTACAATGACCTACGCCTTCCACCGTAAAGTCGTTCAGTTGACATCTTGTATAACAAATTGTTGAGTTGTAGGAGATATCACTTGTTTTTATGATATACCCATCCATTGGTGTCCAGTTGCAAAGTGCCCACTGTAAATGTTGAGTATAGCTCATGGCCAAGTATTCAGAATAGCTACCACATTTATAGTCACGCAGGACTACAGCAAATTTACAACAACCTATTGGGAATGCTTATAATCTAATAGGCACAAAGCTTTCATATTTATTGTATATACTGAACCATTTGTTCACTTGTGTTATTGTGAAAAACACATGCAATGTTCCTGGACAAAAGTATGCCACTAAGGAAAATCAAAAGTTTTTGTCTGCATTCTTATGCTGGGTCTGAAGGGGACCAATACGAGACCCAAGCACCTACCACTTTCAGAATGAGAGGTCACCACGGGCATTATTTTTGGAACACCAGCAGACAGACAAAGGCTTGTCAGAAGAAGAAGCAATTGGACAGGTTAGAAAAGCTTGTGCAATCGCCTGCCCCTGTTCTCTCCAATCACAAAAGGGTGTTCTTTTATGTTAGGAAAATGAATATGCTTGTTGGCCACATCATGCCCATAAGCTCAACAGCTCAGTGAGGTCTATAGCTGCCCAAATGTGATCACATGGCTCTAATGTTTACTCTCTCCCAATCACACATGACTTTGTGACTTTGTGACTTATCTTCATGTTTATAGAGTAATAAAGATTGCTGCAACCACTCATCAGATCCGAAAAGAGGATTCATCTGAACATCAGGTCCCATGAAGGTGGTGATGTTTGTGACAATGCCACTTCCCAGAAAGAAACCTTCTCTTCAGCTTTTTCAAAAAACTCATATCTGTCAAGTTACCCATTATATCAATTACAAAGTCAAGTCACTGAATTGCTTAGACAGCCAAGATCTCCTGCAAAGCTCTACACACGAAAGCAAATGACACTACTACCCCAAAGAATGCAGTCACTCACCGCACCACTAACTAGGTAAAAAAATGAATGAGTCTTTCCAAAACAAGGTTAGCACCATTTTATAGGCAATTCTCTCAAAAACTTAAAGCCTTTTTAAAATTAGTTGAACAGCGCAGGCTGCTGATAATTTTTTATTTTTGGCCGTCTTTTCCATTACATAACAGGCTATGGTAGCGGTTTAGTGTTTCCTTGTTGTTTATTAGTGCACAATTACTGTAGTTTGGAGCAATTGTCTAAACCCTGGGAACTAGAGATTCCATGATGCAATCACGCCAAGCAGCTTTGAAAATCTCAAGTCAGCTGCAGTGCAGGAATCTAATATTTAACGTTTTGACTTTTGCATAGTGGAAATATTTTGTGGCAATCTAGAAAGTAGTATGTGTATAGGGAGTTTAAATATATGATTGTGGGGCATAGCATTACAAATTTTATATGAGAAATAGTGATTTCTCTGGTAAGGAAGTGGTGATAAATGACTGCATTAGTAAGTGTACATAGTAAATTACTTGTACTCATTCAATAGCCTCTCAAACTTTAGCCAAACACCCAGATCTACCGATTTATGAGATTGGGTTTGTGCACCTTCAAACTATCTGGGGTTTCCCAAGAAAACTGTCTTACCTGCACACTTAGTCCTTGTAATCAGTGGAGGCCCTGGTTGCCCTGTTCCACCTTCCCCTGGTCTTGTTAACAGAACCCTAATCTCATATTCTGTATCTGGGTCCAAATGCCATAGCTTGTAGGTTGGGGCATTCACTGCATGGGTTTCAGTCCAAGTCCCAGTGGTCATCCTATATTCCACCTCCTTAAGAATAATAGGCCCGTCTCCAATAATTGAGTTGGCATTCAGCTGAATAAGGAGATATGTTGGACCAACACCAAGGAGTTGTGGGGGGGCAATTGGTCGTGGTGGTTCTGGAAAAGAAAAGAAAGAAAAAAATACATTACTTAAGTAATTCCACCTAAGCAAGGGGTATTGCAAAGGAAATGGTCATTTTTTTGCTTGCATACGCAACACTAAGAGGAACATGTATCATACACATTTTATTAGTTCAATGACACAGTATGGGTACTTTATCTGCCAGGAAAACATAAAAAATAATCAAGATTTACTTGGATGCTTATTTGAGTCAACAAAATAAAGCTGGCCATAGATGGTTTGAATCTTGGTTGCTTTAGCAGGAACCGACCGAGAGTCAATCCATCTATGGGCAGGCTGATTGTACCCACGTGGATCTATAGATTTACTTGGGTACAACCAGCATTTCAGATTTTTGGTATATAATTCTAAAGCTATAGTCGCTGGCAATAATCATTGTGTTCTCCAGACAGGGATGGCACACTGTGCCCCCTTACCAGGAGAACACAACAGTCCCACAGGAGGGATTTCCCCCATCAACACTGCCTGTGTTGATGGGGGAATCAAGTAATTAGCAGCATCTATGGCCAGCTAAAGTTTGCAGGAAATGCTTACCAGTATTTATCAAACTGAATTTGCTTTCTTGCCTTATTGAAAGGTTTATCTCATCTATTTTGTATAAAAGGAACTGCCCTACAAATTTTGGGTGAGCACTGAATAACAGATCCACCCATTGTTCGAGGAGATTGTAGCCTGTTCATGTCGGATCACCAATCCAGCTGCTGAACAGGTGCAGAACAGACACAGTTTGCATCCTATTGTCCAAAACGCAAAGTAGGACTAGAATCTTATGGTCCAATACCTTACGTCAAACAGAATAAAGAAACATACTACTATTTAACAGTTGAAGAGGGCACTTTTGTGGACTATGTGTTCATATTCACAAAATATCTTTAACCGGAATGAGTCAGATTTGTGTCTTTTCAGCAACTACGAAAAAACATGCTTGTTGATATGATGGTGAAATCATGCCAGTTTTAGTTTTCAAAAACCTCAATCAATATTACTGGGAAATATAGTACATTTTCAGTTATGAACTATAGGTTTAATAAAGCTTATTGACCAAACTCTTAAGTGAGAATACCCAAATTATATACAGTATGTAGCTATAAATCAATATTGTATTAATGTATAAAGCATATGTAGAAATCTTTATTGGAAAGTTAGAAATCTTTAAAACATTTTGCAGAGCCATGCATTGTCAAAACCAGCTTGTATTACATCTATAGAAATAGGCAGCAGCACATATTGAAAGGAAAGTTCACCTTTGTTCACCTTGAGGAAGTCATGTGACCCTGTGATGCAACGCATAGGGGGGAGGGGCAGATGGTTTGATGAGACGCCAAGATTACTTTTGGAGCAGCACAGAGTTGTTGCAGTGTTGTGGATTCACATTTTTTTATGCTGTATATAGTTGTTGCAATTGAGCACCCACCAAATGGGAGTTTGATACATATAATTTAAATAAACGTATTGGTTTTAAAAAGATATAACCACTATTTGGGGCTCCTTGGCAAGGAAAAAAAAACTCACAGGACGGGAAGGAGGAAGAAACAATCTAGTAGTCCAAGGAGACAAAAAAGGCTGTTTTTGACCAAACTGAATAGTGAGGTCACACTATATGAGGTGAGCAAATACCTAATGGGGGAGCACGGAGGTGAAACATTATAAACATTTTTGAGAATTTGTGAAGAAAAAGGGAAGTTTTATTTCACTTGATAGCACAGGATTTGTTTATTTGGACTGTTTGGAGAAGAACATTAATCAACTCAATATTTAATTATTGGCACTTATTCATTTAATTTGAAAAATTATACATGTTAAAAGGGAGACTTTATATGTTTATATTAATTTTTCGTCCATGCATCACATTGTTTTTCACGGCTTATGGTTAAAGAGGAACTGCAGTCTGCTCACATAATTTGTAATAAAACATATTTTTCATACTGAAGCTTCCCTGCAACCACTTTGCATATTATTTTATATACACTGATTCTTTACTTGCCAAATATGCTGCACAAATCTCCCACTGAGTCTGGCTGCATCCATTTAAACTGTGGGCAACTGAAGCTTCTGCCTGTTCACTGCCTGGATTTACACAGACACATATAAGCACACCTCCAGCTCTCATTGGCCCTCTTATGACTCACCCCCTCCCTTCCTGGAAAACTCTTATGAGTGTGAAAGAGCTGTGCATGATGTCACAAGCCAGGGCTTTTTAGTAGACAAGAGGTATTTACTGTCAGGAAAAATGTACTATTCAAAAGAAGGGCAGAAGTTTTAATAGATGAAAAGTTGAAAAAAATTACTGAAGGTCCGCTTTAATTATGAGTGCAGCATATTTTAAGTTTTAAGTACATAAACAGTAGAATCAAGTTATAAAGATGCCGGTGGCTGCTTGAAACCGGCGGCATCCATACTCAAAATTCAAGGGAAATGGGGGGAAGACAAGGGGATTTTTGGTTTGGGATTTTCACGGCACTGATGAAGGACAAGGTAGTAAAAAATGACAATGTTTATTTAACATAAAATGAATACAATATAAAAACATTTCTGGACAGGCCCCACATTGCACATCAGAAAACAGAACCAACTGTGTCTTAGTGAAAGGAGCCAGTGACCTCGAACGGTTTCGCGGTGATACCGCTTCTTCAGGAGGATACTAGAGGGCGTTTATAAAATACAAAATAAGCAAGCAAAAAGATACAATATATGTAAACATTACAATAGGAACACATCAGCATGTTACTTGAGGGAGCAAACACTCACAAGTAACATGCTGATGTGTTCCTATTGTAATGTTTACATATATTGTATCTTTTTGCTTGCTTATTTTGTATTTTATAAACACCCTCTACTATCCTCCTGAAGAAGCGGTATCACCACGAAACCGGTCGAGGTCACTGGCTCCTTTCACTAAGACACAGTTGGTTCTGTTTTCTGATGTGCAATGTGGGGCCTGTCCCAAAATGTTTTTATATTGTATTCATTTTATGTTAAATAAACATTGTAATTTTTTACTACCTTGTCCTTCATCAGTGCCGTGAAAATCCCAAACCAAAAATCCCCTTGTCTTCCCCCCATTTCCCTTGAATTTTGAGTTTGGATGCCGCCGGTTTCAAGCAGCCACCGGCATCTTTATAACTTGATTCCACTGTTTATATACTAAATGGGATGTTGGCACATCTTACTTTTTATATTATTACTTTAAAAGAGGCCATACTCTCCCCTTTCCAAATAAGTTTTAAGTACATTAATGCTATATTGGTACATAGGGGAGCTGAAATTTAGAAGAGGGAAAAAAAAGTAGAACTTAGCCTTTAAGGCAAATATTCCTTTACGTCTACACAGCTCTCGGGGAAAAAAAAAAAAAAAAAAACAGTAAAAGCTCAACAGGTCTATTCTCTATAACATAGCCATTAGGGTGACATTTTCTGTATAAAATCTTAAAACTGACCTACTATATGTTACAAGAATCAACCATTCAGAGCAAATTGTAGGTTACAGAATGCTCCTTGACCATCTGCACTGCCACAATTAACACTCCTTAAAAATGTTCCAAGTTATCAGGGTGTGTACTAGGCTTAAGTCCTGTAACAGAACACACTAAATGATAAAACATTGACTACTGAAAAGTAAACTAAGCGGAGATGTAGCCACAGCACAAGAGACTAGGACAGAGGAAGAAAGGCCTGTATGTTTGGGGCCAACAGCTGAAGGTATCAGATTGATTTTTCTACACAAGTGAAAGCCTGTGAAGGCACACATCCTACAGCCTGCCAAAACATGCTACAATAGTGTGTTCGGCAGCCAAAATAAATATCCTGAATAAACTGAGGCAGATCTAGGCTCCAGGGAACTTTATTTTTAGTGCACAAAGGAGCCACATCTACAAAGGTTTTTTTGTGTAAGATTTTGTGGACTGTGAGAAACGCACTACTTTTATGCAGTTATGGAAATATCAGACTGGGATCATGCACCCAAAGAGGGATTTGGTTGAAAATAATGCATAATACCAACATGAACCTTATCCCTCTATATACATGAGTGAGAGAATAATGACGAGAGAAAAATAGGGAGGTTTACAGTTATTGTGCCAGATGGCTCAAACATTTACTTATTTGTTTCAATTAGGTTATAATCAGCAATCGGTTCTCATGATGTAACCTTGGAAAGTAGCATATTTTTAATATTGTGGTCGTTAAACAGGTAAGTTGGTAAAGCGTAGCTCCACTCATTTAAAAGTCCGCAGCTACAAAAAGTGTAATGCGGACGAACAAAGCACTGCTCCTCTCTTCGGCACCGGCATCACTACTGTGGGCGTCCGGTGACGTGTCCAAGAAGTTTGTAGGAGGGAGGCGGAGCTGGATGCCTTTAAAAAAGAGGGTTACCTGCCCCCCCCCAAAAAAAAAAGACATGCAAATGTAGCAAGTCAGGGGGTCACTTTCACTGTCACTCCATTTTTGGGTGGAACACCACTTTAAACGAGAATATTTTAGCACACACACTAATATATATATATATATATATATATATATATATATATATATATATATATATATTTATTTATTTATTTATTACACACACAAAAAATGTATATATATATATATATATATATATATATATATATATATATATATATATATATATATATATATATATATATATATATATTACATATATATATATATATATATTATACACACACAAGCAGCTGTGTATGAAAACCAATCACATTATTTTCAGCTTGTTCAGGTAAGCTTTGAAAATGAAGGAGAAGCTGATTGGTTGCCATGCACAGACGCCCCAGATCCTGACAGCTCTTGTTTCAATAATTTCCCTTCATAGCGTTTTAACATTTAAATATCAGTCAGATGCATATTTTTCTGAGAAGGATCATCATCTAGAAAAGTGAGATGTGTTAAAAGTTAGGCTGCCCATAAACACAAGATAATAGACCCAAGAAATGTGCATTTTGACACAAATTTTTTTTTAAAGCGGTTGCAAACCCGCATCAAAATTCTTTATTTTTTTTTCTCCTGCAAGGCAAAAGTCATAGTGAGCTAATATGCACCGCATATTAGCTCATTATGAAATAATTACCTCGGAACGTGGTGTGTAGAAATTACCTGGTCCACGCCGAGCGAGATGTCCTCTTGCCTGGCGTGTCTTCCGGGTATCGCGCGGCTGCCGGTCCTTTCGCCATAGTTCCCCCCTGCGCATGCGCTGCGGCGCATTGCGAGGGGAATATCTCCTAAACCGTGCAGGTTTAGGTGATATTCTCCTTACCTACAGGTAAGCCTTGTTATAGGCTTACCTACAGGTAAGCCTTGTTATAGGCTTACCTGTAGGTAAAAGTAAAAAAAGTGGGTTTACAACCACTTTAAGACAATGCTGGGCGAAAAAAAAAAAAAGAACAAACAACTTTTATTTTTTATTTTTATAGTGTCAAGAGGTTTAGACCCTCTATTAAACGAAAGTAGTACTTTAAAGGCTTTGAATAAATGCTAAATTAAAAGATTCATTTTTGTCATGTCCCCATTAGGGATACTTCATGTGACAGTGTCACTGGGCCAGGAAGAAAGGGACAATTCTACCAGACAGACAGCAATAAAAACCTGGCAGAAACTTTAAATACTGCTCAGTCAGGAGACTACATCCCCGCTGGTTAGTTCTTTCTCTAGGTTCCACCACCCAGGGGGGAACTGGATTAGACAGAGGGTTCTTAAGGATGCATAATTGTTTTCTACACTGACAACAAACAATGCTCACTTATGTTAACAGATGTTTACCTTGTATAGTTCAACATGCCGATATCAGGTGCCGATATTAAGTTGCTATAGCTACCCGTAGGAAATTAGTTGTGGGGTCCTTAAAAAGCCATCATCTAATTACATAGTGCAAGTAAAAGTTTATTCCTCCAAATATTATGAAAATATTTAAAAATAAAAAATAGTCAAGGGGGTTTCCTCTAATCTAGCAGATTGCCATGCTGTCACTTTTAATTACGTCAAGCACTCAATTGCAAATTTCTGAGGGATTGGAAGAAAAAAAACAAAAAAAAATTATATATATATATGATATATTTGGTGATGCATTTCTTAAAGTGTTTCATAGATTGTGCCTGTGGATGTAGATATAGTATTGGAAAAATTGTGAAAATGTGGTCCCTTGCGCTACAAGGTGTATAACAACTAACAAATATGATAACTGCTGCCAGAACTAAAGTGTTCACAATACACTATTAGCATAAGATATAAAAGTGATCAGCGCATTTTCACAAACATACTGTGTTTCCCCGAATATAAGCCTGGGTCTTATATTAATTTTGGCCATCAAAAACACAGAAGGGCTTATTTTCGGGGTAGGGCTTGCCATGCAATGTGCCAAGTGTTAATAGCAAAAGTGCTTGTAAACTGCCAGAATCCTCGCCACTGCAGCAATATACAATCCAAAAGGTGTATGTCTCACCTTCCTATAGCATTGCTTGACGCTTCCATGACTTGCCTGAGCTGTCTTCCTTGCACCGAGCACTGCAGAAGGGGGGCCAAGATCCCCCGCTGATAGGAGGAGAAGAGAAGGGGAGAGCAGGGACGATGAACGGCACTTTCCATGACCTGCTCTGAGCAATGCAGAGGCAGGGGGTGAAGATCCCCCACTGACAGTCAGGAGAAGGGGAGAGAAGCAGAGATCAGATGAACAGCGCTTTCATTGCCCGCACCGAGCAATGCAGAGGAAAGGGGGGGGTCGAGATCCCCCGCTAGCAGCCAGAAGATAAGGGGAGAGCAGTGAAGATTAGCTGAGCAGCGCTTCCGTGGCCCCGCTCTGAGCAATGCAAATGGAGGAGGGGGTCGAGATCCCCCACTGACAGCCAGAAGAAGTGAAGGGGAGAGCAGCTGGAGATTATATAGCGGCACTAAAAGAAGGTACCGGATTAAAGTAGACCACAGCAAAACACACACCTTCCACACTATACAACACCGCATTAGTGAGGATTCTAGCAGTTTACAACCACTTTAAACTAGGTCTTATTTTCGGGGTAGGGCTTATATTGCAGCCCTTCCCGAAAATCCTGCTAGGTCTTATTATCGGGGTAGGTCTTATTTTCGGGGAAACACGGTATGCATGACTGTAAATCAGTGGTGGTGTGTTCAAAAGGGTTCCGCCCATCTCTCCTGCCACCCCCTCTATCACCAATTGATGGATTAATGCAATGCATGAATCTATCTACTGCCGCCGTGGTGCCCAGCTCCTTTTTGGGCACGGGCATCTGAATTACAGCGGCGGAGGGGTGTTGAAGCACCTGATTAGAGCCAAGTTCTAATGGCATATTCTTTCCTTTGCTTTTGTGGATACTACTGCAGATTTGTAGAAGAGTATTCAAAAATTGTCACATGGCTCTTGGATGGAGTCATGTGACAATGACCCCTCACTAAAGCTCATAAGACACCACTTATCCGGTCCAGTCACTCGCGGTTTTTACGCAGAAAAATTATGTATATTGATTCAGGCCATGAAGAGCTTTGCCCATTTTTGAATACTCTTCTACAAATCTGCAGTAGCATCCACAAAAGCCAAAGAAAAAGAATATGCCATTAGAACTTGGTAGTATCCGGACTACAGGTTTATCACAGTAAACCAACCATTTCCATTTAAAGCCTCCAGAGCGTCTTCAAGTCTGGGCAGTGTATACTGATTAGGCATTTATTTCATTCCCACAAATGCAATCTGGAACCCTGAGCGAGACACTGAGAGCCGGTAGCCTGGAAGTGGGAGATCGCCATCGCCCGACTTATCCTTAAGTCCGGTTTATCACTTTATAAAGGTGAGAGTTCTGGGAGCACTAAGCAGGGGTGTGAAGTCACAGTATCACTTATTGTTGGTGGAGTCAAATTTGAAGGACAGTTTATTTATTCACCTATATTTGGATGAACGTTTTGGACTTTAATTTATATTAAAAAAAAAACAAAAAAACTATTTAATGTTCCATTTAGAATTTTGTCAGAATTCAATATTTGGACTTTTTCACTCAATATTCATATATACAGTACAGACCAAAAGTTTGGACACACCTTCTCAAAGAGTTTTCTTTATTTTCATGACTATGAAAATTGTAGATTCACACTGAAGGCATCAAAACTATGAATTAACACATGTGGAATTATACATAACAAAAAAGTGTGAAACAACTGAAAATATATTTCATATTCTAGGTTCTTCAAAGTAGCCACCTTTTGCTTTGATTACTGCTTGGCACACTCTTGGCATTCTCTTGATGAGCTTCAAGAGGTAGTCACCTGGTGTAGCACCCCATCACTCTCCTTTTTGGTCAAATAGCCCTTACACAGCCTGGAGGTGTGTTTGGGGTCATTGTCCTGTTGAAAAATAAATGATGGTCCAACTAAAACGCAAACCGGATGGAATAGCATGCCACTGCAAGATGCTGTGGTAGCCATGCTGGTTCAGTATGCCTTCAATTTTGAATAAATCCCCAACAGTGTCACTAGCAAAGCACCCCCACCATCACACCTCCTCCTCCATGCTTCACGGTGGGAACCAGGCATGTAGAGTCCATCCGTTCACCTTTTCTGCGTCGCACAAAGACACGGGGGTTGGAACCAAAGATCTCAAGTTTGGACTCATCAGACCAAAGCACAGATTTCCACTGGTCTATTGTCCATTCCTTGTGTTCTTTAGCCCAAATAAGTCTCTTCTGCTTGTTGCCTTTCTTTAGCAGTGGTTTCCTAGCAGACATTCTACCATGAAGGCCTGATTCACACAGTCTCCTCTTAACAGTTCTAGAGATGTGTCTGCTGCAAAAGGTGGCTACTTTGAAGAACCTAGAATATGAAATATATTTTCAGTTGTTTCACACTTTTTTGTTATGTATAATTCCACATGTGTTAATTCATAGTTTTGATGCCTTCAGTGTAAATCTACAATTTTCATAGTCATGAAAATAAAGAAAACTCTTTGAATGAGAAGGTGTGTCTAAACTTTTGGTCTGTACTGTAACTATATATATATATATATATATATATATATATATATATATATATATATATATATATATATATATATATATATATATATATATATATATATATATATATATATATATATATAATATATTTATTTGCACTTTATTTTCTGTGTCATTTAGAATGGTGTCAATGTTGGACGTCTTTATTCATTTACAGTCATATATATGTTTGGGAAATTGCGCTGAACACTTTTATATCTGTAGATGTGATAAGCATTGTGGACCTGATTCAACAACAGAAAGGAAAGCAAAAAAAAAAAAATAAGGTTGTGTCTTTCAATGTATGAAAATTAAAACATTTGATTGGTCACAATAAATAACATTTTTACTTATTTTGAATTGTTTACAACTTTAAATGAATCAACCTCCTACATATTGACATTGTTAAATATACACCTTATACAGAACCATGGCGTTAAGTCCCAGCTGCAAGTGTCTTGCACATTTAGTTAATGTAATAAATACATCCAAAATAAATGTGCAAATATGTATAGGTTACTTTAAAATGTCTTCACAGAATTATGTACCTAACAGAGTTGCATAACTCCATACAACACACACGCTTACAGCTGGTTTGACTTCTTGACCATCCTAATTATTTTTTCCTATTTATTTACATATTCAAACAAATAAGCTCGTTTCAGCATACGTCTGGAGAAATATGCTTTACCTACCATCTGTACTTGTGAAGCATATGTTATTTGTTTTTTATTTTTCTATTGCAGGGCAATAATCTCTAATTAATAGTGGAACATAAGCTTTATAATGCTGATTGTGTGTGTATGTGGCTTCTTTATTTGTTGTATAGAAGCCTGTATTATTAGAACTGACCTAAGGCACAGTCATGTAAAACTAAGTACCAGCTATGGAGATCCCCCCCCCCCCCACTTTAACAGCCAAACATTTCATCTTCATTCCAACAATGTTCACAGATAAAAACGGGTTATAATTAATTAAAAAGACAAGACACTTTATTATCTTTTTGTAAGTATCAAAAGTAAACCTGTGACCACAGACACTGCTTTTTCCTCTTTCGCAGAAATTACTTCTTGTAGTTGAGTTTTGCAAACCTGCCCATCAGTCTCTCAATATGAATTTTACTATTCCTCTAGGTAAAATTTCCTCCAGTTGTGTATGGTTCATGGGCTTCCTGCATGAAAACTAATGTTTGCCTGTTCAAATGTGTTGAAGAATTCAATAAGTTCAATGGGTCTTACTATTTTCTAATGGATTGTACCAAGTTTAATCTTTTTTTGGGGTGTGTGATATACACAGGTAGCTCTCAAAGTAGTACATAATTAATTGTATTGAAATGAATGCAAAAAATAAAGAGCAGAGCTGGAGGTGATAAAAAGAACCAATTACAATTTTGCTGTTGTGGTCCATGTGGACGCGCCTTTTGTTGTGACTAAATAAAGAATTTTGAAAAAAAAAAAGAACCAAGTTAACCGTTAGGCGGCCATAAACTATGCAATTTTTTTTTTCTGCAAAGAAATATGCATGATTCCCCCATCAGCATAGACAGTGCTGACAGGGGAATCCCTCCAATCGAACAATTGTCTGCTCCCAGTGGGGGCAGCCAACCCTCACCAGGAGAAGTGATTATCACCAGCCGCTAGTGATAATTGCAAGAGAATCCGGCAGGCTGGGTGTACCCAAGTTTAATTAAAGGGTCGCTAAAGGAAAAAAAAAAAATCTGAAATGACTGTTTACAGGGTATAGAGACATAATAGTTAACGGATTCCTTTTAAAAATGATTAAAAATAGATAAAAACCAATCATATAAACGTACCTACAGTTTAGTTTTGTTTTTGCTGTTGTTTCCTGGTTCTCTGATGTACAGAGCCAGAGAGCCAATAGAGAGCAGTGAAGGTTTTGCAAAACGAAACTGGATTGGTGCTGAGGGGTTTTAGACACACCTCCTTGATTAGTCACCACAGTGAGAAATCTCCCAGTACTGTGGTGATCAGGAAACAGACAACCAGGAAGTGTCCAGAACAGAGAGGAATTACAGCAACATCAGAGCAAAAACAAACAATGGGGACATGAAACCAGGACTGCAGTAAGGTAAAGGAAGCTATTTAGCTAAAAAAAAAAAAAAAAAAAACCCTTTAGTGACCCTTTAACTGTTCAAATCTTGGGTGGTTCAAAGTGTATGGGTGGCCTTAATGTATGGGCATGGAAACTATAGCAGGTTGTACATGCAAAAAATGTTGCCACCTTACCAGAATCAGTCCTGGGTTTGGTTGGCCTGAACTTTAAGTCTTGTGTGTGTGTATATGGCAAAGGCTGACATGTACAGGCAAAATGTGCAGCTAGTTTTTCCTAACCCATATAATAAATGGTCAACAAGGGGGCGCATGCGCGGCGCGAAGCGGGACGGATGCAGAGCGTGTGAGCTCCGTCTTCCCGATTGAGCCAGGCACAGATCCTGGGGCCATCGAACGGCGGAATTCGCCCTAAAACCCTCCAGCACCCCAGCGGAACACTGTGGATGCCCTCTGGCAACAAGAGGCGAAGTCGCCGCTCTCCCCACGGCTTTGCCAGCTTCTTGCTGGAACAAGAGAGGAAGATGTCCCAAGATGGCGCCGGCAGACATGCGGCCTCCTCCAGCTCCTCTCAGGCCCCCACCTCGCTCCCTCCAAACAGTGAGTACTCTCAGCCCTTATCAAAGGCTGATTTGGATGCCAGCTTGACAGCGGTATATGAGAAGCTGGTTGGCAAATTTGAGCAAGAAATACACAAATCCACCAGCGCTCTCTCACAGGAGATTGCCAATCTAGGAGGCCGCACAGACATACTGGAAACCAAGCATGACGAACTAGCTCTTGCACACAATGATCTTAGGAAAGATTATGAACTTCTGGCTGACAGTTTCTCATTTATGCAGGCACACATAGAAGATTTGGACAATAGGAACAGACGCAATAATATTAGAGTTCGCGGCATCCCTGAATCGATCACTGATCTTAACCAAGCCGTCAACAAACTTTTCCATGGTTTACTACCAGAGAAACCATTGTCTGCATTTGCCTGTGACAGATTGCACAGAGCATTACGCCCTAAGCCAACTCCTGATAAACCTCCCAGAGATGTGATAATGTGCCTTAAAGACTACCTCACTAAGGAAGAAATCATGAGAGCATCTAGGAACACCCCAAACATACATCTAGACGGAGTCAGACTACAAATATATCCAGACATCTCCCCTGCAACATTAGATCGCAGACGCAGGATGAAAGAGGTCACAAGTATCCTACAATCAGCCAGAATTAAATACAGATGGGGCTTCCCATTCAAACTCTCCATAATACACAATGGCACTACGTACACAGTGTACAATGTCATAGAAGGGAAAGATCTGCTGATCAAACTAGGTCTATTAGACCAAGAACCCCAACAGCGTTTCCCTGCGACCCCAAGATCATCCCCCATCTGGTCAACTCCCTCCTCGAGACGCAACCAAAGAGATCAGAGAAGATGGATGCAACACCCTATCCACGACCAGGCTGTATAATCTGGTCAAAAAGCTCCTGTTATGCTCGCTCTTACAGTTTTGCTGAACCTTGATCTTCCCAAGCCAATAAGTAGGCCAGGATGCTGCAAAAAAAAAAAAAAAAAAGAAGCACCTATCCCATCTTCTCCTCCACTTTATTTTTTCTTTTTCACCTTTTATTTTTTTTATATATATAGGTTCTTCTATCTCGTGGGTAGTCTCCTAGATTGACTCCCTAGGTAGATTCCCTCCGCTGATCGGATGCTAGTAAAGAAAAACACAAAGACTACTTACAGACTGAACACATACTGTTCTACATATCGACTGGGAGTCTCTTCTACACCCCTCAAGCTCACCCCGGACCATCATGTGAGTCACTCCCTTTATGCCAGAAATGGCCTCCTCACCCTTTCTCTGTCGCTCCCCCCCCCCCCACTGGCTCCTCACCTATCCCAACAGGGGTTTTCCTCTGATCCCCCTCTGAGCCAACGGGGCACCTCCCGCATGGTGGTCCCACCAAGATACTTTCCTAACCTCCCTTCCTGGCTCCTACCCTGAGTCCTTTCAGAGTCATTACCCCCAGGGCTTCAAGTAAAGCTGGACTCTCACCCCCTTGGTTTTCCATTGATATGCACAAATGTGCTCTTCCGAATACATAATGACTCTTATTGTTCCTTTTCTCAATAATTATTGTTCCTTTTCTCAATAATAATGTGTTACCAGCTAAGTTTTATTTTAGTTAGGCGGTGACAGTTTCTCACTTATTGTTGTCAGATTAACTACACTCACACTAAAACGCCTGGCTCTTCCGCCGTCGTTGGTTTGTCCCCCGATCCACCTGTGCGGTTTGTGGTCTGGTCTAAATATGGGCCTGTCCGCCGACCCCGCTGGTGGATTTTGGACATGTTTGTCCATTGTTCTTTTTTTGATGGTACTAAGGGTCCCCTCTTCCCTTGGTCCCTTTTTATGGCACCTTCTAGTAGCCAGCCATAATGCCTTAAAGGCACATTCTTCAAAAAAAAATTTTAGGAAGACTATTTTTTTTCTTTTATTTCAGTTACAGTGTAATGATCCCTCTAATGGGTAGATTTTTGCTTATGATGTTTCCTTCTTCAGTATACTGCCTCCACGCTAAATATCATTTGAATGTTTTGGTTATTTACAATAGGATTATTGTGTTTGCATATATGCTTAGATGGGTCCATGATTTCTCTCCTCAGGTCCTAGCTAACACACCTCTATGCCTACAACCCCCCACTCCTACATAATGGGTCTTAAGATCTTTTCCCACAACGTCCAGGGTTTTAATTCCCCTAATAAGCGCAAGAAGGCCTTTAGGCATTACAAACGGTTGGGTGCGGATATTATCATTATGCAAGAAACCCACTTTGCAACTAATAACCATCCACAATACTTCGACAAAACATATAATCAACTGCACTACACCACATTCTCCAACAAATCTCGCGGGGTTGCAATTTTTATTAAGAACACAGTAATTTTTGAATTACTTTCTGTTTTTAAAGATGTAGAGAGCAGATTTATTATCCTAAAGGGTAGCATTAATCGTCGCAATATAACCATTGCTTCTATATACGCCCCCAATGAAGTCCAAACTAATTTCTTTACAAAAATGTTTGACACACTTGAACTCTATACCTCCCCTCACATGATTGTGGGTGGGGACTTTAACCTTGCAGCCCATCCAACCCTTGACAGAAACAGAACATCCCCCTCTTCAAAAGCCTTTACGAAATCTATCAACAGGATTTTAAACAAATCCCAGTTGATTGACACATGGAGAGCCCATAACACTGGAATCAGAGGTTACACACATTACTCCTTCCCTCATGACTGCTATGCCAGACTGGATTATGTCTTCTGTACCCCCATTCTTTTGGCTAACTCCTCTAAAGCTTCTATCCACCCCTGCCCATGGTCAGATCACAATATAGCATCCTTTGAGACCTCCCATATAGGACTTGCTCCAACCACTTTCAACTGGCGGCTAAATGACTCCCTACTATCGGACCCGAACACTTATCAACAGATTAGAACTCACTTAGAAAACTATTTTAAAGAAAATATCCCGGGGAATGCCCTCCCATCATCCATCTGGGCTGCCCACAAAGCAGTCCTGAGAGGTCACATAATTAGTATAGCAGCAGCGAAACAGATCTAAACTCGCAGATATAAAATGCCTCACTAGAGAACTAAATGATCTATATAATAAAATTAACTCTTCCCCATCCCAATCTTTGACTGATCTTATTTACTCTAAACGCCAGACCCTCAACACCCTTCTCTCCGAAGACACAGAAAAATCCATCAGATTTTCTAAAGCAAAGTTCTTGCTGCATGGTAACTCTGCATCTGCAATGTTCGCTCGCAAACTTAATCACGATGCTAAACCCCCACATGTCTACAAAGTAAGAAACTCAAATGGGAACATGGTCACTCACCCTCAAGATGTCCTACAGACCTTCACTACCTTTTATAAAAACCTTCTCTCTGGCCCCCAATCCCATCGAAAGGCCTCTGCCTTGGACTGGCTAAACTCTATGCATCTCCCTAAACTAAATGAAGCACAATCCTCCTCACTAAACGAACCTTGTTCAGAAACTGAAATAGCAGACCTAATAAAATCTATAAAAACTTCAAAGGCCCCGGGCCCAGACGGCTTTTCTGCCTCCTATTACAAAAAATACGCCCCCCTACTTGTACCCAGTCTTACTAGACTTTTCAACCACGTCCTTCAGGGAGGTTACTTCCCAGAGGAGATGCTGTTGGCAAACTTATCCCTGATTCCCAAACCTCAAAAAGACCATTCACTGCCCCAAAACTACCGCCCGATCTCAGTTCTTAATGATATCAAATTATTTGGTAGACTACTCGCTAATAGACTCTCCTCAGTAATCACCTCTCTCATACATGTAGATCAAACAGGTTTCATCCCAGGTAGACAAATTGTTGACGACATTCGATTAGTCACTAACATTATACAAGACGCTAATCTCCGCGCACATCCATTATGCCTACTTAGTCTGGATATCCACAAGGCCTTCGATAGCGTCAACTGGTCTTACCTTAACCACCTCCTCCCTAAATTTGGTATCTCTCAAAAATGTATCCATGGTTTCAACGCCCTATATCACCTTCCCAAAACCAGAATAAAAATCCCTGGCAATAATTCAGACTTTTTCTCCCTTCGTAGAGGTACTAGACAGGGATGCCCCCTATCCCCCCTCCTCTTTGCCCTCGCCATAGAGCCACTCGCTCATGCTATTAGATCCAACCCAGATATCCAAGGTTATATGAAAAATTCTCACCAATACAAACTTAGTCTATATGCAGACGATGCCCTAGTTTTTCTAACAAACCCACACACCTCTATCCCTAACCTCCTCTCCGTTCTCCACAAATTCCACGATCTCTCTGGCTCATCGATTAGTACCAACAAATGTTCCATTCTCCCTATTAACTGCCCTCCAGACCTATCAAACCTACTGAAACAAAACTTTAACTTTATCTGGTCCCCCACATCATTTAAATACCTTGGTGTTAATATTACAGCCACACACAAACAACTTTACAAATCCAACTATCTCCCTTTGTTTTCCCAGATCAGTACTCTACTTAAAGTGTGGTCCTCTTATCACATTTCCTATCTAGGTAGGATTTGTGCTTTCAAGATGACGATTCTTCCCAAACTTTTATACTTTTTTAGAGCTTTGCCAATTAGTGTCCCCAAAACCCGCTTGGAAGCGCTGCAGAGAGAAATTAACAAATTCATATGGTGCAATAAAAAACCAAGATGCAGTTACTCTCTCATGCATCGCTCTCAAGCTAAAGGTGGCCTCGGTTTACCAAACTTATGGTACTATTACCTAGCAGCCAAATTAGTACAACTGGCCCAATGGTTTTCCCCTGACACAAATATCCCATGGCTTCGTTTTGAATCTTCCTCAGTGCAACCCCTGTATCTTAAAGGGATCCTATGGACTAGTGTGATACACTACCATACTCTCTCCAAAAAAATATGATTGTCGCTCAGATGCTACAGTTATGGCGAAAAATTGGGAAGAAGTTACCCCTTTCTTCCCCCACCCCTCCCCTTGCATCCTATCTAGGTGACCCCAGATTTTTATCCTCCATCACAGATTTTTCTGTATTCAATGAATGGTCTGCTAGAGGTCTTAACACCCTAAAATCACTCTCCTCCAATTCCTCTTTCCTCCCTTTCTCTGCACTACAGGCCAAACATGATTTCTCTCCTTCTGCCATATCTCAATACACCCAAATTCATGATTTCTACGCAACACACTTCTCCACACACATTTCCCCCCCTAGCACCTTATTTGAACATATTTGCCTATCTAACCCCAGAGACAAAGGCCTAATATCTAGTTTCTACAATTTTCTCAACTCAGTACACCAGCCAGATAAATCAGGCCCCATGGAACGCTGGGAACTTGAACTTAACTGTTCCTTCCAGGTGGACCAATGGTCGGACATGATCGACAACCTGAGGAAAAGTAACAGGGCTGCAGCCTTCAGGGAGACTCCCTTAAAGATATTCACCAGGTGGTACATGACCCCTGCTAAAATACACTCCTTCTACCCCAATGTCTCCCAGAACTGCTTTAGAGGCTGCCCGGATACTGGCAACTACTTCCATATCTTCTGGGAATGCGATAAATTGCAACATATATGGTCTGCAGTTCTAGATAGGCTAGAGATCACCCTTAAGAAAAGAATCACCCTCACACCACAGATTTGTCTATTATTTGCCACTGTCCCTGATGTACCCCCCCTTGTAACAGATTGATCCACTCCCTTATTAGTGCTGTACAATGGATGATTGCATGCAACTGGAAATCACAGACACTCCCATGGCCCCAAGTCATTTCTAGAATGGAATCTATTAAACTCTCTGAACGAATCCACCACACATTATTTGACAGTATGCATATATTTTCTAACAAATGGCTCTATTGGTCTGCACAACCGGTATGATCACTCAAACGTCTCTCTCCCGTGTATTATAACCATAATCGTTATATCCACCCTTGCTCCTCGATGCACAGATTTGAGACAGATTATACTGATTTGCCTTGTTTAGCAATTTTGTATATTGATCTACACTATATTTTTTTATACCAATAATAATATACTAACTTGTATAATCGGAATGCTAATATTCACTACGCCGCCTAATATGTTCCCTATGCCTCATCCCCTAGATCATTGTCATCCTCTTAGGAAACCCCAAACTCATATCCCATATCATACTGTACTGAAATGTAATGTTTTATTTCTTGTCTTCCAAATAAAACCTTTTTGAAAACAAAAAAAAAAAAAAATGGTCAACAAATTTAGAGTTAGATGTAATACACCTGGTTACCAATTAGGCAAGAGTAATGGGCACATCCAGAACATTTTTTTTTTTTTTTTTTACAAAAAGAAAACCCTATAAGTACAAAGATAGTTTTAAGAACACTTAATTCTCTGATCCTTCACTAGTAACTGATAAAAGATCAGCACCATAGCTTGCTTTATCATTGCACAGCTGGTTCTGCATCCACAAGCTCCTCTAATTTGTCCCTGGGTGATGCATAAATCATTCACAACATGGATTCAGCAACTCCATGATCTTTATCATCATAGGCAGTAAACCATAATGCCCACTGAACTAAAAGGCAATTGTTACAGCATCCTCACTTCACACTGACGTGCATGGTGAATATTAGGTTAGCAAGCAAAGTAAACATTGTTTTCATTTTCAGCAAGCTCACAAAACTGTAAAAGTCTCTTTCAACCATAAAAATGAATTTCAAACAATTTGTTCAAAGACAACCTGACCTCCTAGTCTCAGTCAAGGCTTTTTTGTCCTTATAACAAGGCAAAGCTTTTCCTACTGTGATTACATAGGAATGAAAAGAAATGTTAGTGCCTAGAAATGGGATTTTTTACATTTCTTGTTTGCAGACACCAACCTGATGACCTTGTTCCATGCGTTCCTTTTCTGGTCCATGGGCAGTCACACTTGCAAGCAATATTGTTCGCTTTATTTAACGAATTCCAGGCATGATATATATTTACATTGGTCCAGCTCAGATACCTGGCCAATGCCCTTAGAAGCTGGAAATCACTGTAGTAGAGATTGCTATTCCAGTGATCGCCACTTGCCTCCAGGTCCCATGCTGAATGGTCGGCCTGAAGTATTATGAACATAGTCAGCCGTTCAGGCATTTTGCGATTGGGTGAGATGCAGCGCGAGATTTCACCACCCCGCCTCACCTGAACACTTTCAGGCTTTTACTCAGAACTCTGGGGAGAACAGGATAAGGGCCTCCATAATGCCTGTGCTTCATTGCAAGCCTGGGAGTCAGACTTGACTATACACAGAATGTTCATTATACTCTCTTATATAAGAATAACCACTACCAGCTGCACGATTCTGGCTAGAATTACATTTTTTGCTTAGAATAAAGATCACAATTCTCTCAAGATTTACGCGGTGCGTAACATCTTTCACACTATACAAAACAATAGGGCCAATTTTAAATTTTACAGTCTCGCTTTTTTTTTTAATCATTAAAGTGTATTTTTACCCCAAAAATTGTGTTTGAAAGGTCGCTGCGCAAATACAGTGTGACATAAAATATTGCAACAACCACAATTTTATTTTTTAGGGTCTCTGGTAAAAAAAAAAATAATACGTTTTTATAATTTTTAGGGGGTTTTAATAATTTTCTAGCAAAACATACTGATTTGAACTGCAATATGCTCACATAATTTGTAATAAAAACATCTTTGCCATTCCGAAGCTTCCCTCCATCCACTTTCCATATTTTATATATACACTGTGATTCTGTACTTTCCAAATATGCTGTAGAAATCTCCCTTCACCAAGTCTGGCTGCATCCATATTAACTGCGGGCAGCAGAAGCTGCTGCCTGTTCACTTCCTGGATATACACAGATGCACACCTCCAGTTCTGCAGCTCTCATTGCTCCTCTCATGACTCATCCCCCTCTCTTCCTGGCAAACCCATGAGAGAGAACTGTGCATGTCATAAGTCTAGGCTATTTACCTGACAAGAAATGGGAAGTGGGCTGTATAGGATTTTTATTGGCAGAAAGAAAAAATGTTTTACTATCCAAAGGTAAAACAACGGCAGCGGTTATAATAGATGGAAAGTTGAAAAAAAGACAGCAGTTATGCTTTAAGTGGTTAAACTGACCTCATTTACAGACCAAAGTTCATCCTGTTGATCTAAAAACTAAATGTTACAATGTTTCTCATCTCTGCCAGGCTGCCTAGTTACTTGCTTTTTTATGCTGTGAGCAGAGAACTCTGCACTGAATCGAGGAAATGTTTTTTTTTTTTTAAGATCGTGAGGGGGATTGATTCTCGATCTGGATTCTTTAACAATTAATTGTGCAACTCTACTAATCACTAAAGTAAACATTTACGGCAGAGACATAAGTATTATGGGAAAGTGCTGCTCCCAGAACTTATAAAAGTATTTAATGAAGCTATGGTAGAAGGGAAGTTGCCCATCTCAATGACTGAGGCCACGATAATAGTACTGCACAAGGAGGGAAAGAATCCATTGGAAACTACCTCATATAGGCCTATTTCTCTCCTATGTGCAGATGCTAAAATCCTGGCAAAAATAATGGCTAGCAGGTTAAATAAAATAATTACAAGACTTATACATGCTATGCATACTAGCCGATTATGCCTTTGTCTTGGAGGGTTTTTCCCCCCTGTTTTTTCGGGGGGGGGGGGGTTTCACTTCCTCTTTATGTGTCCAGTGACACCATTGATCTGTTTAGCCATCTGTAAGGAGGTAATTCTTACCAATGGTAATACACTAGTATCTCGAGGAGACAGTATTCTAATGACCAACACATCCAAGCTGTCCAATAGACTCTCCACTTCATCAGCTGTGAGCATCTGCCAACGTCTGAGTGTAGGCATAATCATGCAATGTCCTTTAAAGCAACAGTATGCATTCTAAAGCACTGACTGGTGAATGATCCCCTGAGTAAAATCAGTGTGATTTCAGGTAACACATTTTCTACTACATACATTCTCCCCTAAGGACAACAAAATTATTACGTTGAAAAATGAGAAGTACTTTTCTACACTAAACACACTCCATATAATCTGAAAAATTAACACTCAAGGATTCACTATAATTGCAATATTAGTATAATTATTACATTCTGCTGTTGAAGGTAACCTGTATCACAACATTACCATATGCATTTTGTTTAGAGACCCTGGAGAAAAAGCTAGTGATTATTTATAAATCTTTGTGTACTTATAAATTATGCATACATTTTAATCAGTTGGTGATATAACAAGGACTTGTTCAACTGCAATTTTAATATTCCTTAGAACACACATAAAAATAAATATCAGCCCCAACAAGCCCAAGTATCTAACAATCCCCAAGGTCCACAGCACATTGACGAATTCAAATAGAATGTCACATTATTCCAAATATTTTACAAGTAATGCTGCTATATTATTTTATTGAAAATTTGTTGGAATGAATGAAAACCATGATTCAATCCTGCTCCTTTTTCCAATTTAACAGTAGCTTTAAAGTGGTTATAAAACCAAAGCATTTTTTACATTAATGCATTCCTTGCATTAAGGTAAAATATGTTTAGGCATCAGTATACGCCCTCACCGCCTCCTTTTACTTAACTGAGCCCTCATTTCAATCCAGTGCTGTGCAAGCAATAATCTTAGCACCAGACCTCCTTCGTAGTGCAAACGGATGACTTCTACAGGGCTTTTAAAGCATCACGTTTGGAAAAGATAGGGTACTGACATGTTTAAAGTTTGACATATTGGGTATCTATTTACTCAGTGTGACCTCGGTTTTTATATTTTACCAAAAATTGGGTACCGTATTTGCCGGCGTATAAGACGACTCGGCATATAAGACGACCTCCTAATATTCTGCTGAAAACTGTGGTTTTGTGTATTAGACGACCCCCTTGTGCGGTAGCAATGCGTTTTAATTAAACGAAGAGGCCGCAGCCCGCCGGGTGTTCTGTAAGGCTGTATGTAGTCTGTATATGCGCCGCTCAGCCAATCCTGATGCACTCTGTTGATGACAAAGCAGAAGACTCTAGTCATCAACAGAGTGCATCGCCCGTCGGGATAGGCTGAGCGGCGCATATACAGAATACATACAGCCTTACAGAGCAGCCGGCGGGCTGATATCTTTCGAGCAGCTGCTTCATCCTGCGTATAAGACGACCCCCGGTTTTTGGCTGTGTAATTCCGGTGTAAAAGGTCGTCTTATACGCCGGAAAATACGGTAATTTATTGCATTTTTGTGACCCCTAAAATAAACTGCTAATGTGTTTTTTGTTTTTTTTACTGCATTATTTGCGGTAATATATGACATAAAAGCTACCACTATTTTTCTGCTTTTCAGAAAATATATCATGTTTGGGGCTTGTCAAAGTAAATTTGACAAGCCCTGTGTGTGCCTATATGTAAAAAAAAATTATATATATATATATATATATATATATATATATATATATATATATATATATATATATATATATATATATATATATATATATATATATATATATATATACACACACACACATACATACACATACATATATATATATATACACACACACACACACACACATTTACATACATACACACACACACACACACACACAATATAAAGAGCATGTACTAAAAATCATGTCGATTAAAAAAGTATTAGAAGATTCTTGTCTTGAAGAAAAAGTATTTGATCACACATGTGCAAGCCAATCTTGGACATCCCGAGATACCTTTTAAGTACAGCTATAAGCCGGAGAGGAACGTCTCTCATTTGCACTCGGCACTTGAAAGGTTAAGTGAAAAGTTAAGCCTTTGAACTGCGTAAGTGCTACAACTACAAATTCACTGTCTTTCCATGCATAGTGCTGCTGGAAGCATTTAATCTTTGTGACATGCCACTTACCGGCTGCTTGAAGTGCTGAAATTGGAATTATTTCACACCAGAAACTGCTAGCTTCTGCATACTGAATTTCGTATACGATGCATCACTGTGGCATCGTGTTCACCTTGATTTGAAACACTGAGGCAATCATTTTATTATCCCCCTTCATGTAATAAGCAAAACTGTAGACAGTCTTTACTGTGGTCAGCAGGCTGTAAACAAGACCAAGTTCACATCGCAAGCAGAAAATGGTCAGGAAAAAAAATAATATTGAATAACCCAGTACAGTTTTTTTCAACGTGGGCAAATTAAAAATGACAACATTGCTGTAGAAAAAAAAAAGGAGGTACGGATATCACTTGCACATTTTCTAGCTGAAGGTAAAAAAGTTGAAATAAAAAAAAAAAAAAAAACCTTTAAACTGTGTGCACCCATCTGCTCCATACTGACTTTAGCACAAGAAAATCAAAGCAGGGAAAGCTCCCATTGCTTAATGGGCCAAAACCTGTTCGCTACCCTGCGGAGGATTATGATGAAATGTTTTTTTCAAACCTGTGTATTTTACTTTTCACACAAAATTAAAATAGGTAAGTATAGCAATAAGTCAATAATATCTATGTGTGTGTTTTTGTTCAAGTTGTACATGAATAAAATATTCAGAAAATACAAACTGAAAAAAATAAAATGAAAATAAATTGTAAAAATCCCTTTACAGTACTTTTATGCATTCCCGTTGGCTCCCTTCTCCATTAATTTTCCTCTATTTTCTCTCTTTTTTTTTTTTTTTTTACATTTTCTCTACTCTTTTTTTTTTTTTTAAATCCACTTGCGTCTTTCTGATTTGTTTAATGTCGTACAGCATGTCCTCCTTCACTTACCTCATCCTTCGATTTTGCTTTTAAATGTCCTCATTTCTTCTGAGAAATCCTCACTTCCTGTTCTTCTGTCTGTAACTACACACCGTAATGCGAGGCTTTCTTCCTGGTGTGGAGAAATCCTCTTGAGGGGGGAGGGGGCAAGCAGGAGTGTCAGGACACCCACTAACACACATCTCCTTTATCTGCAAAGTAGAGAGTGTCCTGACTTGCCTGCTCACCCCCTTAAGAGGCTTTCTCCACACCAGGGAGAAAGCCTTGCATTACAGGACAGAAGAACAGGAAGTGAGGATTTCTCAGAAGAAATAAGGACATTTAAAAGCAAAATGGAAGGATGAGGTAAGTGAAGGAGGACTGCACTAAGGTAAAGGAAGCTATTTAGGGGGAAAAGAAATCCTTTACAACCCCTTTAATGCTACCGTTTGAAACCAATGTAGATACACATATTCCACACTTGTGGCCTATGGGGTCACTATGGAAATTGAGCAACCACTGCTACAGTGATCACAGCACAGCTGTTTTTTTTGTAGAATGCATTCTATTTTTTTTAAAAGAATACACAGAATTGTCAAACCAGTAAATGTAAGGTGAACCTTCACCTTTAACCACTAGTCCTGACTATTCACCTTTATTATCCAATTACAATTACCTCATCGTCACCCGATTATGTTGCTCTCATCCAAATATTCTATGCATAGGGAACAGCTTATATAAGTTAATTGACACCACACAGGTTAATTCACCATACACTGTTCGGCTTTATTCTGGCTCAGACAGGGTGTCAAGTATGAATGAAAGATAAGGGGTTCAAGACAGGGCTTTGTTTTCTTATATCATAGCAAGGAGAACAGCTGTACAGAAGTGGCATCGCTCACTCCAGAAGTCCTGAGACTAGCAGTCAGAAGCAGAAAAACTTTGTATCCGATACTACAGATATAGAACCATTTACCTGTAAACACAGTAGGCACCTTCACATACCAGTAAGTGCACTGCTATTTTAGTAGGGAGGAATTGCAAACTAAATGTACATTTTTCAGTGTATTGTTAGCATTTCTAAATACTCTTCAACTACCTCGCACCCACTATATAGTAAAACAACAGCAGATGGGATCTCTTCTCGTTCTGGGGCAACGTCTTATAACGTTGCCCAATGTCACCGCTCCCGGGCGACCGCAGCTCAGCAATCACGCCGTGTCCTAGGGACATGTGCGACCAATATCTCAGTAAAGAGCGAACAGCGTGGCTCTTTACCCATGTGATCGGCTGTGTCCAATCATAATCAACCACATGTAAACATGAAGTGCAGTTTATTGGCTTTCCTCCCAGGGGAGATTGTACAGGTAATTAGGGCACTGATCATCACTGTCCTGATGATCAGTGCAGCCCCAGCATTGACCATCAGTGACACCAATCAGTCACAACAGTCAGTGCTGCCTTTCAGTCCTGCCCACCAGTGATGGCAGTCAGTGCCGCCTTTCAGTGCCACCTACCAGTGCATCACAGTGCAGCCCATCAGTGCACAAATTACTTATTTACAAAATTTAGTGACAAAACTTATTTTTTTCCACTGACTTTTTAGAAAAAAAAAAAACAGAAAAAAAAAAAAAAAAACAGCAGTGATTAAAACCTCAAAAAAGAAAGCTCTATTTATGGGAAGAAAAATGCTAAAAATGTAGCGGACAATTGACCTGGGCAGGAAGGGGGTAAAAGTGTCCAGTATTAAAGCGGTTAACATAATACATCAAGTTTTTTAGAATACTATGGTTGTCATTAGCTGTACAATAAGCATATTTGGTTTTTGTGCCATATTCCTTTGTAGAAAAGGAAGTATATATAAGTGCAGACCAGAAAGCCACCCGTCTTTCTTCACTATACTGGTTGCAATGTAAACAACTTAGCCAGAATTTAGACATCTAATTATCCATTTCTTCTTTTGCTTCCACCTTGTGGGTTAGATCGTTTATCACATCTCACACTAATGATCAGCAACCACAAGGAAAGTGATTTCTGGAGTAACAAATTACCTAACCATATTAGCATACTCATAGCTTACACGTTCCTGTCAACAGCCACTATGCATAAACATGAGGTCATTCAATTTACACCACACAGAAGGGTTTGACATGTTACTCGCTTTCCCTAAACAGCTGCCAAAACTAGACTGCTGTATATCTCATACTAGTTGATATATTCAAACTCTATTATTCAACTCCGGATAACAAATTAGGAGTTTTACTGGAGAGTAGTAAGCAGATAATGTGCAAAGACCCAACGTGAAAAAATAAAACTCATCTATTCTCAGTTCCATGTTTAGTCATAACGAAGTCATCCGTCATATCAATTCTGACAGGCTGCAAAGATAACGCTAGACCTTTATTTTACTGATCCTTGAACTCTGAGGCAACTATTGTTTGCATTACTTCCTATTTAGACAATGAAACACCCAGCTCTCTAGGGGTAGAACTCATAATGTCTTTTAACCCACAGTGCCTCTCCTATCAATCACGGATATCCTTTCAATGGACAATAATGTAAAAGGAGCAAGTTACAGCTGTCAGACTGAGGTGTATGTTTTATTATTTATTACAGGCCTTTATAGAACACTAATGATGTGGGCTGTGTTTTATATACTGTACATTCATATCAGTCCATGCCGTCAAGTAGCTCACAATCTAAGGTCCCCATCTCATATGCATGCATACATACATACCCGCACACAAATAGCCAATATTTAGAAAACTGCATATATGACTGCTGGGGGAGGGGGTTGAAAATAGTTTGGATGCAATGGGAAAGAAGGGAAACTGCATATGGCACCGAGTTTAAGTTACAAAATATGTAATTTATCCACTACTATGTCCCAAATGTGTTTCTCTCATACGTCTCCCATATTGATTAACATAATTTTTTTAACGGTTTTAACAAAAAAAATGTTTAACCCAATTGTTGTGTGTTAACTGTTTGAAGCCTACTTACCAAGGTAGCTGAAGAGGCCAAAGAAACATAAAATACACTCCAAATTGTGCAGCCAGTCAGATGGTCCTGTTCTCTTTATCGGTGCCTATATTTTATCCATTGCATCATTCCTGAAACTATCTAGTCGTCAAAATATAGGCATTTTTAGATGGTAATGGGGACATTTAACTTTACATTAATGTATGCATTAGTGTCTATTTTAGTACCTACAATGCGACAAAGATATGAAAAATGTTCTTGGCAACAAGAAATCTTTGCAGCTACAGTGTACCCACACAAACAAGTTATGCTCCTTACTTCATTCAAGATTTGCCTGTGGCATTAACAGCCTCAGGATACATACAGGACTGGGAAAATTGTAAAGCCTGTTGTCCTAACTATACTTAAAGATGCACTGTTCATCACCGATGTACAAATAGCAACGGAGGATTCAGACTGTTTACCATAAAATATCCAAGACTAACAGCATCAATTCAGCTTCATCTGGGTGTGCTCATAAAAGTTTCATAAATCAAATTGCCCCCAGTGGCAGAATGGAAAGCAGTTTCCAATTCAAATTCTCTGAATATATGGCTGTACTGACACCCTGTATTTTCTATAGCTAAGAGGAATTCTAAGAAAGTTCTTTCCATCATTACTATGCAGTGTCTAGAAACGTTGACAGAATAACAGCCTGCCATACATACCATGATTTGTTGTTCTGGTTGCAAGTTAAAAAAAAAAAAAAAATCACCTATGACTTGGGAAAACAAGTCTCGGAAAAGGTGAAGTAAAAACATATGGGAAAAATGCACTCTCGCTATAAAAGCAGAGTTTATGTAATATATGTGTCTGTTTTCTTCCCAAAAAGAGTCACTTTATACAGGTAATTTATTTCTGTTCATAGGTCCCAACAACTGCCCATCATTTGGAACCAAGACTCTGTGCCCTTTTCCTCCTCAGTTGGCCCCTAATTTCTGATGCGATATAGAGACCACCATACAAAATATGAAGCTCAACTCTAGCATTTCCTTGTTCCTACACTTCTAGCTAGATCCAACAGGTGTTGAAACTGCTTACTCTCAATTCCTTGCAAACGTACATGTCCACTATATAACCCTTTGAACCTGCAGCAAGTGTCTTCATCCCACTTATCAGTCCCTCCTCCTGAAGGGAACTGCTGTTGCCCACTTCTCACAGCTATTAGCTTTCTCTGCTATCCATAGATTTGTTCCAGATCATTATAAAAGAGAACACATCCGAGACATCCCTTTAGACATGCATGCTCAAGAAAATCAAAAGCAGACTACACAGCTTTAGTCTGCAGCACTCACTGGCCAGCAATGAGAAACATGTTTAAAGGGATCCTGGGAATGTGCTTTTATGCTACGCTACTGAAAGAAAATTTGATGCAGAGTGTGGTGGTGTTTACTGGAGACTGTCGACTCGCCCAGCAAAATTTGTAGTAAAGACCGACATTCTGACTTTCAGTGCCGGTTCATACTGGGGCAACACGACTTCCAGCACGACTTTACAAGGCAACTCGGAGACAACTTAAGTGCTACTTGGAGCAACTTACAATGCAACTTCAAGTCGCCTCCAGGACAGGCGACCTTGCCAGTGGCCAATCACATAATAATCTGCTCTGTGGGAGGGAGAGGTTTGCCTTAGAAAAACTATTTTCACTTCCTGGAAAGTTGCTTCATTCAAGACAGGGGATCCGACTTGGAGGCAACTTCCATTGAAATCAATGGGTACAAGTCGCCTAGAAGTCACCTTGAAGTAGTACACAAAAATTTTCTGAAGTTGGAGCGACTTCAGTAGTGTACATTAAGACTGCTCTCATTCACTGCCATGTAATTTGTGATGTCGGGCGACACAAGTCACCCCCCAGGTCGCGGTAGTGTGAACCGGCTCTCAGCAGAAAACGGTGGTATCAAATGCAGCTGCTGGCTGTCAAAATATAAGAGGCAGGCATAAAGATCCTCAGGTATTCATTTGGAAAGCAGGAGAGCTGTGTACTGCTATGCAAGGAACCTGCATTGTAGCAAAAATATGTTTGCTTTCTTTCAGTAGAGTACAGCTAGAAATTGAAAAAAAAATCCATAATTTAATTTTTCTGTTCATTTTTGAAGGATCAGAGCATTTGAGGACATTTGCTTCATCAATTCCTTTACTGAAAATTGTATTTATCCAAGACAAGAGTAAGGAAAGTTTAAAAAAACCTCTGTGTTGGGTTTTTATTGCCGTCTATGTGGATGTAAATAAATCAGTGCACTGCACAACAAGCCTGACACTTAAAATTTAGACCACGCTGGACATTTTTATAGATCCTGTTTTTGGCTTCAGATTTTTTTTTGTGCAGACAGTAAACTCCCCAGCATGTTATCCTATGTGTCCATGCACACAGTCTGTTATCAGCAGTTTTTGGCAGGGGTGTTTTCTGTCTGAAAAAAAAAAAAAAACACCCAGGACTAGCAGATTTTGGTATTGGATTTGTTTTTGAGAGGACTTTTTCATCTATAAAAACATTTTAACTCTGGAAATAAGCTGAAAACACCAACATCCACTGAAAATACAACTATTTGGCGCATTATCTGCATTTTTGAGCCATAAGCATTGGGGGGTATAGTATTATTTAAAAAAGCACTACTGCAAAAACGCTGAAAAACTCCATTCTATGTCTACAGCTTTCTCTAGCCAATGCTACTGCCATTTTTTTAACGTCCAGGACTTATAATTAGAACCTTTTAAAAGAGACTTTAGAACTCATAAGAAATTAAACAAAGAAATGTAAAGATATTTCAAGGAATATTTTATCTTAAGTAAACAAAACTGAAAATAAGTAAAAAAAATTAAAAATCCATGACCCGCTTACAGCCACGTGAAAAAAAAAATAAAAAAATAAGCCCTGACCCACTTCTTGCATAAAACACTCAACAGGAAATTCAAAGCAATGGGAAAAATACCTTATTTTATTTCCCCTTTACTCCTAGTCCAAGGACAGCTGTAACATTTTAGATGTTCCCTCTCTATCTTGTTGGCAATAGTCAACAAGGCATAATTTAAGAAAGAATTTCCCAAACAGAAAGTCGGCAATAAAAACATAGCATCATTTTTAGAAGAAAAAAAAAACTGTTTGGAGTCCCACTTTAAACAGGTCCAATGGTGCCTTTATCAGCATGCGGAAAACACTAAAGCCTAGCATACATGGGCCGTGTGTACAGCAGGAGGTCCGACAAAAGCCAGCCAATCGGCCAGCTTCTGTGAAAGGGCCATGACTAAAAAAGGTCTGCCGACCACCTCCCTTATCAGTGTTCTTGGCCACTGGCTAAGAGTACTGGCCAGAGTGTTCTGATGGGGGGGGGGGTGTTTTGAGGAGATTGTCCCCCTGCCAGAACACAACAGCACAGCAAGGGAGATAGCTGTACTAGCATCAGATTATTAGTACAGTGTGTGACCTGAGCTGTCGGATTTTTTCTCCCCCCCCCCCCAACCACAAATCTAGTAGTGTGTACAAGGCTTAACTTGTTGCATCTTTTATTTTTTCAGACTGGTGTATTTCTATAATTTTTTTGTGGTCCTGCAAAAGTAAATAAATCAGTGCACCACACAAGCCCGAAACGGAACATTTATAATTTGAGCCATTATGGCCCTTTTAACAGTGCCTGAAGAACATATGCAATGAAACAAAAAAATGTAAAAACACATTTCAAGCAATATCTAAAATAAACAAATCCACTGGAAAAAAAAATTAACTAAAATAAGCCCATTAACAGCTCTGAAATTAAATAGATCCCTTTCTAAATCAGCAAAATCCTTGACAAACATTGAGAATACATTACCATAACAACCTAGCTCTGAGACTGAGAAATCAAGACGTTGCATTCCTTGAATTTAAAAAATAAACATCAGCGGTAAGGGAATTATTGTTTACTGATGTTAAATTTTATTCATAGTCCACAGAAAACAAAACTACTAAAGGAGCCATTCTAATTATTTCCCAGTAATTGAATGCAGCATTTTTTATAATGCAACTTGGGTGTGAATATGTGCACAAAACCTTTTGAGGTTTGATGTGTTCTACAGTTTGAGTCTTTGTTTTGTTTTTATTATTGATTCATAACCAACTTTGCAGTTTTTTTTTTTTTTTTTTTTTTAACTCTTGATGCTTTTGTTTCCTGGGTTGTCCTAGATTCTGTATTTAAACAGACAATCCAATTATATCTCAAAATGGTAAATATTCACTTATGATACATAGGAAACTAAGGCTTTATTGTACATTTGCAATTACATTATCTGACTCTGGCATACAGATTTCAGCAGTTCAGTCAAAAGATTATAAAACAAGTCAGATCAGCCATCATCAAGTTAAAACGCAGCTCCAGTCAAAACATCTATTATGTTTTGGATAGAGAAGAGAAATGTTGAGTCTCTCACATTTTTATTAATGTCTCGGTCCCTGTGATGGGAAATCTTTGATGGAAGATTTAAGTTAAGTGAGAAAAGGTTCATAATTTAAAACATGTGGCTCAATACTAAGGTATGTTCAGTTTGCAAGGAGAATTGTAACTGTGAAAAGGGAATTTTTATTTGGTTTAGTAAATAAGAGGAAACTGTACTAATCTTTATCACCAAATCCTGTGGGTGGGCACAAACACAGGAAAAGGAATGAATAAAAAAAAAATGCATGGCTAAGAATTGTGGCAGATGACACCATTCTAAAAGAAATACCCTGACTATTTACAGGAGTCTTAGCTGTTCATATTACATTTTTCTACTCATTAAAGTGGAATTCCAGTCAAATACTAAATTAAATCTAAACCTGCTCCCATCCGAATTCTAAACTTTTTTTTTTTTTTTTTTTTTAACTACAGTGTAAAGAAAAGACGTCTATACTTACCTATTTTAAGAATGTTCCAGTCTTGTCACATGATCTCTCCTGCAGTGGACGTCAAAGAAAAGGAGAGATCACCAACCGCTGCAGAGCCTGGGTGAGTCATCAATCAACCATAGGCTTACTACGGGGCATCCTTTGTCAGCTTTCCCTCCTCTAAACTGAAGCTGCTTTGAGCCAATCATGTGACCGGACCCGGAGTGCCCTCAGAATTGGTAGGTATAGACAGTATTTCCTTTACAGGGTATTTAGAATGGGCTTAAAATAAGGGGTTGGGGCAGGTTTAGGTAGAGTTAGTATTTGACGGAATTTCTACCTTAAGGATGATCTGACCTGTGGGTTTTTTTGCCCAAAAATTGCAGGCATGGGGGCAAAGGACTAGCCAGCAGTATTAGTTATAGGTTCCATGCAGGTATTGGACAACTTCTGCTATGTTCAGCACCATTTGTGTAGACCACCATCGTAGTAGAGGCAGAACTTGACACCTTGTTTCTCTGACATCTGGTAGAAGAATAGGGGAAATATGTAGTAAATGGCTTACTACATATTTCCCCTATTCTTCTAGCAGATGTCAGAGAAACAAGGAGTCAAGTTCTGCCTCTACTACGATGGTGGTCTACACAAATAGTGCTGAACATAGCAGAAGTTGTCAAATACCTGAAGGGAACCTATGAATCCAATGAATATATCAATAAGCAGGGAAATGCATGCAGTGTGGGCCCTTGGGCACAGACTGATCAACAGCACAGTAGTGACTATGCCAAACCTCATTCCAAATCTCACAAGCATTCATAGCCAACAGTGCCTCTCATAAGTCTGTAAGCACAAGAGTGCCTGGCCACACATGCATGCACTTTCCGTTTTCCTCCCCACATGAACTAAACCATTAAAGAAGTAGCATAGCATTTATAGTACTGATATTTTTAAGTGTGCTAGACGTCCTGAAAGTTTGACTTTTGAAACATAAGTACAGTTGGCCTTTAGGAAGTCAAATGTATTTCAAATACAGCTTTCCTTTCTTTTCTCATTGTACTTAGAGTGAAAACAATAGGATCATCAATTAGAAACAAAACTTAGAGCTGTAGATATTAAATAGATGCATTAAAAATAATTAGAAATAAATTCCTTGTAGATGAGGAAGCTCTGAGTAGAGTCTAATCTTAACAATTCAAACATGAAATTATAATAAGAAAAAACTTTAGTGAAATGAACTCTCTCTCTGAACTGCTGCATCCTTTGTGGGTTTGATGTGAAGAGCTAACAAAGAGAAAATTAATGAGACTAAAATGAGATATTTTAACCTCAGACTGACATTTTGAAGTTTTATTTAATTTTTTACAACAAGCATAAAAAAAAAAAAAAACACTTGAAAATGAAAGCAAATATATAACCTTTAACAGCTTCAGAGATTTTGTAATATTGTAGAACATTATTGCTTTAATAAGATCCACTCTTAAAAAATCTAATTTTCTAATACCAAGTTCCAAGCAACAGACTTGATGGATGTGCCATGATTAAAGTCCCATTGACGGTCATTGAAAGGTCACTTAGTGGTTGGCATTACAGACACAAACTTAAAAGAGCTCCTTTAGCCAAACAATATTTGTCTAAATGACCATATTGTACAGATGTACAAATATACTGTGTTAAATGTCATCCAAATTATATTAAAATGAGTGCCCAAAAATATCCAACAGATATTACAATTAGTTGTTGACCTGCAAAATATAGTTTCTCTCTAGGGAGATACACTTAGGTAACTAAGTGAATTCCAGCATCCGTTGGATGCAGTCTCCTGTTGCTGCTGTACTTTATACACTTCCCATATACACAGCACCATCAAAACAGCCATTCAAGTCTGCAGGTAAGGTTTCATTTAAAAATTTTGCATGACAGAGTGATTTTTGCTGCCATTCAGAACAGAAGAGAGAACCACAAAAAGTTGTTAGGTTTTGTGGATCTCATGAACCATTATAGCCCCATGGACCCTGAAACAGTGTTTTCACACACATTTTTTAAATTTACAGCTTCCAGGTGACTAAATATAAGCTACTCTTGATTTCCTAAATATAAACACACACATATATTATATATATATATATATATATATATATATATATATATATATATATATACACACACATATATATATATATATATATATATATATATATATATATATATACATATACATATATATATATATATACATACACATACATATATATACACATACATACATATACATACATACACAATGTAATATTAACATAAAAGTGTACACACAGGTTGCACTTTTTTCAGCCTTACCAACTATGTAATATACACACACTGAATTTCACAAGGGTGTATTGAGCCATGCAAATTAAATGTTGGTGCATCTCCCACATCCAGGAAGCCTAGGTGCTGCATACAGTGACCCATAGGCATGAATGACTGTAGGCAGCTGAATTCACGCAAACACTTGTAAAGCATATGGACATATTCCAAAAATAAAAAATTCTGTTTTAGGTACACACCCATACTCCACATACACGAGTATGGCGTATTTAAATCTATAGTTTGCTGTACACAGCACCTGGGCTTCCTGGGCATCAGAAATAAGCTGGAATTTGCATTACATGTGCTCAAAATGCCTGTGGTGCAAGATCTTAAACCACGCGGGCTGAATGTGGTCAACGTTGACATTTCGGCCCTTGTGTACTGCAGTTGGTCCAACAGAAGCGGTTTGGCCATCTTCTGTCAAAGGGCATGACCAAAAAAGGTCTGCTGATTGGCTTCCGTTGGCTGAGAACATTGACCGGAGTGTTCTGGCAGAGGGGCATCTCCCTATCAAAACACAATAGAACAGCAGTGGAGATTACTATACCAACATCGGATAGTTAATACACTTCTCATGAGCTGTCAGGTTTTTTTTCCTCATTCAGCCCTGGTGGATTGAAGGAAAAAAAAAATACTAGTGTGTACTAGGCTTTATTCAGAAAAAAATAAAGCTATTAAGACCTGGGGGGAGTAGCAGGATGGGGTTATTCCCACTACTCTGTCCCATTTGGCTTTTATCTTCCTTCTTTTTCTTCTTACCTAATTTACGATACTTCTAAATTAAGCAAGACTTGGTGTATTATAGTTTTAAAATATTGCTTACTTTGATGTTCTGGTTAACAGGAATGTTAGAAATACAAAAGCTAGGAGGAAAAATTGAGGGATTTAAGGTTGCATATAACGAGATTAAATATCTTTGTGATCCATGTTATATGTCTTGCCCTTGGGTCGTCATTACATGTTCATTTTGTTAGCATCTGAGTTAAAGTGGTAATTTTGTAACTTAAAAAAATAAATAAAAAACATTTATATTTAAAAAAGGCATTAAAAGAAGGCAACCCAACATGAGCATAACGAGATAACTTTCTTTTTTATGCAACATTAGTAAGCACCTCCAACTGTTCTAAGCATTTTTTTTTTTTTATAAAATCTGGCTTTTCCAAGTGGCTAGAACAGGATGGTCGTCCCATATGTGCAATATTAACTCTAGGTTCACACCTATGTTTTTTTGTGCAGTTTGCAGAAATGCACTACAGTCCATTTAACATGGTTTCCTGTGCTAAAAGTGCACATCTACACATTTTGCGGCCGGTGCGTTTTTGGAAAGGGTCGTACACAGTGCAAATTTCTTTTAGTGCTGAGAAGGGAATCCCTCCTGTAGAGCAATTGTCTTCTCCTGGCTGGAGAAGCCACCGCTGCTGAAAAAATACATTGATTATTGCTAGCAGCCATAATCAAAAGAGAATCTGGCAGGCTGGTTGTACCAAAGTTGATCAAATTGATCAACTTAGTACATTTAGCCTGCCCATTGACAGTTTGAATCTTGGGCGGTTTCTGCTGAACCGACCCAGATTTGAACAGTGTATGGCCGGCCTTAGTGACAGGCCCCTCTAGCACAACTGAAATGGATTGATAATGTTTGACATTAAAATTATCAGTTGCCTTTATTAAACCATATATGGCCAGCCTAGCCATACATATGAGTGTGCAAATTCACTGCACATGTTTATCAGTCATAGCCTATAAGCCAAACATTTTGTATTACTCACAAGGGCTTAAAAAACATTAAACTCATGATAAAATAAACTGTGCGCTTTTTTTTTTCTTCTTCCTCTGGCTATATTAACACCCAGATCAATATTACACTGCTACAGCTTCCCATAGTGAAATTTTCATTTGTTACAAACTGAGGAAAAAAGCTCTGGGCATGCCCTGTCACATTTGCTTTGGAAGGATATGCACTAATAAACTCTTGCCCCTGGGTCATCGTTGACAACGGGCAATACGCTGCCAACTCACATTAAAGGCAATTCATATCAGTGGCCCCAAACTTTCCTATAAAATTACTATCTTTTCTCTGGTTATAGCATTATGTCAGATTTAACGTGCCACTGAGATACCAGGGTCGTCATCGCGGCTTAATCTGTAATATACTGTAGGTTTAACACCATAGAAGCTTAACCCTACTTGGGATTAGGGAAATATTAACTTTGGTTAATATGATTTGTCAAGCTCAACAAGGATATAAAGAAAAAAGCTTTTAAATGCATCTCATTTGTCAACAGAATAATGCTACCATCAACAAAAGATGCAAGAAAACCGTATCCATAAAAGTAGTAATGTTAAAGGGGTTTTGGCATATTGGACAGTAAATAAGCTTAACACATTCAGTTAAGCTTCTTTTATGCATGCTCGCTGCTATTTTCAGGGCTTTGTCTTTTAAATCCTGTGTTTTTCTTTATAATGTTTCTCTTTTGTGTCAGTCTGCTATTTCCTGCATACAGTGGGTATGATCTATAAAAGCAGCAGAAATTGATTGCCTTTGTTTATGGACACAGATTTGCTACACTGATTAGAATTTTACCAACATTCTTTGTTTCCATGTAGCGCACCAATGGCCACATTTTAGAATGGATAAAGTGTAGAGGACACTACAGTAGGGGAATATATAGGATATTTTTTTTTTATATGAGATATTTATTATATAATCTATCTAGATATCTATATATACACACACACACACACACATTATGTACAGTGGGGAAAGGGTTCTCTTCCACATCAACTTTGAGGGTGATAAGGCATAAACCCCTTTTCAAATACACCTCTGGGAGAGGTATTTGAAGAGGAGCTTCAGTAGGGTATGCGAAAAACAAAAGTCAGTTTTTGTATCTGCTGACTTAATAGACACTCACCTGCCCACAGATCCAGTGCTGTGCCCACCCAAGCCAGTCCCTTCAGGCACCAGCACATTTACTGTGGGTAGTTGGCTATGTTGGGGGTTGGAGGAAAAAGATTGGAACTTTCCCCTTTTGTGCTGTGGTAGAACAGATTACCACAGAGTGCAGATTTGTTTACGCTTGCATTATTGGATAGCTTAAATACAGCAGCACCCCAACCTGATTAATTTTATCTTGCCGGAGAAAAAAAAAAAAAAAAAGAGGGTAGTTTCAGCTGAGAGACCTGATATTTTTTATCCAACAGTAACAGGCCTGAATTAAATAGTGAAAGTAGCAGACTCAGCAGATCTAAAAGCTATAGGAAAGTGTCCTCTAAAAAAAATATGAAGTTAAACCCCTCAACTTCATAGCAATTAGGCAGCAGGAAAATAATTCTACAGTATAGTGTGTGATCTTTTGTGGACTTTTTTTGCAATACCACACTGTATGTTATCTTAAAAAATGTATACAATTCCAAAACATAGTGAAAAAAAAAAAACTGTTTCTGCTGACAATAGTAATATTGTGGTCTGCAACCTCTGCCTGCACAGTATTGGCCATGGTAAACATAACAGCCATATGGGTCACATACATGAGGAAACGCATAACTCTGCAGCAAAGCGTTCAGTGGGTACAGCACCCCAATGAGACAAGTTGGCAGCAAAAGGCACACAGTTCTTTTGTTCAAGGTCGCATAGCAGCCAGTTTTTTTTAGAGCACTGCAAAACAAATTCCTCCTATTTACTTTTACTAGGCAGCATTTTAAAAGAAAAGATAGGCCAGGTAGCTTCCAAAAAAAAATAAAAAAAAATATTTTTGAACAATTTGTAAAATCTTTCATGAACAACAAAGGATAAAAGGGCTTTCTGAATCATTACTGTTGGAGTTGCCACGTTCGGGAGAATGAACACCAAGACGCCTTTCAAACGCGTTTAGGCGATATTTACAGTACCTATAGGCAAGCCTTATTTTAGGCTTACCTACAGGTACAACTTGCAAAGGGAGGTTTACAACCTCTTTACGATAAATGCGTTAGACACAGAAGCAAGGAAATGCATACACAAGAAAGTATGCCTTGTGATTTTAGGGGAAAAATGCTTTTGAAATAGGTTTACACTGCAATCACATTGACCTGCACTGAGCAATAAAAAGCAGTTTTAAAATGTGACAAAATAGGAAATGCTACATTTACACAAATAAAATACAAAACATATAACCCATCAACTCTAAGCGTTGATCCAAGGGATCCCAAAAACTGCATTTTTAAATGCTTGTTTACAGAAAAAAAATTAAGAAAATGAAACGCAAATCAGTTTCTATATAGCATCTCTCAGCCCCTGAAAGCCTTAGAATTGTTATTTTTTTTTACCTCTGACAATTAGTTGAGCAAAGTTTGAGACTCCAGATCCTCTCTCTGATTGTGTTACACATCTGTACAGATCTTCGTCTGCCTTTGCCACCTCCCGCAGCTTAAAAGTGGCTGCAAATCTTCTGTGGTTGATGTTTTTTGTTTGGGTTACTGGGATATCTTCTCCATTCCGTCTCTAAAACACAACAGCAAGAATGTCAGAACATTAAAAACATTTACATAATTTCTGAAAATCTTAGGGTACAAAAAAAGAAGCAAACATGCCAAACATTCAATGTTCACGATCAGTCCACTATATAGTATGTCTGCCAAACAAGCTTTTCTATCATGACTACAGAACAGAGGAACCCAGCCAGGGGCTTGGGTACCACAACTGTACAGTCTGAAGCCCTGTACACACCGGCCAGAAAAAACGTAATTTTTCCTGATGAGATTCTTGGCTAGAATCTCTTGCCGCCCGAGTGTACAGACACTGCATTCAAAGGAACCGCGGTTCTTTTGAATGGCAAGAACACAGTGACATTATCGCGTACGACAAGCATGCGTTCGTCACATTCAATGCCGTCGCCGCCATCTTGCTGCACCCTACCTATGCCTAGGAAGCTACCGCGCATGCATCAAAGTCATTCTGAGCATGCGCAGGTTTCCACGGCGACAGGCAATTATACACACTCTCGTCGTGATTCTCGGCAGTGTTTTCCTGCCGAGAATCACGACGAGAAAATAGAGAGCAGGTTTTCTATTTTTCTTGTTAAGATTTTAGGCAGTTTTCTTGACGAGAAACCTGAAAGCCTCGTACACACGCTGGGTATACTAGGCAAGAAAGCTCTGCCAGTAGTTTTCTTGCTGGTTCTTGCCGAGTAAACCGAGCGTGTGTCAAAACAGAGCAGGTGTACCTAGCAGACATCACTATACACTTCCCATATACTATTATTTTCTGAACTGCCTATCTACTTCCCAGCACATGTCATCATTATACATTCCCCAAATAGTCAGGCAAACTCTGCCTCGTTTTTATCATTTCAATAAAATAGCATTTATTTTTCCTGTATTTTGTGTAACTCGCAGTGTCTCAGAGCCACTTATATTTAATGTGGCTCACCAGTTGTCATTGTTTGGGGACCCTTTCTATACTATAACATCTTCCAATTTCTCTGGGCAAAAAGACATTTGAAGAATTCTCCACAGCTGCTGCAATACAACACACCAAAGCACTGGTTCCCAAACCAGTGTCAGATAACTCTATACCAATTAAAAGGAAAAAATATACTTTACACCTTTATCAACCAGCACATGCATGTCATTTAATCAGCAGTAGCAATCACTTAATAAAAAAATTAAATGGTTGAACAATGGCTTGTTTTCAACAAAGTATCCCCCCGAATCAAAGCCTGTAATACAATTCCCAATTTAACAGAGAAATAAACCAAGCCAACAAACTGGCTTCTAATAAACAGAGGAAATCACAGTATAAGATCAGATCGAGACACAGCTGCTTCAAAGAGATATAGTATATATAGCTACGAAAAGCTTCAAATCTAATAACTTATTCTGTGCCTATACAAAGACTAACTTGCAATAAATGTAGCTCATGGGCTTTTGCTCAACACAGATATTCAACGCCTTCAATAGGGTCCTAGTAAAAGATTGCATTTATATTACTGTAAATTAGGGTTGCTCCGATCCTAATATTGGTGCCAATCACAAGCATTTGCACCGATACTTGACCTGATACCTACAGCCTCAGCGTAGCAGGGGGGCCGGGCAGCCTCACAGATGATCAATGCGGGCAGTTACAAGCACCAATCTCCCTGTGTATCTTTTATTAATGCAGCTGACGGCCGCTTTTCCTCCTCTCCCTCCTGCCGCTTTCAAGCTGCTTTATTAAAAAGGTATACAGGGAGCTCAGTGCTTGTAACTGCCCGCATCAATGTCACCTACTGGCTCCTTCCTTTTATGAATGAACAGAGTCAGTAATCATCGACTCTGTCCATTCATAACTGAGCATCGTAAACCGTTTACAATGTCTCAGTTTATGAATGAACAGAAGCTGCTGTCTCCTGGCCATTAATCTTTAGTGCAACTGCAGAGAAAGGGACTGGGGAATCTGTGTCCTCAGTCCCTTTCCATGTCTCAAAGGGGAGGTGCCAGGGGTCTGTTTAGACCCTTGATATCTCACCAAAGCTACTCAACAGGGCTGATAATTTTTTTTATTTATTTTTTTTATTTTTATATTACAAAGGTTAAACTTGAAAAAATAAAAACACAGGTTAGCTGTGTTTTCCTATTGACTTCTAGTATCGCTTCAGTTTTTGTGTGCTTTCTGAAAGTACACAAAAAACAGCAGGTGTTAAAAAGTCAATAGGAAAGCGGAGGTAACGCGCACCAAACTTGCGGCTACACTGCACTCACACTGTGATCACACCACAATGCATCAGTGTGAAACAAACCTTAGACGGTGCAAATTTCTTTCCTGCAGAAACAGTGCTGACAGGGGAATCCCTCCCGGCAAGCATTTGTCTTCTCCCAGTGGGGGTGCCCCCCCCCAGGAGAAGACAGCGATTATTGCTAGTGGCTATAGCAGGCGCTTGCAATAATCACAAGCAAATCCGGCAGGCTGGTTGTACCCAAAGTTGATAAATCGATTCAGCCTGCTCATTAATGGTTTGAATCACGGCTGGTTCTGAACAGATCTACGACTGGCTTTACTGTGCAAAGGGTGATTTGCATGAAACTGCAAGACTTGGAGAGTCTCTTGATACCAGTCTCTAATGTGATGCATTGTTTAATTTTAGACAGGGTGAGAAAAGGAAATTGAAATCACAATTTATCCTTAGAGGGTCGGTTCACTAAATTTCAGTGTGGGAGAGACACGTTTCATGCTCGTATCTCGCACTACAAGTGAAAGCACTGCCTTTGCAAGAGTGTGCAGGTGCCAATGAATTGTTAATGGCACTCCCAAATTCAAAGCACTTTGTCATGCTTTCACTGTGCCCATTGGGAAGATTTATCACCATTTTCCACCTTATTGATCACTTGTTACTGAAATACATGAGTGGGGAAAAAGGAGAGGGGAAAAAAAATTCAAATGCAGTACCATTACCACAAGCAAGTCCACCTAACTATATTGCACATATTCCTTGAATGCCATAAAAAAAAGAAAAAAGAAAGTACCACAATATAAAATTATATATACATACACACACACACACATATATATAAATACACATTATAGATCATTGGTGTCACTACATGAACTGCACCTGGCAGTGATCAAGCTCCCCTTTAAGTGATGTCTTTAATTGGCAAACCTAACATTTAAGATTCAAGCTATTAAAACCCACATAGAAAGCTTCCATTGTTTGTTTGTTCGTAAACTCCTTTAAGTTGGCCAATAAATATACCTTTTACACATATTCATGCATGTAGATTCACATCCATATAGAGGGGACACACACACACACACGTTTTTCGACTGTTCACAAATTTGACAGCCAAGTTTGGATGGCAACCTGTTATCTATATTTTTTTCTCTTTCCCTCACGTTGGCATCAGTCTGGGTTAAAATGTTGACAGACATCAAAAACATACAATTGAAAGGACCCAGGGAATAAAGAAAAAAACTTGCCAGAAAGAGAGCAGAAGACATTTAGCACATCCAAAAATATGTCCTAAAAGTGTCGTGCTTCGTCGTTAAAATAAATGTTCTTTTACCTAAATTTAACCCCCGAGTGTCAATGTTAACTTTTCTGCATCTTTATTTAAATGTTATTTACTCCACTTCAAAATATTATTTCTATGTTTATGTATCTTCTCTTAAAAAAATTAGTTTAAAGAAAATGTATGCAATTTTTCAGAATGTCATGAAAATAGTATTGGAAAATAGTATTGGTCATGTATTTTGTGTTAGGAAAAAATGCTCCCTTGGCCACTCCAGTATAATATGCTTTTACAAAAGGACCAGCTTATTTATTTTGTAATTATCATGAAAATAAATATATACATGGTTTCCCCTTTTAGAGGGGTTACTGTTCAGCACAGTGTGCATTCCACTCTCCTGTTGCTTTTGAGATTGTTGCATATTTATGACGAAATGCATCAATCTGAATCTCTCAAACATCACTACCAGCCAGGAGAGTGGAACACACGCTATGCGCTAAACAGTAACCACGTCTCCACACAAGCTGGGCCAATGATCTTGCGCTTTAAACTATACTCACTTTATTTAATTAATGTATCATTAATTTAATTCACTTGGCAAATGCATGTAATGTACTATTGATATTGTTATATAGTTACATTATCCAAGGTTATACATATTAACAGGATTTCTACACGACTATAGCCATAGAAAATATCAGCATTTAGAAGGAGTAGGCGCGGTCCACACCCTATTTCAAAGCCTGGGAAAAGCCAAGGAACAGACACAAGACCGTGTATCGTTCAGTTGCTCTACAAAGGTTGCTCTACAAATTCATGGCCGCTTATATACCGCATGCAGTGAATTTCCATTACTTAAGATAAAATTGTACTTCAACTTGTGTTTTATGTATTCTCTGTACTATTTCAAGAACAATTTTGTATTGTACTGTTCTGTGAGCCACTTTCCATGGTGCACCTTACTTTAAAAAGCGAGTAGCTGCCATTGTGCTGTGTTGGACTTTTGGTTTGTTACTGCATTTTTTAATAAGTTCACTTTTTGGAAATAAATTATGAATGCCCATTTTTTTGCAGGTAACATTTTTTTTTTTTTTTTTTTTTTTTAGAGCCTGTAAAGCATTGCACCAGCGATCAGCAGATGACTGGTGCCATGCAGGTCTCCAGCAGATCAGTCAGTGTATCTGTGTGCTCGTACATCCCATACGGGTAAGCAGATACAATCTGACAGGAAGCTGTGGTAGTTCATTGAAAACTACAAGCCGAAAGCTGCAAAGGCTGCCAGACCTTGTAGTTTTCCATGCACAGAGCCCTCTCGATCAGCAACTCTGCTGGGTGGGCAGAGTCTGCTTGATCACTTTTTTTTTAAATTGTGACAGCTAGTGGGGAGGGAGAGGAACCCAGCTAGTTGTCACATCAGTGATCGGAGAGGTGCAGGGGCGGGTCCGTTTGTAACGTTACACCCCAAATATGGGTGTAACCTTACAAAAAGGTGAACTTTTAATTTAAAGGAGACATCACCTATGTCCAAGCATAATTAATTAATGGCTATATGTGGGATGAGAACTCTGGTAAAAAGTTGAGTTAATGTCTGTATGCTTTATTGTCCAATTTGTGTCCGTGCGTAGGGAATGGGAATTTATTCTTCAGCCCATTAGATGGTACAAAAAGGTTGCAGTGTTAATAGTTGTATCATCCCCCTCTAGTGACATAAGGCTTATTTGCATTTGATGACTATTTTCCCTGGAGATGTAGAAATTTCATTTTTATACAGAGGGAATTTCTGGAACAGAGATTCTGGTTTTAAAATAGCCCCCTTTAGCTACGAGATTTTTTTTATCGCACTCTGAATAAAACGGATGGTGCTTATGGAAGATCACAGTTTTTAACAATAACTTCCCATATCCTTTCCATCCATCTGCACAGCATTCTGTCCCTGTGCTTTGTTATTTATCTTTCCCTCCTACACCGTTACTGCAAATGATCATAATTGTGTATTTCTGCCTTGCTTATAAAGGCTCCTGTAATCTTCCAATGCTTTTTGTACATTTGGGGCCCTTAACATTTACTGAGCACTTAGCTCAGAATAGGTAAAGAGCTGCTGGCCTGACCAATTAAGCAGCTTTTGTGGCCCGAGATCAGAGGTGAAATGGATGGTAAAGAATTTAGAAGCTGGTCAATTCAGCTTAGGAACAAGTATGAAAATTCAACGTTGAACATAACATTCCTGAGAGTGAAAAGTCTAGCCCTGTCTGGGTTTGTAACTTTGACTGCAATACACTGAGTTTTTGTTTACAATCTCCTGTACCACGAGAGCATTAATTAAATTTGAAGTAGAGAAATGGAACTATCTCTCGGATTCTGCTGTTGATGTGACATTTTAGAGTTATATCCAAGTTAAAGCGCATGTCTGGGTATAGTCAAGGAAAAAACAGGGGAAAGTCAGTATATCTCTATGCAAGCATGAAAAATATGTGTCGATCTGTCAGATAATCTTCTAACTTCCTGTTTGAGCTGACAACACACTGCCGCTGCTGCCCTACAACCCGAAACAGTGTTGTCAGCCTTACAAAGTTCTCCTTTCGGGCCCTTTCACACAGGTGGATCCCGTGAGCATCCGTTCCTTATACACCCACTTGCTCAGCGGGGATCGCTCCGGCAGATGACAGGGCGGTCCTCGCACACTGTGCAGGGACCGCCCTGTCAGATCTCTGCTCTCCTCTATGGGGGGATCAGATGAACACGGACCGTCTGTCCGTGTTCACTCGATCCGATGACGGATGGGAAAAATAGGATTTTCCTCCGTCTGCAGAAACGGACCATAGCGGGGACCAATGATATCGGGTGTCAGCGGATGTTCATCCGCTGACACCCGCTATCCCATAGGGATACATGCATGTCCGTATATGAAATACAGACATACGGTCCGCATGTGTGAAAGGGCCCTTTTGGGGCTAGAAAACACCACCTTCTCTCATCTACATAAGTGGCAAGATGTGTTAAAGGCCAGAAGCCTAAATGCAGTCAGAGCCGATAACACTGCTTGGGTATTCAGTATATCATAGCTGTTACCTCTAACAGGAATTTGGGAGCTCACTGAATGTTTGGCAGATTAACAGCTATTTTTCTCGTGCCAAAACATGGACAAATGGGCATGTACTGCACAGGATGTACAGAATACGTATTTATTTTATTTTTTTGGGCCTCGACACTTAAATGATATAGATTGATGGTGCTACATTTAGTTTGGGTATCTAGGATAAAATGACCCTTGATCATGCAAGGGTTAAAGAAAATTAAAGGGGTTGTAAAGGTAAAAAAAAAAAAAATCTCTAAATAGCTTCCTTTACCTCTTTCTTCAATTTTGCTTTTAAATGTCTATTTCTTCTGAGAAATCCTCACTTCCTGTTCTTCTGTCTAACTCCATACAGTAATGCAAGGCTTTCTCCATGGTGTGGAGTGTCATGCTCGCCCCCTCCCTTGAGGGAGGAGGTGGCTAGCAGGAGTGTCAGGATGCCCACTAACACACAGCTCCTTTCTCTATCTGGAGAACAGGTGAGTCATGACGCTCTCTACGTTGTAATACATTTCAGTTCTACTTGAAATGACCAACATACAGATGCTGAAAATGCTGACTGTTTATTAAGTAAAATCTAAAACCATCCTCCAGTCTTTGTTGAGGATGGTTTTGTTTTCAGTAACAGATGATTGGGAACAAGATTTAATGCATTGCATCTTTACATAAAGCGAGGTTTGTGTTCATAGTATTTTTTATTTTTTTAAAACCTTTAAAAAAAACAAAAACAAAAAAAAAAGTAAAATCTTCTCAAAACTAGCTCATATATGGCCCTGTTTAGGTGTAAGAATAATCATCCTTCAGACAGTGGGAACTGTGCCTAATGCTGGATTAGCTAGATAGATCCAGCAATCAGGCTGGCAATTGAAGTTTAATTTTAGAGGCCTGTAGTTCAATTAGTAGGAATTGTTTTTACTTTAAAGTGGATGTAAACCCAATTTTTTATTTTTTTATGTCACAATGTAGAGAATAAGATTTCCTATCATCTGTGCCCAGTCTTGCCACACAGAGTTAATCAAACTCTGAGCAATCCTCTTTTTATTGTTCAGGGAAATAAAACAGACTTCCAGATAAAAACCAAAGTCCTTGCTTGAGTGACATGTTATTTACATATCTCGTGCACTGCTTGCAGACATGCACAGCTTCTGTAAAAAGTGCTCAATTCACATCCCCCTCCCCTCTTCCCTCCAGCTCCATGTATATTCTGATGGCTGTTGCATTTTCTCATGGCACTGAACTGTGACTCACCCCATATTTTGAAAACATCAAAACACAGGAGAGGGGATGTGAATTGTGCACTATTTTTCAGAAGCAAGGACTTTGGTTTTTATCTGGAAGTCTTGTATTTCACTGAACAATAAAAGATGATTGCTCAGAGCTGTATTAACTCTGTGTGGCAAGACTGGGCACAGATGATAGGAAATTGTATACTGTACATTGTGACATAAAAAAAAAAAAAAAAAAAAAAAACCCTGGATCACTTACCTCACAAATGTACACTGATCCAACTCAATGCTGGTGGATGGGGATGCGCCATCCCTCCCTTTTTTTTTCCTTTCTCTCGCTCCTCTTTCCTTTCTCCTCTTCTATCCTTTTTCCTCCTCTTCTTCCTTCCTCTCTGCTCTACTATTGATATGTTACCAATTCAGAGGTAGTGGGCTGGGGTATGTTGGCCCCCTGGGCCTGGATAGCGCCACAACTGGGTGATCCCGGGCTAAGTTGATGATTGTCCCTGTTAAGCGATGGTCCTGGGGGGAACGCTTATGGATACTAGATACTAGATGTGTAACTGTTATGTGTGAACATGCAATAATCTGTATTGGATTAATAGCCCCCCAGATGTGGACTGTGGGTGCGTACCTTCCCCCCCCCCCCCCCCCACTCCTAATTATCTTTGTATACCTTTCTCCCTGATTTTTTTTTTCTCTTTGAAAACTCAATAAAAATATTGGAAACAAAAAAAAAAAAAAAAAAAAAGATTTGTTGGGTTTACATCCACTTTAAGGTCTGTTTCGAGCCAGTTTTATTATTTGATGTTAGAATTTTTGGGAACGTTATTCCTAAAGGCTCTACTAAACTTTCATTGTTTCAGATTTTTCTAATCAATCCTACTCTAATTGTCTGGGTAGTGGTGTCCTCTTCTTATTGGAATTATATTTTGTTCAACCGTGTGTTAAACTTTTAGTTCTGTGTGAATAATTTACAGCTCCTGTACTGGTATCAGATTCTTCTATTTGAGAAAATAGTTCAAGATGACTATAAGTAATCCCGTTAGCCCTGCAGCATTTTGCATCAGTAGGATGTTCTTTAAAATATTAACGAAACATAATTAAAATTCTTTAGTGAAAATGATGCTTTGAATTTCTGATCTGCTGAAGGCAGAAGTACCCTAATTAAATGGAACAAAAAATTCTTGTTAAAGGGATAAATGCCATCGTTGCAGTAGCTGGATGTAGCTAAAAAAAAAAAAAAATACATTGGATATCACCTTGGCAATTATGGTTTCAAGGACTTTTGCAGAATACAATTTTTACATGGTTGTGTCTACTTAATATTTTTTATTGTTCTGTGTGTATTCTGCCTAACTGCTTAAAAAGATTCAGCTTCAGTTTCTTAGTGTATTTAAATATGCTAGTGCATCTAGTACTCCCTTCCCCCAGACTGAAAATGCTGCTGTACAAAAGTGCCTCTGTGTCCTTCATACAGAGTTTAGGCAATCAAATACACATAGGCCCGGATTCTTAGTGGAGATACGACGGCGTATCTCCAGATACGCCGTTGTATCTCTGCGTTGTGCCGTCGTGTCTATGCGCCTGATTCTTAGAATCAGTTACGCATAGATATCTCTTAGATCCGACAGGCGCAAGTCTCTTACGCCGTCAGATCATAACTGCATACTTACGCTGGCTGCTAGGGGCGTGTACGCCGATTTACGCGTCGAAATATGTAAATCAACTAGATACGCGAATTCCCGAACGTACGCCCGGCCGACGCAGTAAAGTTACGCCATGTACGTTAGGCTTTTCCCGGTGTAAAGTTACCCCTGCTATATGGTGGCGTAAGT